>NW_006160052.1:2012069-2012637 GCF_000334495.1 Tupaia belangeri chinensis | reverse complement strand
CCTCCGGCTCCTGCCCGGCCATGTGCTCCTGCAGCAATGGCATCGTGGACTGCCGCGGCAAAGGCCTCACCGCCATCCCCGCCAACCTGCCCGAGACCATGACGGAGATGTGAGCCGCACGCAGCCCGCGCCCAGACAGGGGACCCTTGGGGCAGGCCCCTCAGTGGCCCATGCGGGGGGCCCCCGGCGCAAAGCTGGGACCTCTGAGGGGACAGAGGGGGGGTGTCCTTTTGTGGGCGAGTGGGCCGTTTCAGCCAGAGGCCAGGGCGGGTGGCGCTCACATCCTGGGGGCGCTTCCTCTGCCTGTGCGCACCCCAGAGCTCCCCTTTGGAAGGCCGGGGTGGGCGGGCCCAGGGCTGGCTCTGGGTGGTGAGCCTGGCGGGTGACGGGCTCTGGTGGGCGGGCCCAGGGCTGGCTCTGGGTGGTGAGCCTGGCGGGTGACGGCCTCCGCTCTGCCCTCCTGCAGCCGCCTGGAGCTCAACGGGATCAAGTCGGTGCCCCCGGGAGCCTTCTCACCCTACAGGAAGCTGCGCAGGATGTGAGTGGCCACTGCTGGGTGGGGTCCCGG
>NW_006160052.1:1999124-2000857 GCF_000334495.1 Tupaia belangeri chinensis | reverse complement strand
CTGGGCGCACCCCAGAGCTCCCCTTCGGAAGGCCGGGGTGGGCGGGCCCAGGGCTGGCTCTGGGTGGTGAGCCTGGCGGGTGACGGCCTCCGCTCTGCCCTCCTGCAGCCGCCTGGAGCTCAACGGGGTCAAGTCGGGGGCCCCGGGAGCCTTCTCACCCTACAGGAAGCTGCGCAGGATGTGAGTGGCCACTGCTGGGTGGGCTCCCGACTCGGGGCCCACGGCTGGCACACCCCAGCCCTGCTGGCTAGGCTCCCGACTCAGGGCCCACGGCTGGCACCCCTCAGCCTCCCGGCCTTCGCACCCCTCGGGCTGCGCCTCTTTGATGGGGCGGGGAGGCCCCCTCGCAGGGCTGTCCTGAGGCCTGATGGGGTGCTGAGCCCAAGTCTGGCATGGGACCGGGGCTGCTTGTCGCCCTCGTTTTCATCCTGAGTGCGATGGGAGGAAGCCTGACAAGACGGGGGTGCAGGGGCAGCCCGCCAGTACCTCCCCAGCCGGAGGGCCTCACGCAGCTCAGGGGCACCGGGGAAGAGTGGCCCATGGGGGAACGGAGGGCAGGGCGGGCGCTCCCATCTGGGGGGGAAGAGTGAAACCTCTCCCTCAGGGTGTCTGGGAGGCAGGAGGGGCATCTGCCGGGAAGCCAGCTCCCCCTCTGACCCCCGACCCCTTGCAGAGACCTGAGCAACAACCAGATCGCAGAGATCGCGCCCGACGCCTTCCAGGGCCTCCGCTCCCTCAACTCGCTGTGAGTAGCAGCACCTCAGCTCCCCGGAGGTCCAAGGCACCCTGGAGGGGGCTGGCAGGGCCCGGAGTGCTCCGGGAGTGCTGGAGGAGGAACAGGCCCAGTCACCTGGGAGCAGACAAGGAAAGAGAGGCCGAGCGCATGCCGAGCTCAGCCCCCATGGCGGGACTTCCCAGTGTTCTCGGCAGCTGCTGTCTGCCCCCCTGCCCACCACCCACAGCAGCCATGGCCCCCCACTCCTGAGCCTTGCTGTCTCCCCTACAAGGGTGGTGACCACCAGCCCCACTAGTGACACCTGCCACCTTGCCATCTTTTCCCCAAGATGTGGGCGGTGTGAGGGTGGCGTTCTCCGCCTCTATCCGGCATTCCCCTCCCTGCAGGGTCCGCAGGGTCTGTGTGCAGAAAACACAGCCCAGTGCTGTGTGGCGTGCTCCCAGGGGCCCTCGCTTGCACCCCTGCTTCACCAAGCCCTCGCCCCCCGAGGTCTCCCTGCACTTGTCCACACAGGGCATCCGGCTGCCCTGCAGCTGGGCCGGCTCCTCATGGTGAGGGGGTGGGTTTTCCTCGGAGCCATGTCTCCCCGTTACTTGGCAGCACTGGGTGGTGGGCGCAGGTTAGAGGTGGGCAGGTGGACCCCGGAGATCTCCCCTGGAGTGCAGGGCCACCCACTCTGGACCCTGTGCTCACCCTCTTCTGGGGCGAGGGGTGGCTGGCCACGAATGGTCCCTGAGGTTGCAGTGCACACCCTGCCCAGCTGCGCAGGGCGCCTGGCGCAGGTTCACTATCCTGGCTAAGGGGGCTGGACCCCACAGGCAGCCTGTGTGGGGGGCTTTCCTGGCACAGGTCCACTGTCCTGGCTGAGGGGGCTGGACCCCGCAGGCAGCCTGTATGTGTGGGGGGGCTCTTTCCTGAGCAGTGGACACACCCCTCCTCCTGGGAACATGGTAGTCGCAGGGTGACAAATGAGACACCTGTCTGTGGGGGTGTCCAT
>NW_006160052.1:1992709-1998988 GCF_000334495.1 Tupaia belangeri chinensis | reverse complement strand
AGCGGTGGGGGGGGTGCCCTGCCGAGGCAGCCTCTGGGTAAAAGCTAGCTACTGTGCCACCTGCTTCGCCAGCTGAGCTGCCCTGGCCGTGTGGGCTCCCCACATGGGCTAGCCGGGTCCCCTGTGGGCCCTTTGCTCCTGCCGTGGCTCCTCCAGGAGCCTCTCGAAGCCAGGCTGGGAGCAGCAGCGCACAGGGCCTGGCTCAGAGCGGCCTCTCCACGGCGGCGTGGGCCTCTGCGGCATCAGCGTGGGACACAGCACCTCCCTCCCAGCGCCGGCGCTTCCAGCCGGCCTGCCTGTGGCTTTGAACTCTTGCTTTTTTCCCTGCTACTACATGGACTTCATGCTCAATGCAGAAAACTGAAAATCCTGAAGTATCTGATAAAAACCCATCCTCTGGCATGCGGCTTTGTCCTGTAACTGAAATATGTAAATTGACCCTATGCATGGGCTGTTCTGTTTTGCGAACAGTCTCCTTTTGGATCCGGGACCCAGCTCATTTCCCACAAGTTCCATGGAAGGATCCCTTTGCAGGCCTCCATGCGGTCTGTGTGAGGGCAGAGGGTGGGCAGGGACTGCTGCTGCAGAAAAGGGGGTCATCTGAGACCTTTGTGCAGACTAGAAGCAGGCCTGGTGACCTCCTGAGACCCGTTACTGCCACCTGCTGGCAAGTAGCTGTCACAAACATGTGTGGGCAGGTGTGCCCTGTGCAGGGTCAGAGGTGGGGCCTCTGAGTGAGGCCACCTGCAAAGCTGGGCGATCCTCTCACCCCCCCCCAACTCTCTCCAGGGTCCTCTACGGAAACAAGATCACGGACCTCCCTCGCGGTGTGTTCGGAGGCTTGTACACGCTGCAGCTCCTGTAAGGGCCAGCCTGTGGGTGCCTTTGGGAGGGACCCGGGGCAGGGGGCGGCACTCCTCTGTCCCCCTAGATTGTCCCCTTTGGCCTCTCTGGGGGTATGAGACCCACCTGGTGAGAGGAGCTCAGAAGACACGCAGAGTTGGTAGGGCCGGGAGACTGCAGGGCTCCGCAGAGACCCGAGGGAGGCAGAGGAGGTTCCGAGTGGCTGGCAGGACATGGAGCAGAGGCTGCTGCATCCGAGGAGCTCAGGCCCGGGCAGCCTTGTCTCCTGCAGGGTGTACCCAGGCCAGCTCAGCCTCCCTGAACCATGAACCTCCAGGCAGATTCTCTGCCAGGGCCCAAGAGACATGGAACCCTCCCGCTCCATCTTGGCTGCCCGGGGAAGCCAGCAGAAGTCTGGGCAGGACTTTGGGAGGTGGCTTTGCACCTGTACACTCTGCTTCCCCAGAGTCCCGGGGGCACCTCTGGCGGTTCCTCTTAAAACAAAAGTGTGGCCAGGCTGAGGTGCCATGTGCAGAGAAGGCAGCCGGCTCCCCGGCTCCCCTGCCCGGAGTGGGCATCCAGGGGTCAGATTCCTGAGCCCATTCTGGGGTGTCCTTCCTGTTAGAACGCATGCCCTAGGCCAAGGTGGTGCCCAGGATGTGAGGAATCTGATCTCTGCCTCCCCCTCACCCCTGTCCTGGCTGTGCCCACAGGCTCCTCAACGCCAACAAGATCAACTGCATCCGGCCCGATGCCTTCCAGGACCTGCAGAACCTCTCGCTGCTCTCCCTGTACGACAACAAGATCCAGAGTCTCGCCAAGGGCACCTTCACCTCCCTGCGGGCCATCCAGACGCTGTGAGTGCCCCTGCCCTCCCCGCCAGCTCCACAGGGACTGCCCCGCAGTGAGGAGGTGACAGTCCTCCCGCAGTGGGGAGGCAATAGCCTCGGGTGCAGCTGTCCTGCCCTGGGATGCTGTGCTCTCTGGGGGTGGCTCCAGCAGAGCAAGGACACAGGCCCTGGGTTTGACAGGGACGCATGCCTCTCACCAGCTGTGTAACCCCAGGCAAGTCAATTAGCTTCTCTGGGCTCACCTCGCTCTCTCGTACAATGAGGACAGCCTCTTCATAGCGTTTTATGAACTTAGAGGAGGTGTCGTACGAGCTGGGCGCACCGTGTGTGCGTGTAAGTGCTGACTATGGCTAATAATAATAACCACTCAGCTCGGCGACTCCAAGATCGTCCCTGCACGAACAGCTCTGAAACGGGATGCGTGGTGCAGCTGCTGGCACCTCACTAGCTGGCAGCCCTAGTGCTCCTCCGATATTGGTAATAGTACATAAAGTAGCAGCCATCCTGCCGTCGATCATGTCCCCCCGCCCCCTTTTTTTTTTTGAGACGTTTTTGCTATAGGGCACATGTGCTCACCAGAAAGACAGAGACAGAGAGACAGAAAGCGAGAAATCACCCCCCAGGGGGATGGCCACGCCGCAATCCCGGGATCTTGGGTGCACACGCACACGTGCCCGGCGTGAGTTTAAGCCAACGGATCTGGGACTTGAACCGCAGTCAACCACATGGGAGTGTGGTGACATAGCCATTACGCCAAGTGCTAGTCCCATCGATCACGTCTTAAATCAGAGGAAGTGCATGACGGTGATGGTTAAAAGTAGAGCACCGCCTCTAGGAGGTTGTAGTGGTTAATGGCGGAAGATGAGAAGCATATCGAAGTAGTGTCCTGAGCCCTAAGTGTCTGCACAGCCTCCCCCTCCAGCCTCGGCTCCTTTGCTCCCTGCCTCCAGGCCGCCCAGCTCTCAGGAGTGAATCCCAGAAGCCACGTGTACAGACTTCACGTATAGTTCCAAAAGACAAGGGTTCGAGCCCAGCTGCACACTGTGATATCTGAAGATGTAATCATCGATTCGCTAATATAATCACATGTGTAATTAGTGTCTACATTTCCTAGTATCTTGTACATATTACACAAACTTCTCAATAGTTTGGGATTTCGAACTGGGATTTAAGTAAGGCCTGTGCAATATGTTTGGCTCACATTCGTTGTGTACCCCTAAGTCATTTTAAATCTCTAAGTGGGATTTCCATCCCCATTCCCCCGTTTTTTTGTTTGTTTGTTTTTGCTATAGGGTGCATGTGCTTGTCAGAGACAGAGAGAGACAGAGAGAGGGAAAGTGAGAAATCACTCCCCAGGGCGATGGCCACACTGCAATCCCTTTTCCTCCATTCTCCTCTCAGGCTTTTGGACACACTTCCTCATGCTCCCAGCATGATTTTCAAGCTGCTGGGTCCAGGACTTGAACCACACAGTTGGCCATGTGGGATTCAGCTGCTTTAACCTCCATGCCATCGGCCGGCCCCTCCATCTCCTTTTTTCCTTGCAAGTTATGTGTCTGTCATCACTGCTACAGTACCCCGTGGTCTGGGCTTTGCTGACTGCACCCCCGCCGCCCAGAGTCCCACACCCCGTGGTCTGGGCTTTGCTGACTGCACCCGCGGTGCAGAGTCCCATGTTCCCCTGGCTTCTGTTTGTCCCGCCACATAGAAACGTGGATCGAAGAGCTTGGCCAGGTTCTGCTCGTCTTTGCTTATTTTTACGTTTTTGGCAAGATGATCCTGAAGATGGGACTGGTCCTTGCCTCAGAAGACTCAGGATGTCTGGTGGCTTCTCTGTTTTGGAATATGAGCAGTCATTGCTCTCAGCGTCTGGACCCACTAATTGATTAGCGATTTTGAAACGATGGCATTTGAATTTAATATCCCTCGTCGTTCCATAATGCTGTTGTGGTTATGCTTCGAAAAGGCGTCTTTTATTTCAGCTGACGCTTCCGTAGAGGAAGCCAGTGCGTCGTGCGCTGTGTGGTGGACGCAGGCGCGTGGTGGGCTCCATCTCCCCTTAGTTCTGAGCCTGCAGCTTGGCCGGGCGTGCTGACCAGGGACTCCTGTGGGGCATGTGTCGTGGGCGTCGATTGTTCATGCCATCCCATGTGCCATCCCTGTCTCTGCATGGTGCTGGGCAGCCGTCTCCATCCGGTACCATCCGCAGGGGTGCTCCTGGTCTCCAGCAGGTTGAGGGCAAGGTCTAGCGTTTGCTCCCTGGGGACTCTGCGCATCAGCAGGGCAGACGCATTAAAACCCACATCCTCCTGCAGCCTGGCTCCTGCTAACTAGCTTCCTTACAGCCAGGGCGAGGGCGACAGAGCCACGCGGGGAAACCTTGGCGAAGTGGGCTGTTAGCAGGCAGAACGTGCGCGGGAGACTCGCTGCAGACCTAATGGCTGGGAGCCCACATGCCGGAAAGCCGTGGGGCGAGAACGGGACTGGGGTCCCTTCTTTACAAGGATTACCTTAGTCAGTACTGACAGCAATGCTCCTGAGGGAGGCGCTGTCATCCCTGCTGTTCTTACCAGGAAACCACAGCAGAGAGGTCAGCTGACTTGCCCGCAGTGACAGGACCCCAGAGCAGGAACAGCTCCCGGGCAGCTCTGCACCACACTGGGAAACGTGGTGCTTTTCCTGGGAGAACAGACCTGGTTGTTTAAGGCTGGAAAACCAAACCGAATTCTCATTCACACCTGTCGTGTAGTCACTGTGGTATAATCTCAAACGAGAAAAAGAGAAATGCAAATCCCAGGTACAATCACATACCTTTTTCCCCCAAATAATGATGTATTTTATTTATTATTATTGTTTAATTTGACCAGACAGAGAGAAAAAGGGAACGTGAGAAAGCAAGCCACCAAGTCTGGGACTCGAACCACAGTTGGCCATGTGAGAATCCAGTGCCTCAACCACCACACCACCTGCTGGCCCTCAGTCACATATTCTACTGTACCCTTGATTAGTTAAATTACTTGTCTGAATCTTGTCCTGTCAAATCTGAGCAGATTTAAATTCACCAAATCTTCTTTTAGTTGTTTATTTAACTTATTGTTATTATTTTTTAGTTTGCTATAGGGCACCTGCACTCACCATAGAGAGATAGAGACAGAGAGAAAGCAAGCTAGCAGGTCTGGGACTCAAACCATGGTCCGTCATATGGCAGTCCAGCACCTCAACCACCATGCCACCTGCTGGCCCCCAGTTCACCAAATCCTGCTTTGTCCGTCACTCCGAGTTCTGTGGCTGAGGGCCTTGTGTCGTAGAATTGATTTTGCTACGGTTTTACTGCCCCAAGATGTGATTCATTTTTTTAAAGCTTTTTTGTTTTCAGAGAGATTTTTGCTATAGATTTTTGCCACTCACTGGAGAGGCAGAGAGACAGAAAGTGAGAAATCACCCCCTGGGGGGATGGTCACACCACAATCCCTTCTCCTCCATTCTCCTCTCGGGATCTTGGGTACGTGTACGCACACGGGCACCCAGTGTTAGTTTAAGCCACTGGGTCCGGGACGCAAACCGCGGTCGACTATGTGGGAGTCCAGCAACATAGTCATTATGCTAAGTGCTGGTCCCTCCACTATCCAATTTTATAACGTTTCCAACACTCCCCAAATCCTTTGTTTTCATCTGTAAGCAGTCTCCATTTCTGGCCCCAGCCCCCGGCCACCACACGGCTACTTTCTGCCTCTGTATCTTTTTTTTTTTGGAGAGGTTTCTGCTCTAGGGTGCGGCCGAGACAGACAGAGAGAGACATAGAGACAGAAAGCGAGAAATCACCCCCCAGGGGGATGGTCACGCCGCAATCCCTTCTCCTCCATTCTCCTCTCGGGATCTTGGGCACGCACGCAAATGCATCCGGCGTGCGTTTTAAGCCACCGGGTCCGGGACGCGAACCGCGGTCGACTATGTGGAAGTCCAGCAACATAGCCATTACACTAACTGCTGATTCCCATGCCTCTGTATCTTTTTATCTCCCTGGACAGTTCACACAAATGGACTCAGACAATACGTCATCTCCTCTGCCTCTTGTCACTTAGCGTGTGCTGGAAGTTCCTCCAGGTCGTGACACGTATCAGGCTCTGTCTGCTTTATTACCAAGTAACTTTCCATACGTGGGCAGACCAGGTTTTGCCATCCGTGCGGTTGGTAGAGGCTCAGATTGTTTCCACGTTGGGCCGTAACGGCCACCACCACTGTGACACCTACGTACGAATCCTCGTGTGCACACTCGTTTTCATTTCTCTGGGTCAGGTGGCAAATTTATGTTTCACTTTTAAAGAAACTGACAGTTGTCCAAAGTGCTGTACCAGTTCACACTCCCGCCTGCAGTGTGTTAGGTGGCTCTGGTGAGGCTAGTCTGAGCCTGCTAGGTGGCCAGGGCCCCGCACAGGAAGGCCACCATGTGGTCACTTGCAGCAGTCCTGCACCGTCACCACTTTCGTCCCGCTGGTGACAAGGCAGCCAGAGAATTTTCCCACACCCTCACCAACGTGTGGTGTTGTCTTTTTTTTTTTTTCCTATATTTTATATATTTATATAT
>NW_006160052.1:1992321-1992565 GCF_000334495.1 Tupaia belangeri chinensis | reverse complement strand
TGTCCCAGAAAACCACTGAGAGTCAGCCCTCCCTCTCTCCTTCCAGGGTCAGAAATGTTCGAGGAGGTGACAGCGTGGCCACATACGCAGGCTTCCGGGTGCACCTCTAAGGACAGGAGTCCATCCTTCTTAATGACTGCATAGTATTCCACTGTCTCTACCAGACTTGCTATACCCACTCGCCTATCGGTGGACATTTAGGCGGACTCTGTATCTTGGCTATTGGAAAGTCATCTTCCTTACC
>NW_006160052.1:1968477-1975359 GCF_000334495.1 Tupaia belangeri chinensis | reverse complement strand
CACACACACATATATACACACACATATCCTATTGGGTAAAAGTGGCATCTCACTGTGGTTTTAATTTGCATTTTCTTTGTGTCTAATGAAGTCAAGCATCTGCCCCCAAAGATTTTCAGCCATGACTCCTTACTGCATTTCCCAGAAAAACACTGAGAATCAGCCCTCCCTCTCTCCTTCCAGGGTCAGAAATGTTCGAGGAGGTGACAGCGTGGCCACATACGCAGGCTTCCGGGTGCACCTCTAAGGACAGGAGTCCATCCTTCTTAATGACTGCATAGTATTCCACTGTCTCTACCAGACTTGCTATACCCACTCGCCTATCGGTGGACATTTAGGCGGACTCTGTATCTTGGCTATTGGAAAGTCATCTTCCTTACCAAAGGGTTCTCTTGTCTTCCTCCTGAGTATTCCCTTCCCTAGCTCCCTGCCCTTTGTCACTGTTACAAGGTCTAATATGGGGGCCAGCAGACAGCAAAGTGGTTAAGGCCCTGGACTCCCATGTGGTCGACTGCCCTTCAAATCCCAGACCTGGTGACTTGAAACTGACACTAGGTACATCTATGTGCATGCCCAAAAATCCCCAGAGGAGAATGGAGGAGGAGGGATTGTGGTGTGGCCATCTGCTCCGGGGTGGGGGTGGGGGGGTGTCTCAGTTTCTGTCACTCCGGTGAATGCATGTGCCCCCATAGCAAAAGTCTCTCTCATGAAAAAAAAAAAAAAAAGGGAAGAAGAAAAAGTCTACTTTGTGGACTGGCCCCTTGGCCTACTGGTTTGGCTTACTGGTTAAGAGAGCTAAGTTCCACATGGCTGAACATAGTTTGAATCCCAGCCCTGGACACCAGGTATGGGTGCCTGCATGCCAGAAATCCCAGCAGGATGGGGAAGTGGAGGAGGGACTGTGGCATGACCATGCCTCATTGGTGGGTGCTTTTTCCCTGTCTCCCTGTCTCCCTGTCTCCCTGTCTCTCTCACAAGCACGTGCATTCTCTGACCATTAAAATCTGATTTTTATCAAATACTTAAGTTTATTCAGAAGCCACTTGTTCCTGTGGGTGGTCCAAGTTTTACAGGTTGCTGTTGACACAAAGTGTGATTTTAGAAAGAATGCATTCCACTCCACACCCCTTGGGCGTTGTAACACATGCCTGGACAGCGTAATTGGATGGACTTTAGACTGAGTTTTCTGCCATGACTGCGCTGCAGGGGAGTGGTCAGCTCGGGGGCAGCTGGAGCACAAAGGTCCAGGCAGATGGGTTGGGTCAGCTGGAAGGATTCCTAGTGGTCCCTAAATCCTGGCAGACTTAAAGGAAGCAGCAAGCTTTGCCTTGGGGAGTCCACACAAAGTGGCATCTTCTCTGTGCAAAATGATGGTTTAAGATGGAAAAGAAATGTGGAACTGGATGCAGGAGGGCCAGGACTCCAGAGAGAGGAGTCAGGACTAGGGAGTAGCAGGGGTAGCTGGGCCGGGAAAGGCTGAGACCCAGAGTCCTAGGTGACAGGTGGGAGAGGGAGCAGCCGAAGCCTGAGGCCTGGATGAGCAAGCACAAGCCCCACAGCTCTTCCCGGCTGGGGCAGTAGGTAAATGGTCAGGAGTGGATGACACCAAGGTGGAGGAAGCGACTGTGAGTCTCTCCGAGCCTGCCCCCTGCTCTGCCTCCCTGCACGGCTGCACGGGGACCTGGCTCTGGTGTGGCAACCAGGATAGGGCGGCATCCTCCTCCCTGGACGCCCAATGCTGTGGTGGCCCAGACACAGGGTGGCAGAGCCTGCTGCGGGGTGGCTTGGGTGTGGCTAGTCCGAGCCTGCTAGGGTGGTCAGGGTCCGCTGACGGGAAGGCCACCACATGGTCACTCGCAGCAGCCCAGCACCATCCCCGAGTTTGTCCTGCTGTTGACATGGCAGAGTCCCCAGTAGGAAGCCCCTCGGTCATGTTTTCTGCATTTCCCTTGTGTTGAGAGGAGGCTTGTAAAGTGGTTAGGGAGCCGCAGCTCAAGCTGGAAAGACCAGGGGTGGGAATGGTGATTCCACTTGCAGCAGGCAGCAGGAGAGCCGCTGGCCGTGTAGACCTGCTGCTGCTGCCTGAACTGAGGAAGGCTGCCGCGAAGGGCTGTGCTGGGGGCTGATGCGCCTGTGTCCTGTGGCCCTCCCAGAGGATGGGGTGTCAGGATGGCTCTAGGCCTCACCGCCCTGCACTCCTGCTGTGAAATGTCCCAGGGCACAGGGAGGGAGGGCAAGCTGCAGAGAGGCGCAGAGTGAGGCCGCCAAGTGTGTGTGGCAGGGGCAGGGGCAGGGCAGGCTCTGGAGTCTGAAAGGCCCTGAATACAGAGGCCCGTCCCCTGGGAGGTGCAGGCAGGACTCCCATTGCTCCCTGCGGCCACCTGGCCCAGCAGGGCCCATCCAGGTGGAGCCGGCGCATCTTTGTAGCCCTTGTCTCTGACAGCGACCTGCGCCTCTGTCCAGGCACCTGGCTCAGAACCCTTTCATCTGCGACTGTAACCTCAAGTGGCTGGCAGACTTTCTGCGCACCAACCCCATCGAGACGAGCGGGGCCCGCTGCGCCAGCCCCCGGCGCCTTGCCAACAAGCGCATTGGGCAGATCAAGAGCAAGAAGTTCCGGTGCTCAGGTAGCCGCCTTCCTCTGCGTCTGCCCACCTGTTGACTCCTGTGTGCTCAGGGGCCCGGTGATGGCTCCAACGAGGCAGCCTCGCCACTCGGGACAGTGCCGGAGGGTGCAGGCCTCAGACCCTAGACGTGGCTCTGAGTGGTGGTTCAGTGCACGCAGGTCTAGGGAAGGAGCAGGTCTCACTGAAGGCCTGTAGGAAGGGCCCGGGTCTGTCCTCCCAGGCTCCGGGTGAGATGGAGGCTCCCCAGGCCAGGCTTGGCAGAGTGGCCTCAGCACCACAGTGTGCAAGTGCCAGCTGGAGCCAGCATGGCAGCCTCTGCGCCCAGACCCGGGCAGGGCCAGGTGCCTCCCCTGCCCCGTCCCCATCGGTAGCATCAGCACAGGCCTCACCTGGCAGCGTGGTGAGTGCCAGGTCAGTGGTTCTGGTGCTCTTTGTGACAGGGCAGACTGGGTGTGGTGGCACCCCAGCACCAGTGCGAGGAGCCCACGTCCTGGGCAGGAAGGCTTCCTGCACCCAGGGCTGGGTGGATGGGCTCTGGGCACATTCAGGGGCCTTCAGCTGGGCAGCAGGGCTGGGGCTGGGCCGGGCAGATCCCTGCACCCAGGTGTCTCTGTTTCTCTCCCCAGCCAAGGAGCAGTACTTCATTCCAGGTAGGAGAAGGACAGGGGCCACCAAGGCCCGCCTGGGGGACAGTGGCAGAGGGTGGGTCAGCTTGGGGACCCAGGAGCCCCTGGGTTGGAGCCTGCCCCGGGGTCCTGAGCCCCCACCCCGCCCCTCCCTGCAGGCACAGAGGATTACCAGCTGAACAGTGAGTGCAGCAGCGACGTGGTCTGTCCCCACAAGTGCCGCTGTGAGGCCAGCGTGGTGGAGTGCTCCAGCCTGAAGCTCACGAAGATCCCCGAGCGCATCCCCCAGTCCACGGCTGAGCTGTGAGGGCCCGGCCCCACGCACCCTTCCCCTGCCCCAGACCCCAACACCCCTGGCCTGCTCCAGGCTTCCCTCGACCCCTGCTCTGCCTGGGTGACCCCGGGAGACGCCACTGAGCATGCCGGCTGCTGGCTTCGGCCCCCACCCTGTGGCCTTCTGCAAACAGCTCACAACCGCACGTGCCAGTCACCACCCGAGCCTGGTGGATCTTCTCAATGACACTTTTGTCCTCCTCCCAAATCATTTCCCTTGTGCTCTTTTTGTAACTAAGAATATGAGTTTGCGCACACACGTGCATGCATACCTGCAAACACCTGTCTCTCGTGTCTGTAAATTTTCATGGCATTGTGCATGCTAAGACTCTCCCGTTGACCTCCCTCCTCGCCCAGCACCAGGTTAAGCTGGCCTTTGAAATGGCAGCTGTCTGCCTTGCCAGACAAATTCCTCCTCTCTGAGTCCGCGTTCCCAGTTTGGAAGGTCCTCTGCATCCGGCAGTCTCGGACGTGTCTGTTCTCGCGCTGTCTCTTCCAGACGCCTGAACAACAATGAGATTTCCATCCTGGAAGCCACTGGGATGTTTAAGAAACTTACACACCTGAAGAAAATGTGAGTTACCCGTGCAGCAGGGCGCCTGTCAGGAGGGCGGGATGGAGAAGGAAGACTCTCCCGGGGAGGTGGGAGCTCCCGCCGGGGTGGGGGCCCATGCACGGCGTGTCGGGCGCAGGGGGTCTAATCCTCCTGCCCTCCGCTGTCCCAGCAACCTGAGCAACAACAAGGTGTCAGAGATCGAAGACGGGACCTTCGAGGGCGCGGCCTCCGTGAGCGAGCTGCACCTGACGGCCAACCAGCTGGAGTCCATCCGGAGTGGCATGTTCCGGGGTCTGGACGGCCTGAGGACCCTGTGAGTGGCAGGGCAGGGAGCAGGCCAAGCCAACTGGTCTAAAACGGGCAAGCTGCAGGGCGGGTGGGTGCACTGACTGGAAAGGAAAAGGCTCCTCCCCCCGGCCCTAGCTCGTGGGAGGGTGGGGACAGCTGAGGACCCTGGCTGCCGTGGGACAGTAACCAAACGTCAGTGACGAGGCCTGTTCTCTGCTCCCTGGGGTGTGGAGCGGCTGCCTGGTGGCGGGGGGCAGGCTCCCTAGAGGTCCCCCAGCATCACCCTGTGGTCAGCTGAGAGTGCTCACGGCTCAGGCTCACGGCTCAGCTGTGGTCAGCACTGCTGCAGGCAGGTGGGCCTCACCGAGGTGACTCTGTGGGGTCAGTAGGAGAGCAGGGACTTGTACTCTCCCTGGGATGCAGGGGTCCCATGACTCAGAGCCCAGCCAGGGCTAACAGGTCTGGGAGCTCAGCTGGGCTCTGGGGTCATTCACCACTCCATGAACACTGCGGGCGACGTGGCCCTTCCGTGGTCCTGTGGATGCAGAGTGTCCAGGAGACAAGGCTCTCGGCCCGGTGGGGCCTCCTAGGGGAAGGAGGGGTGCCACGTCTGTGCTTTCCACTCTGGTGCTGCGCGTGGTGTGCACTGAGCAAACGTGACCACTGCCAACGTGGCTGGTGCTACCGGGCGCTGGATTTTAAATCTCATCTCATTTTACTTCACTTAAACCTGGACAGCTCCTGTGGCTGGTGACCACAGTATCGACAACACAGCTCCGGGAGCCTCCCGCCCGGGCTCAAACCCCAGCTCTGCAGCAGGGTGCAGATTTGTAATCTGAGCGTTCGGGAGAGTGGCCCAGTGTGTGCCGCACCCCCTGTGGGTTTTTGTTTATTTCACAGAAAGGGAACTTTGTTACACACTGTGTTTGGCAGCTTGTTTTCTCACTCCGGAACGTGAACCTAGGGGAACATCTTCCCAGCCTCCTCCTGCAGGGCCGCCTCCTTATGCTTGCCTGGTGTTCCTTGTCCAGGGTGTTCATTCTGAGGAAGGCGTGGATGGGGGCATGGCAGAGGGAAGGGCCATTGCAGGGACAGAGGCAGCAAGAGCCAGGAGTGTCAGTGCAGGCCAGTAAAGAAACGCCACAACCTCAGCACCATCTCGAAATGACCGCCGGTACTCGCCGGCATAAACAGCTGACAGACGTGATATTTACATATCTATCTTATATCTGTCTCTATACTTGCATACACACACGTATATGCATGCACACTCATTTATACACACGCGTGCACACACACACATGCACGTATGCACTCACATATATATGTCCATGAAATTGTCACCGCAACCTATGCCATAACTTGTCCATTCCCTCTGAAAGTTTCTTACTGCTTTCTTTATTAATTATTGTTATTAGAATTATAAGTGTGGGGACCAGCAGTTAATGTAATGGCTATGTCGCTGGACTCACACGTGGTCGACCATGGTTCGAGTCTCGGACCCGGTGGCTTAAAACTCACGCCGGGCACATGTGCGTGCGTGCCCAAGATCCCGAGAGGAGAATGGAGGAGAAGGGATTGCGGCGTGGCCATCCCCCCTGGGGGTGATTTCTCGCTTTCTGTTTTTTGCGCCCTATAGCAAAAACTTCTCCAAAAAAAAAAAAATTATAAGTGTGATAACACCTAACATGAGATCTACCCTCTTGGCAAATTTTTAAGTATGTAAGACAATATGGCTCACTACATGTCACGCCATACAGAAATCTTCAGGATTTACTCATCTGGCATAACCAGAATACAGATACTTTTTCTTTCTTTCTTTTTCTTTTTTTTTTTGTTTTTGCCACAGAGTGTGTTCATTTGCCACAGAGACAGAGAGTGAAAGGCAGAAATGACCCCCTCCCCCGGGAGCATGGCCACACCATAGTCTCTTCTTCTCCGTTCTCCTCCTGGGATTTTGGGCATACACATATACACGCACCCAGTGTGTTTCAGGCTGCCGGGTCGGGGACTCAAACTGTGGTCTACCATGTGGGACTCTGGCACCTTAACCACCATGCCATCTGCTGGCTCCTAATACAGATACATTTTACAATATATTTTATTGAATAACCCCATGCCATCCGCTGGCTCCTAATACAGATACATTTTACAATATATTTTATTGAATAACCTGCTTTCTCCTTTAGATAGCATTGAAATTTCTTTTAGATCATCCTGTTTAGTGACTATATATTTTATAATTCCTAAAAATTCAGGCTGTGTCGGGTGTCTCTGTAAGCCATGCTGACACGGCTACCTTGACCACAAACTCCCGTGCCCGTGGCGCGTGGACGGCTCCCCCGCGTAGCCCGTAGGCAGGAACCAGGCGGAAAGCGCCTTCGCGGGCCGGCTGTCTCAGCGCCTGCTCTCTCGGGGCCCCCAGCCCCTCTCCCGCCGGTGGTCTGTGAAA
>NW_006160052.1:1967640-1968230 GCF_000334495.1 Tupaia belangeri chinensis | reverse complement strand
GAGGGGCGGGGCAGGTGTGAGGGGCCGGGCCCTGGGGGGTGGCCAGGGCCGGGCTGGGTGGACACGGTCTCTTCCCAGGGAGGAGTTTCAACACGAGTGGAGCCACTGACAGGCTCTAAGGGAGCGCGAAGCTGTTCTGGAGCAGGGTGGCCAGGGTCCCCACGGAGGAGGGGTGGGCCGAGGGTGTCCCGCCGTGTACTAAGGACAGGTGCCCGAGTCTGGAGTCCTGGGAACAGCTCGGAGATGGGACTCGGTTTCAGGAAAGCCCCCAGGGCCTTCACCTGGCATGTGGCCGGGAGGTGGGGAAATCCCTGGGGCATCTGGGGGTGAAGGTGAGGTCCGGGGGCCACGGGCAGAGGGAGAGGAGGCGGGAGTGCGTGGCATCTCAGAAGCATGGCAAGCTGGAGGCGAGCTCCGGGTGGTGCGCCTCATATGACGGAGCTGGGCCCTGCTGTGGCTCAGCGCGAGGACCACAAACCTCCAAAGCCACCGACGGGCTGGCAGTGCTCAGGCCATGCCACGAGGCCCCTGCTCTGGGCCCCTGCTCTCAGCCCCTGCCCTCACTGCCCTCACCGCCCCTGCCCTCACCA
>NW_006160052.1:1966945-1967622 GCF_000334495.1 Tupaia belangeri chinensis | reverse complement strand
CCCCTGCTCTCGGCCCCTGCCCTCACTGCCCCTGCTCTCACCGCCCCTGCCCTCACCGCCCCTGCTCTCGGCCCCTGCCCTCACTGCCCTTGCCCCCACCGCCCTTGCCCTCACCGCCCCTGCCCTTACCACCCCTGCCCTCACCGCCCCTTCTCTCAGCCCCTGCCTCACCGCCCCTGGCCTCACCACCCCTGCCCTTGGCCCCTGCCCTCACTGCCCCTGCTCTGGGCCCCTGCCCTCAGTCCCTGCCCTCACCGCCCCTGCCCTCACGACCCCTGCCCTCACCGCCCCTGCTCTCACCACCCTTGCCCTCACTGCCCCTGCCCTCACCGCCCCTGCCCAGGATGCTGAGGACCAACCGCATCGGCTGCATCCACAACGACAGCTTCACGGGCCTGCGCAACGTGCGTCTGCTCTCGCTCTACGACAACCAGATCTCCGCCATCGCGCCCGGGGCCTTCGACACCCTGCAGTCCCTGTCCACGCTGTGAGCCTGGCGTCCCAGCTCTGGGCGCGGGAACCCGTCTGCGGCCCTGGGGAGGACTTCCTGGGGGCTGGGTTCTGAGGTGGTCGGGGTCGGGGCTCCCACTCGAGGTTCTGCCTCTGGTCCGGAAGCCGGCCCTCCGGTGGCTGCTGGCTGGGTGGCTGTGTGGGCCGGGGGGGGGCCGGGCCGCACG
>NW_006160052.1:1965250-1966923 GCF_000334495.1 Tupaia belangeri chinensis | reverse complement strand
GAGATGGCGGCAGGTCCTCACGGCCACACGACCGCGCCTTCCAGAAACCTCCTGGCCAACCCCTTCAACTGCAACTGCCAGCTGGCCTGGCTGGGCCACTGGCTGCGGAAGAGGAGGATTGTCACGGGGAACCCGCGGTGCCACAACCCGGACTTCCTGCGGCAGATCCCCCTGCAGGACGTGGCCTTCCCTGACTTCCGGTGTGAGGAAGGTAACTCGGCGGGGAGGCTGGTCTGGAGATGGGCGGGCGTGCAGCACCCCTGCTGTGCCCCGAGAGGAGGGGTGGTGGGGAGGGCGAGGAGGCCTGTGGTCACAGAGCAGTGACGCTCTCGTGTCACATAACGGCTCAAAGAGGGGCGACAGCGTGGCCTCCTCTCCCGGCGCTCGGAGGAAATGTCCCCGAGTGGCTCCAGCCCAGCGTCCTGTCCGAGCTGCCCTGCAGACTCCTCCTCAGGGGGCACTAGGACCTCAGTCCCATCCACATGCGTGGAGACCCTGCCACTCCGCTCCAATGCCATGTCCCCTGCAGCCTCAGTGCCCCCTCCCCACAGCGCTCCCGAGCGTGGTCACACGAGGTCGCTGTTGGACACAGAGCCTCACCGAAGGTGACAGAGCAGGGCTGCCGCAGCCAGGCACCCTGTCCTTCGGTCCCTCAGCACCCCTCCACGGGGCGTTTCTCCAGCCCACCTGTCCGTCAGGGTCCTGAGGCTCCGTCGTCCTCTCTCGGTCTCCCCCGTCCTTAGCACCTTCCTGCCCCATCGGCTCCCGGGGGCCAGCTCCACTCTCAGGCTGGCCCATCCAGCCCATGGCGGTGATGCTGGGGGGCTTCGACGTCCACACTGAAAGAGATTTTAGTCCATTGCCAGAGCATGTGTGTGCCCGAGCGTGCAGAGAAACAGAAAGCACCCCCAGAGGCAAGGTCGTGCCACACTTCTTCATTTCTTCATCCTGTCAGGATTCGGGGCTCACATGCACACACACACACACAACATGTCTTCAGGTCACGGGCTAGGATTTGAACTCTGGTCGGCCATGCGAGATCTGACTCCATAACCACTCCCTGGGGCCAGCCCATGCCAAGAGATTTCTAAACAAAATCAGTGGGTTCTCGAGAGCATTTTGCTTCCAGTGTTTACTTTTTAAATCGCCATACTGTTCACATGCGTGTTCGTATCAACGTATGTAATCATCGCTTGCTAGTCTTTGTTATCCTGATTTTAAAACTTAACTACATATTTTCAGCATTGTCTCATATTGTTATTCTTCAAAAGCATTATTTCCAAGAAGTACTTTCTTTTGTTTTTCATATCACAAGAGCGATGCACCATGAGTCCTTGAACACAGCAATGGGAGAGGCCTCTGTAGAGAGAATGAGGTCACCAATGTGTCCAGCCCCCGGCCCCGCTCCCCAACCCTGGGAAACATGTCACCATTCTGCTGTGTGGCCTTCCAGCCCCTCGCTGTGTGTTCATTGCACATGGAGGACACACACGTAGGACATGTGTGGACTCTTGCAATGCTCCCTGTGAACACCTGACATGATGGCCCATGTCCAGGGGATCACGGCTGGCTTCTCCAGCCCCCCACCTTGGCCTTTGGCTAACTCCCAGAGTTCTGTAGTTAGGCACTGGCTGGGGAACACCCGAAGATCGTGCCCATGGGTATACGAGTGT
>NW_006160052.1:1963814-1965202 GCF_000334495.1 Tupaia belangeri chinensis | reverse complement strand
GCTGAGAGGCCGCGGAGCCCGGTGTTCTGGAGGCCGGTTTCTGGAGGAAGCCCAGTGGGTTCAACTCCAGTCCCAGGGCCTCCTCTCCCAGGCAGGGGGACCTTGGGTACATTATTTAGCCACTCTGTCCTCAATTTCCTCCTCTGCAAAATGGGCAAATAACACATCCACCAGAGAAATGTTTTAAAGATTTATTTAATTTTATTTATTATTATTAGGGCTTTTTGCTGTTGCTGTTGTTTGTTTTTAATTTGCTATAGGGCACATGCACTTACTAGAGAGGGAAAGTGAGAAAGCAAGCTGTCAGGTCCGGGACGCGAACTGCAGTTGGCCATTTGGGAATCCAGTGCCCTTAACCACCACACCACCTGCTGGCCCCCACCAGAGAGATCTTTTATTTTTTAAATCATTGGTTTATTTATTTATTTTTACATTTTCTCACCAGCATTTACTTATCAAAAACATTTTGCTCATACTCCATAGTTCTTAACAGTTAATGAACAACTTTCAAAATTTCAAAAAAGAGTTTTAAAGATAATGTTCAAAATATCTGTTACAATTTTGCTTGTGACTCTATAACAAGAGAGACAGTATGGTTTTAAATATTTTTGATAAGATATTTACATGTCAGCCACTCAAATTGTTGAAAAGCAAACACCCAGCACACAATTCACACATGAACCTTCCCAACTCAGCTCTGCCTACCAAGTAAGTATTCTGTGGTTTACCATCTGCTAGCAAACACCTGTCTCTTTCTCTTCCTTCAAAGTGTTCCTCAAGGTAATCCTCTGGTTGTGGCTGCTCTTTTGTAATCTGTACCAATTACAATGCTGAGCCTGAAATGTCCTCTTGCCTGTGGCTTCTCTAATCCTCTCTGCCAGCTCTTCATGGTGCCAGGCCATCTTTCCAAGAGCTTCCGTTGGCTTCCTTGAGATCCACCTTAGTTCCATAGTTTTCTGGTTTAATCTTCAAATGTGACATTCTAGTCAAAGCCCTGTCCAATAATGAGTATTTCCAATTTCTGATTCAAGGCTACAGGTGTTATTGAATTTATGCAAATAACCATTCTGCCACAAAATAAGAATATCCCAAATATTTTCCAATTCTAGAGGGGTCCGGAAGGAAGAAATGTTTATGTTTCCATTTAAAAAAATAAACGAGAAGAAAAAATATTTTAACAAATTGCTGAACCTATCAATAGCTCAAAAGAAAGCAAAATTCCTGGGACCAGCAGTTAGCGTAATGGCTATGTCGCTGGACTCCCACATAGGCGACCGTGGTTCACGTCCTGAACCCAGTGGCTTAAAACTCATGCTGGGCATGTGTGAGTGCATGCCCAAGATCCCAAGAGGAGAATGGAGGAGAAGGGATTGCGGCATGGCCATCCC
>NW_006160052.1:1960869-1963502 GCF_000334495.1 Tupaia belangeri chinensis | reverse complement strand
TTTTTTCTATAGGGCGTGTGTGCTCACCAGAAAGACAGAGAGAGACAGAGAGACAGAAAGCGAAAAATCACCCCCAGGGGGATGGCTATGCTGCAATCCCTTCTCCTCCATTCTCCTTTCGAGATCTTGGGCATGCATGCACACGCTCCCAGCGTAAGTTTAAGCCACTGGGTCCGCGGTTGACTATATGGGAGTCCAACGACATAGGCATTATGCCAACTGCAGGTCCCCTTGGTTACTTTTTGTTCTTTTATTTCCATATGTGCCTTTAGTTTTCCTGGTAAGGTACTCCTTTCAGAACTTCTTCAAGAGTGGGTCTGATATTGACAAATTCTTTCAGGTCTTGTTTATCTGAGAATGTTTTTATCCTTTCTTTCCACATGAAGGATAATCTTGCTGGGTATAGTATTCTTGGTTGAAATTGTTTTTCACTTAACATTTTGAATATCTTTTCCCATTCGTTCCTTGCTCGCATTCTATTTGATGAAAGGTCTGCTGTTAGCTGGATGGGAAAACCTTTATAAATTACCTGACATTTCTCTCTTGCCAATTTTAGTATCTTGTCTCTGTCTGTGGTTTTGGTCAATGTGGCTATGATGTGCCTTGGAGAAGATCTTCTTGGCTTGATTTTATTAAGGATCCCTTGTACTTCTTGGGTCTGGATATTTGAGTGCCTCTCTAGATTTGAAAAGTTCTCTTCCAGGTTTTATGGAATAGATTATCAATGCCCTTATTAGTTTCCTCATCTTCTGGGATACCGATTATCTGATGTTTGGGCACTTAATGGTATCCAGCATTTCTCGTATAGTATTCTCATTTTTTGGTGTTATTTTCTCAGAATTTTTGGTTGTTATTTCTAGGTTGAAAGTTTTGACTCCAAAATCAAATCCTTCAGGGAGAATTTGATTTCCTGTATTGTAGCCTTCATCTCTAACAGCTCCATTTGATTATTTTTTGTGATGTCTAGTTCCTCTTTCAGATCATGCAAGAACTTCCTCACCTACTCTAACTCATTGTCTCTTTTCTCCTGCATATGATTTCTCACTTTCTGTCTCTCTGTCTCTCTCTGTCTGTCTGGCGAGCGCACGCACCCTATAGCGAAAACCTCTCCAAAAAAAGAAAAAAAAGATTCGCTCTTCTGCATGGGCTAATCTGCTTTTAATACTTTTGAGGAAGGTTTTGATTTCCTGTATTGCAGCCTTCATGTCTAACAACTCCATTTGATTCTTTTTTATGGAGTATATTTCCTCTTTCAGATTGTGTAGGAACTCCCTCACCTCCTGGAACTCGTCTCTTTTCTCCTGCATCTTCTGGAGTTCATTGTCTCTCAGCTCTTGGATCGCATTTAGTGTTGTCACTATGAATATTCTGAATCCTCTGTCAGACATTTCTGCAAGTCCCACTGTGCTGTCTGTGGATGATGAAGGATTGCTCTTTTCCCTTAGGGGAGAGAGATTTTCTTGGTTTCTCATATTTCTTGTGCCACTGCCGTGGTTTCTGGTTACTCTGTGACAAAATCTCTCCTCTACTCTGCTTTGCAATGTGGTATCCACAGAAAGAGATTGTGAGTTCAGATTTATAAAAAGAGGTTTCTTCCTTAAAGCAGGAGGTTCAATAAGCGTTGAGGACTTCAATGACTCTAAAATATTCAGATGCTTGGCTACTGTGCACTATCTAGCTAGACACTCAGTGTGTGGAGAGTGAAGACCAGAGTGGGAAAGTAAGTTTTAAAAAAATGAAATCAAAAGGAAAAGAAAAATAAAAAAATAGACACAATCCACCAGAAAAGAGAGCAAAAAAAAAATTTAAAGGTAAAAAATGAAAACCATGCTGTGCGCACACACTAGGACACACCTCAGATTAGCAAGAGAAAAGGCCCGAAGTGAGAAGTGGTTTAAAAATTAAAAAAAAAAAAAAATTAGACAGTTCAAAACACAGACAGACAGAGGACAGAGGTTGCCCTATTGGTCTGAGTATTTCAGGGGTCTAGAAAATGGAGTTTAGAGCATAGCTTCCCTGAACATGCCAGGACAACCTCAGATTTAAAATGGCTTCTTGTCTGAGTTCCCACCAGAGAGATTTCTGAGGGCTTTGGGAGGTGGTCCCTACTTGTCACAGGGGGCCAACCGTGGCCATCCCTCCATAACTGGCCACCATGTCACCAGGAAGTACGTGCTGCCTGCTCCCTAGTGTCCTCAACCACAGTCACTGTGGCCTCTGCTGGCCCTCCTGTGCCCAGTCAGAAGAAAGGGAGTCACACAGAGGCTGCCCAGTTATTGTTACGGGAGCGGCTGGGTCCCAAGAGCTCAGACCCAGGCTCGGGCAGAGTCAGCTCTGACCAGGTGACAGACTCTGTCCTCGCGGTATCTGTGTTCTAGGGGGCAACATTTGCCCCTCTGCCGCATGGCTGAGGCGGTGGCCTTTGATGCCGCATCTGGCAGGCCGTAGTAGGTGACCCAGAAATGGCGGGCCGTCCTTCTCTGCATTGCCTGGGCCTGCCTGGAGCCCGAGGTGAAAGAGATTTACCTAAGACCTATTGGAAGCTCAGAGTGTGCCCGGGCCATGTCCCTGTGTGGGTGTGTGTGGGTTGGTGTGTGTGGGGGGTGTGGGGAGGTGTGGGTGTGGGGATGTGC
>NW_006160052.1:1949258-1960765 GCF_000334495.1 Tupaia belangeri chinensis | reverse complement strand
GGTGCGGGGGGAGGTGTGGGGAGGTGTGGGTGTAGGCTGTGTGTGTGTGGGGTGTGGGATGTGTGTGTGTTAGGGTGTGTAGGGGGGTGTGTGCAGCAAGAAAGTTGCAGGGGGCGGAGGGAGCGGGGACAGGACTGGGGGCCGCGCGCCCTCCCTGAGCAGGGCCGGCTCCCTCGCCAGGCCAGGAGGAGAGCAGCTGCCTGCCCCGGCCACAGTGCCCCCAGGAGTGCGCCTGTCTGGACACCGTGGTCCGCTGCAGCAACAAGCACCTGCGGGCCCTGCCCAAGGGCATCCCCAAGAACGTCACCGAGCTGTGAGTAGCCAAGGGGCCCACGGAAAGGGGCGTTTCCCAAGGGAGTGCTGGCAGCAGCGGGAGGCTACCGAGAGCAGGTGTTAGCTGACCGAGAGCTGGGCCGGGCTTCATTAAAAGCGTGCCTCCGAGAAGGCATGGAGTTTTGTTTGTTTTATTCTTTTAAGATTTTTGCCTTAGGGTCTGTGCACTTGCCAGAGAGAGACGGAGGGAAAGTGAAAAATCACCCCAAGGGGATAGCCGCGCCATCACAACCCCTTCCCCATTCTCACTTTGGGATTTTGGGCACGCATGCACATGTGCCAGAGTGATTTTGAAGCTGTCAGGCCTGGGACTCGAACTGCGTAGTTCACAGGTGATCCAGTGCCTTGGCCTCCACACCACCTGCTGGCCTCTTGATTCCCCCTCTGCAGTTACCTGGCAACACGAGTCTAGGTAGTGCCTCTATTTATTGATTGATTGATTGATTGATTGAGAGATTTTCACTGTAGGGCGCGTGCGCTCGCCAGACAGAGAGAGACATAGAGACAGAAAGCGAGAAATTCCCCCCCAGGGGGGATGGCCGCGCCGCAATCCCTTCTCCTCCATTCTCCTCTTGGGATCTTGGGCATGCACGCACACACGCCCGGCGTGAGTTTTAAGCCACCGGGTCCGGGACACGAACCGCGGTCGACTACATGGGAGTCCAGCGACATAGCCATTACGCTAACTGCTGGTTCCCTCGATTTATTTTTTTAAATTAGCTGTAGGGCACATGTTTGCTGGAGAGAGAGAGAGAGAGAACACCCCCTAGAGGAGACGGCCACGCTGCAGTCTTACCTGACTACCGGCGGGCCCAGTGCTTCGGTTTTGACACGAGGCTCTGCCCTTACAGTACGGAGCAGTGTCACTTTTCACGCAGTGCCATTTCACGAGCACTCCTGTTGTGAAAACGTCCACAGGTTCGCTACCAGTGACACAATAGTCTTCGCAGGGAACTGTAATCCGAGAACGGATCCCCTTTCGTTGGGTGTTTGGTCGTCCCGACTTTTTACGGTCACCGACAGCACAGGGGAGTGTCCCTGCAGTGAGAACGCGGGCCGAAGGCGGTGCAGGGTCAGGCCTTGGCTGAATTCTGCCTCCCGGCCCTCCAGGGGCATGCTTCCGCCCACCCCACTCCCATGCCACTCCCGGGTACGGCGGCCTTCCTGCCCCCGTGCCAGCCCCATATCACGGGTCTCGAATCTTCGTGGATTCGGACACGACGGCTGAGCTCACGTGGGGTGTGGCTGTAAGTGCTTATGGCAGAGGGGGTGTCTCCCACGGCCACCTGCAATGGGGGCTCTGGGCAGCTCCTGACCTCGCCTGAGCCCTGGAGGGACCCCCGGGCCCTGCCACTGGGCAGCTGAGGTCTCCCCAGCTCTCCCTCTCTGGCAAGGAGGCCACCTTCTTCACAGGCACATGAGCCACCATGGCCTTTCCTGGGGCGCTACCGCAGTGTCAGCAGTGGGGTGCCCTCACGTCCTCCTTGGGGCCCGCCACCGCCCTGAGGATACGCTGCCTTCCGTCCCCAGGGCGCTGCCATCAGGGGCTGGGGCGCTCACTCAGGCTCTCCACGCACGCCTCAGCTTCCTGACATGGAGTGGGGCCGTGACGCCGCTGGGTGTGTGGCAGGGCTGCTGGGACGGCCAGGTGGGACGGGGGGCCCTTCGACGGGGGCACAGTGCAGGCCACGTCGCTGCCGCCCGCACCTTTGGGACGCGGGGTGAGCATCTGAAGGGAGGCAGTTGGTGGGAGCCTGGCTGTGGCTCAGCCCACACAGGTCACTGCTCGGCAACTTCCAGTCTCCGGGAGGAAGGGCTGGAGGGCAGGGTGGGGGTTCAGAGTGTCTTGAACCCCGGGCTCCATGCTGGAGAAGTGGGAACCTTGGGATGCTTGGTGCTTAGGAGCTTTTGGGGTGGGCTGGGTTGGAAGGACCATGGCCTGGAGGGTGGTGCCTATAGTGGGAGCAAGAGGGGGACCAGTGAGTGGGTCTGGGTCGGCCCCTGGCAGGGGTGAGACGTGGGGAGGAGGTGTGAGTGGAGCAAAAGCAAGTGAAGAGAGCCAATGGGCGGGAGGAGCAGACGGGGAGAAGTGACCCCGGCCCTGGGCTGGTAGGATCAGAGGAGCCCCAGTGGAGGTGGGGAGGCCCATTGGGCATGCTCGATCCGGCTTTCCTGGGACAGCCGTGGCTCCCAGCAGGCAGAGAGGGCGCTGGGAGCTGGCCAGGGCCTGCAGTGGGCCTCAGAGGCACTCCCACACAAATTGGGGCTACTTGGCCAGGGAAAGGGCGGGGCAGGGAGACGTACCAGGAGTCAGGGAGGCGAGAGGACGCAGAGAGGCTTCACGTCTCAGAGGTCTTTGCCACGCTTCTCCTCCTCGAGCGATCCTGGGCGCCGTGGTCTGTAGGTGACGAGGAGATGAGCACAGAGCCCTGTCTGCAGGGGCTGCACCAGGAATGGGGACACTGGCAGCCCCGACAGCCTAACCTGCTGTGTTCCCCTGCAGCTACCTGGACGGGAACCAGTTCACGCTAGTTCCAGGGCAGCTGTCCACCTTCAAGTACCTGCAGCTCGTGTGAGTATCCAGGTCGCCAAGGCCCCCAAGTCTGCCTCCAAGGACAGGAGGGCCACTGGCCACCAGCCACTGTGGCTCTAGCTTCCCTGGAATGGCCAACCCCCACCCTCCTGGGCAGATCCCCGGCCCTCTGTGGCCTCCTGGGTGCTGTGTGTAGCGCTGTTTTGCCACCTGGTGGCCATGGCTGGGAATTGCATTGCTCCGTTGGTTTGGGGCTGTCTGCCTCTGCCCACATCACCTCCCCAGACCACCCTCTGGTTTGTAATTATTGTTCATGTGGGTTCTCCCTGCAAGGATGGAGGTCAGGGCCAAAGCAGAGGATGATGGAAACCTTTCTGGTGCAGCCTCAGCCCCCAAACAAAACATGAAATATGGCAGCTGCACACCCATCTGTAATGGGGATTTTCTTTAGGTGAACATCTGCTCTTCTGTTTCCACCTTCGGCCATTTCTACCCCATGGAAATATACAAAATAAGCTCCCCGTGGCCTTCCAGCCTGGTGGGACTGTACCTCAGTTGTTTTTATCTGCTCATTGGCCAGATTCTATCAAAAAAGAAATCCAGAGAACATTCGTCAGTGTGGCCTAGAGCTGAGCCCCTCCGCGGGCGTCGAGGCCTGTCACTGGATGAGGAACCTAGGCGAGGCTGGACATCAGTGTACACTCCCTCACTGGGAAAGCCTTGCTACGAGAACAATGGCGACCCTACGCTGCGGGCGGGGACAAAGGTGGTTGCCTTCGACACGCTCCGGTGCAGGCTGCTTACACTCGGTCCGAGGACTGGCCGCTCTGAGCGGCGCTGGCGTGCAGAGTTAGGACGGTCTGTTGGTCGTCTTTGCTTAACGACCTAGCGAGTGTGTTTTGAGCCTTTGCAGGGGTGGGTAGGGCTTGGTGGCTGGCGAGGGGTGTCAAAGAATGGACACTACGGGGTGTACCCGGCCTTTCTCTGGTCTGCCCCGAGGCCGCTCCGCAGGGCCTCAGAGAGACTGAGGAGGAGAGGAGGGGAGGAGGGGAAAGGCCTCTTGGGGCTGAAATGCCACCACCTCCCCTCTCAAGGCCGACCACAGAGTGTACTGAATATCAGCAAGGAGCTTAGGTCGCTGCTCGGCGGAGGGTCGTTTTCTAGGGGGAGAAGGCAGCACGCCATGTTGTGAACGCCTGAGCCCAGAGCTGCACGAAGTGGGTGGAGAGGAAGACCCCTGAGCCATGTCCCCACCCCCGCTCCCCTGCTGTCCCAGCCCAGGAAGGAACCGGAGCCCAGGGTCATGTGGGTGATGAGCTCCACGGTGCAGAGCAGGGCTAAGGCTCAGGGGGTGCGATGAACGCAGGGTGGTGGGCACCGGGGATGGGGTGTCCAGGGCACAGAAGTATGTGATGCTCAGAGGATTCCAGGACGTCCAGAGCCTGCACGGTGTGGCGGGAGGGGGTGGTGGGTAGGAGTGCCTGGCAGGGGTCTGGGCAGGAGGGTCAGGAAGTGACCTAGTGGGGTTTGTGCCCTGGGAAACTTGCCAGGTGCCCGCCCATGTGGAAGAGGGGTCAAAGGGGAAATCAGTGTGGGCAGGAGATGAGGTCGCACTGGCGGCAGAAACCAGGGAGGTGCCGGTGCCTGGCCTCGGCCGACTCTCCGGAGGGGACAGGCACAGGCCAGCCTCGTCACTGTGTCGAGAGCGGGTAGACAGGGCGGGGCTCGGGCTGTGGTGTCTGCACGGGTGACTGTGTTTGAGGGTCCGTAGGGACAGGCCCCAGGGGGGGCACCATCAGCAGCCTCAGGGTTGAGAGAAAGCTGCACTTCCCGGAGACAGGCGGCCCAGCCAGAGGGCAGAGGGTGTGAGCACAGATGGGGGTGTGGGCGTCTGTGCCACTGCTGCAGTGACCTGGGGCTGCAGACGGGGCTTGAATCTGGCTCCGCCTCCGCCAGCTGGGTGGCCTGGGGACTGACTCACCGCCCTGAGACCTGGGTCTTTACTTGAGAAGTGCAGTCATCCTCTCCCTAACAGGGCTAGTGCCTGGCCATGGGACGTGCTGGCAGAGGGAAGGGACAGAGACCCTAGATCTGGCAGCTGAGGTGGCCCCAGGTCGGGGTGCGGGCCCCTGGTGGGGAGGCTGGAGCCACTCTACTTGCAGAGGGTGGGGAGAGGTGGGGCAAGAAGGCCCAAGGCCCTGGGCACAGTGGGAGTCTGGAGCTCAGATGAGGGCGGAGGGCGGAGCTGTGACCCAAGTGCTCCTCTCTACCCCTCCCTCCTCCTACTGTGCCAGTCAGAGCCCTGGCCCACCTGGGAGGCCTTGGACAGAGTCGGGAAGGACAACACCCCGGAAGGCAAGCAGGGGAAGCTTGTCTTTCTAAATGACGATGCCCCTGCCTTTTCCAGGGACCTGAGTAACAACAGGATCAGCTCCTTGAGCAATTCCTCCTTCACCAACATGAGCCAGCTGACCACTCTGTGAGTCCCGGCGGGGCTGGGGGCCGGGGAGGGCCTGGGCCATGGCTTCTGGGACCCCCAGCCCCAGCCTGCGCCGTGCACGGCTTGCTTGGTGCTGACAGCACGGCGGGCAGAGCCCTCACCTGCCGCCGGCTGGAGCGTGTGCCCGGGCTGCAAGCCTAACACCGAAAACTCCCTTCGCTGTGACATGCGCTTACGTGGAAAAGCACAGGACGTATGCACGGGCTGACGTGGTCACGGAGTTTGCACACGTGTGGGCCCCTAAGGCCCCCTGCAGAGCACTGCCAGCACTCCAGGAGCTCCCACCCTTTCCTGGTCACTGTCCCTCCCCATCCCCACCCAAGTCAGTCTGTCTGGGCGATCATGTCTTTGGGTTTCTTTTTTTAAATAGTATTGTTGTCTACATGTGCATTATAGTTTAATTTTGCCTTTCTAAAAATTATTTTTAATCTAATCAATTTATTATTATTCTTCTATTTGACTAAAGAGAGTGAGAAAGCAAGCCTCCAGGTCCAGGACTTGAACCATGGTCGACCATGTGGGAGTCCAGCACCTTAACCACCACACCACCTGCCGGCCCCAATTTTGCCTTTTATAAGTCTTATATAAATTGAATCATACAGGGTATATTCTTTTATGTCTGCTGCTTCTACTTCCCGTGGTGAGGGGGATTTGTGCGGAGTTGCGGCCTGTTCGTTTTCACTGCTGTGTCCAGTCCTTCTACTTCCCGTGGTGAGGGGGATTTGTGCGAAGCTGCAGCCTGTTCGTTTTCACTGCTGTGTCAAGTCTCTCTGTGGGTGCACACCGAATTTCCTTATCCATCCTACTGTTCACGGCTGTCGGGCTTGTTTCCAGCTTGGACTGTGGAGCAGTGACCCCTGAACCTTTTTCTGCCTCTATCCCAGACAAACATTAATGCTGGCCTCAATAACACTCCGAGCAGCCGGTCAGAAAGCATTAACAAGCATTCCTCTGCTTGCCCAGTGCTGGAGGGCCTGTCTCACTCATCTTCCCAGCACCTCGCTTTACAGATAACTGCAGTTCTTGGGAGGCCCCATTGTGGTCAAGCAGAGAACCAGGACCGAAAAAGGAAACGGCCTGAGGCCACAGGGGCCTGTCTGGGATACCCACCTGCATTTGTCCGCCCAGTCACCTGGTCCCCATTTCATAGGCTTCATGACAACCTGGTGACTTGATTTCTCCTTCCTGGTGAGATTTAACCTTGCAAGAGCCCTCAGGGTCCCAGCGAACTGGCACGTGAAGACTCAGGGACATTTGGCAATGGCTGGAAACCTTTCTGGGTGTCACCACTTGGAGGGAGATGGTCCTGGCATCTAGTGGGCGAGGCAGGGATGCTGCTGAGCACCCTACCTACAGCACACAGGACCCCGCAGAGAACTGTCCACAGTGCTGAGGCTGAGAAATCCGGTCTGTGTGATCGTCTCAACTCTAGGGAACAGTCTTTCCTGCGGTATGGACGCCTCACTTCACTTAGTAATTTTTTTTTTTTTTGGAGAGGTTTTCGCTATAGGGCGCGTGCACTCGCCAGACAGAGACAGAGAGACAGAAAGCGAGAAATCACACCCCAGGGGGATGTCCATGCCGCAATCCCTTCCCCTCCATTCTCCTCTTGGGATCTTGGGCATGCACGCACATGTGCCCGACGTGAGTTTTAAGCCACCGGGTCCAGGACTCGAACCACTTCACTTAGTACTTTTAAAAGCAGCTTTATTGGAGTGTAATTAGTGTATAACCAACCGCACTTATTTAAAGTGTAGGACATGATGCATCTGATGTATGCACGCACCCAGGGGAGCTGTCACCACTGTCAAGAACGGTACCCCTTGGTAATCTATCCTTTCTGCCTCTCCTGGCCCCCTTGCCCAGGAAACCCCTGTTCTGCTTGCTGTCTTAGGTTAGTTTGCATTTTCTAGAGTTTTACGTCAGTGGAATCCCAATATGAACTCTTTGTTTGGCTGCTGCTGCTGCTTTTTATGTTAATACTCTCAAATGTTAATTGTTCAAGTTGGCACCCCCGCTGTGGAGTAAGCATGTAATTAGAAGGGGCAGTGCAGTCCTGTGTCCTATGACCGGAACGACTGGCTTCTTCCCCTGGCACAGTTACATCGTGGTTTCCCCCGTTGCGTGTATCAGTGTTTTCTTCCTTTCCCAGTGTCCACATGGATGCGCCCAGGTCTGCTGGGCCGCTTGTCTGCTGCTGGGCATGGCGCTGTTTCCAGTGCGGGCTGCTACCAGCACTGTTTCCCTACTCACCTGCCTGTCTGCCCTCGCAGCACCTTCCTAAGCATCGTGGCTTCCTATCTGTAACTGTTACGTGTGCCCAGGCCTAGGCTGTCTGCCCCGGGTGCTGGGGACTGAGGTGGTGGGCTCCTCAAAGCAGGTCCTGCTCCAGTGTCCACTTCCTGGGGAGCCCACCCAGGCCCTGGCTGCTGCAGCCTCTAGGCAGAATGTTGTTTTTTATTTTTTAATTTTTTTTTGGGGGGGGAGGTTTTTGCTATAGGGCACATGTGCTTGCCAGAAAGACGGAGAGAGACAGAGAGACAGAAGGTGAGAAATCACCCCCCCAGGGGGGATGGCCACGCCACAATCCCTTCTCCTCCATTCTCCTCTCAGGATCTTGGGCACGCACGCACATGTGCCCAGCGTGAATTTAAGCCACCGGGTCAGGGACTCAAACCACGGTCGACTACATGGGAGTCCAGTGACATAACCATTATGCTAACTGCTGGTCCCTGTGCAGAATGCTCTTTACCAGTAGTCATGGCATTTCTCCTCATTGAGGGCTTATTTCAGACACTGACTATGAGCTTCACCTGGATTGTCTCCTTTAACCCACAGAAGAGCCCTCTGGAGTTAGCGCTGTTTTTGTCCCCACTTTACATGGCCAAGAGCCCCGGTGTGTTAAGGCAGAGCCCGGCCACACTCCTGTACACAGCTCTGACTCACCTCACAGAGCATGAGGAGGCTGAGGAGCACGATGCCCCGGGCAGTCCCCCAGTGCCCCTCATACTTCCTCCTTCCTCCCTTCCCACAGGATCCTCAGCTACAATGCCCTCCAGTGCATCCCTCCTCTGGCCTTCCAGGGGCTCCACTCCCTGCGCCTGCTGTAAGTCTCCTGGCTTCATCCCTCCAGAAAATTCTCTCCCTCCCTCGGGAACGGCCACCCACCTGATGGGCATGCGTGTCCCCATGGCTGGGGTCCTGCTGGGCCAATGCTGTGTCCAGTGGTGGGAGTCTCAACATTCTCATGCAAACCCTTTACGGAAGCCAAGTGGTGAATGGGAAATGATTGCAAAACAGGGGGTGGGGGGCTGGTGTACCCCAAGCTGTTTGTGGTGTGTGGGGGGGAGGGTTAGCCTTTCACTTGCAGAGGCTGCTTCTGTTCAGATTCGAAGTGTTTGTGAGAGATTTGTGAACACTTTCTAAGAGTTCCACCATGAGGTTGGCCTCCTGATCACAGCCCTTTGCTATGTCTATTCCAATGTCCTCTGTCAGCCCCACCAGGGTCAAGGTGACATTGTCCCATCCCTAACTGTGGCTGGCTCAGTGTCTACTTCCTCACCAAGAAGCCTCTGGGTTCCCAGCTAGGAGAGGGAGGTGCTGGGTGCAAGCGTCCAGTGTGTGACATGAACATGGCCTTGAGTTATTTATGGTGGCCGCATCCTCCAGAGAACCAGGCATAGGGTGGCCTCCCTGGGTTAGTAAGGGCTCCTGCTTCCTTCCCTGGGGCCAGCAGGAGGGGCTCTGAGCTGAGAGCGGTCACCCTTGTAGCACTGACAAGAGGTCTGAGGATGAACACAGCGTGTCCCCTCTGGGCAGAGACCTGGGCCTGCTCTCATGGGTCCCCCACCTCTGCCTTGAGTGAGGCACCAGCAGCGTCTTCTCTCCTAGGTCTCTCCATGGCAACGACGTCTCTACCCTCCAGGAGGGTGTCTTCGCAGACGTGACCTCCCTGTCTCACCTGTGAGTAACGCTGGCCCGATTTTCTGGGCCCTATGGATTTTGTTTGTTTTCGTCTTGCTATAGGGCATGTGTGCTCACCAGAGAGAGAAAGGGAGAGGGAAAGTGAGAAAGCACCTCCTTCCCAGGGGGGCTGGCCATGCTGCAATCTCTTCTCCATTCTCCTCTTGCGGTTTTGGGCACACGTGTGTACATGTGTATATGCACCTGGAGTGTGTTCAAGGGACTGAACTGCACAGCTGGCCACGTGGGATCCAGTGCCTTAACCTTCACGTCCCCTGTTGGCCCTTTGGATTTTATTTATTTTTTTAGAGAGAGATTTTTGCTACAGGGTGTGTGTGCTCACTGGAGAGACAGAAAGCGAGAATTCACCCCCCAGAGGGGTGGCCGTGCCACAGTCCCTTCTCCTCAATGGAGGAGCATGCTCCTCTCGGGATCTTGGGCACGCATACACATGTATCAGACGCCACCGTGTCTGGGACTTGAACCGTGGTTGACAACGTGGGAGTCCAATGATTTAACTATTATGCCATCTGCTGGCCCCTGGGCCATTTGGATTTTAACACCATGGACTCTGAGGAAGATGCCGTCAGAGCTTGATGCTTTTACCCTGAATGTAATTAAGCCGTGAACTCTCTCACAGTCAGGAGTTCTCAGCCACGGCAGGGGAGCAGGAGGAGAGCCCTTCAAGTGCGGTGATGCAGGTGGGAATGACCCTTCACTGATCACTTGGGATTCTGCACGCATCGCCATGAGCCTTCAATAGCTGCTCTTCGCATTTACACACACGAAAACAGGCCCAGGCAGAGGGGGAAGCTTGCCCAGGTCGCAGAGCTGGTAGGCCGTGGGTTCCCCCCTAAGGCCCGTGCTCTCGAGCTCGCTGTGGTATTGAGCCTCTAGTGGACGAGGCGGGGGATAAGCTCCAGAAGCCACTTCTAGGAGGTGGGAGAATTGAGGTGGAATTGCTTCCAAACCATTTGGCTGGCAGTACCGTGAGGATTCTTATTCTCTCTTTTATAATTTGCTAGAGGACATGTGTGCTTGCCATCGCGAGACAGAGAGAGAGAATGAGAAAGCACACCACAGCTCCTTCTCCTCCATTTCCCCCTCCTCTCGGATTTTGGGCACGCGTGCATATGTGCTGACATGTTTTTCTAGCCACCATGTCCGGGACTCGAACCCTACACGAGACATGGAAAAGCCAGGAGTTTAACCGCTGTACCGTGAGCTGGCCCTCCATGAAGATTCTTTAAAAGCAGTAGGTTTGCTCCTCAAAACCTAAGCATAGGACTGTCATGGGACCCGCTCCTTGGTACACACTCAGAAGACTGAAAGAGAGGTGGGAGCAGCGGGTCTGCCATGCCAGCACACACGGCAGCACCAGTCTCGAGTGCCCTGACGGGACAGCCTTGTCCCCCATGGGAGAATGGCTGAGCAGAGTGAAGCATGCACACATGGGGCCGTAGTCATGGAAAGTAGTGGCGCTCTGAACCATGCCGCCACATGGATGAGCTTAGAAAACATGCTAAGTGAAATAAGACAGGTGCGCGAGGACCGTGTGTGACGTGGCCCCGCTAGGAGGCGTGCAGAATAGTCGCACACAAACGGGAAGTAGAACGAAGGTGGCGGGCTAAGCATAGGACTGTCATGGGACCCGCTCCTCGGTACACACTCAGAAGACTGAAAGAGAGATGGGGGCAGCGGGTCTGCCACGCCAGCACACACGGCAGCACCAGTCTCGAGTGCCCCGACGGGACAGCCTTGTCCCCCATGGGAGGATGGATGAGCAGAGTGAAGCATGCACACACGGGGCCGTAGTCATGGAAAGTAGTGGCGCTCTGAACCATGCCGCCACATGGATGAGCTTAGAAAACATGCTAAGTGAAATAAGACAGGTGCGTGAGGACCGTGTGTGACGTGGCCCTGCTCGGAGGCGTGCGGAATAGTCGCACACAGACGGGAAGTAGAACGAAGGTGGCGGCCCAGGCGGGGTGGGCAGTGAGTGCGTGAGCAGAACGACTTTCCGCTGGACGAGGAAGACCTGGAAGTAGCTGGGGTGGCGGCTGCACAATACGGATGGCCTCCGTGTCACAAAGTGCACACCGGAGTGCTGGAAATGGCACTGTCTACGCGACATGCATTTTGTCAGACGTGAAGAAGCGTTGGCAGCAGCAGGGGCAA
>NW_006160052.1:1936180-1948664 GCF_000334495.1 Tupaia belangeri chinensis | reverse complement strand
ACACACACACACACACACACACACACACATATATATGCATATATACATATATATGGTTATATATATGTATGTGTATGTGTATATATATATGTATTTATATATTATTTATATATAAAATATTGCTGGGCACATGTGTATGTATGCCCAAAATCCTGAGGAGAGAATGGAGAAGGGATTATGGCATGGCCATCCCCTCTGAGGTGTGATAACTCACTCCCCACTCCCCCGCCTGTCTCTGGCAAGCACACACATCCCATGGCAGAAACTAAGAAAAAAGGATGAAAAGCAGAAGAGACCCCAGCTAGACTGCCTGCCCTGTCACCCTGTAATGCCTTCACCATGTCAAGAGGCAGTGCGAAGGCCGTCACCCGGTGCTGCACCTTGATCTCGGACACCTCAGCCTCCAGAGCTGCTAATGTGAAAAACCTCTTTTTTTCCCTTTGAAAAATGTTTTGCTATAGGGCACATGTGCTTGCTCAAGACAGAGACAGAGAGAGGGAAAGTGAGAAATCAGACCACAGGGGAGGATGGCCATGCCACAATCCCACCTCTCCCCTTCTCTTCTCAGGATTTTGGGCCTACACTCACATGCACCTGGCATGTTTTTCAAACCACTGGGTCCAGAACTTGAACCATACAGCCATCAGCCGTGTGGGATTCAGCCACCTTAACCTCCACGCCATCTGCTGGGTTCAAAACCTCCATTCTTTTTTCTCTCTTTTTTTTTTTTCCAGAGGTTTTTGCTATAGGACACGTGTGCTTGTCAGAAAGACAAAGAGATAGAAAGTGAGAAATCACCCCCCAGGGGGGGATGGCCACACCACAGTCCCTTCTCCATTCTCCCCTCAGGATCCTGGGCACACACGCACACGCGCTGGGCATGAATTTAAGCCACCGGAGCCAGGACTCGAACCACAGTCGACTACATGGGAGTCCAGTGACGTAGCCATTATACCAACTGCTGGTCCTCCTAAAACCTACATTTTTTATGAATGACCCAGTCTGTGATATTCAGCTGGAGTGACAGAAAACGGTCCAAGCCAATGTGTGTTTAATAGGGTGATGTTTCTCCATGCTCCCCAAAGCACGTGAAGTCACTGGTGCACCAACAGTCCTAGCGGGGGAGGGGGGCAGTAAGGGCACCACTGCCTGCGGTCTGCTTCCCTCAGGTCCCCCCGCGTGCTTAACGTGTGGTGTCTGCTTCCCTCCACGGCCGAAAGGGGGAGCAGGTTCATGTCAGCTCCACACCGTAGGCCAGAACCACCCAGCGCACAGAATTCCAGGACCTGAGCCCAACCCAATGGTTAAGCTCTGCACACGGAGAGCAGGACCCACATGGCTGACTGCAGTTCGAATCCCTGCCCTGGAGGCTTAAAAAACATGCACGTGTGTGTGTGTGTGTGTGTGTCCAAAATCCTGACAGGGCAGAGAAATGGAGAGGAGATTGTGGCATGGCACGACCACACCCCACTGTAGAGTGCGCTCTCTCTCTCTCTCTCTGGCGAGTGCTCATGCCCACTGGTAAGAATAGCTAGCTAGAGATGACAGGTAGATTGATTCCCCGGCCTGTGTGGACTCAGTGGGAAGAGTGCAGTGGTTGATTAGCAAAGGCTGCCATGGAAGTGGGAGGGGTCACGGGCCCTGTCCTACTGCCTGGATTTATCATTCACATTTTACAACTCAGGTCCTGAAAAGTCGAGTAGTTTTACTAGGCCGTAAAGCTAGGAAAGAAGAGAGTCAGGATTTGAACCTAGGTGTGTGTGATTCCAAAGCTTGCTGTTTATTCTTTATGTGTATGTATGCCCAAAATCCTGAGGAGAGAATGGAGAAGGGATTATGGCATGGCCATCCCCTCTGAGGTGTGATAACTCACTCCCCACTCCCCCGCCTGTCTCTGGCAAGCACACACATCCCATGGCAGAAACTAAGAAAAAAGGATGAAAAGCAGAAGAGACCCCAGCTAGACTGCCTGCCCTGTCACCCTGTAATGCCTTCACCATGTCAAGAGGCAGTGCGAAGGCCGTCACCCGGTGCTGCACCTTGATCTCGGACACCTCAGCCTCCAGAGCTGCTAATGTGAAAAACCTCTTTTTTTCCCTTTGAAAAATGTTTTGCTATAGGGCACATGTGCTTGCTCAAGACAGAGGCAGAGAGAGGGAAAGTGAGCAATCAGACCGTATTGCAGTTTTGTTTTGAGGGCACACGTTCTTTAGATCATAGGCCATTTTAATTCCCTCTTCCCGTCTAATTATCTCAAATGACTGTTTCATGGCAGTAGACAGCACCGATCCATTACGACAGATATAGTCATGGTGCAGATTGTTTCCCTTCCCCCATCCTTTTTTTTTTTTCCAGAGGTTTTTGCTATAGGACACGTGTGCTTGTCAGAAAGACAAAGAGATAGAAAGTGAGAAATCACCCCCCAGGGGGGGATGGCCACACCACAGTCCCTTCTCCATTCTCCCCTCAGGATCCTGGGCACACACGCACACGCGCTGGGCATGAATTTAAGCCACCGGAGCCAGGACTCGAACCACAGTCGACTACATGGGAGTCCAGTGACGTAGCCATTATACCAACTGCTGGTCCTCCTAAAACCTACATTTTTTATGAATGACCCAGTCTGTGATATTCAGCTGGAGTGACAGAAAACGGTCCAAGCCAATGTGTGTTTAATAGGGTGATGTTTCTCCATGCTCCCCAAAGCACGTGAAGTCACTGGTGCACCAACAGTCCTAGCGGGGGAGGGGGGCAGTAAGGGCACCACTGCCTGCGGTCTGCTTCCCTCAGGTCCCCCCGCGTGCTTAACGTGTGGTGTCTGCTTCCCTCCACGGCCGAAAGGGGGAGCAGGTTCATGTCAGCTCCACACCGTAGGCCAGAACCACCCAGCGCACAGAATTCCAGGACCTGAGCCCAACCCAATGGTTAAGCTCTGCACACGGAGAGCAGGACCCACATGGCTGACTGCAGTTCGAATCCCTGCCCTGGAGGCTTAAAAAACATGCACGTGTGTGTGTGTGTGTGTGTGTCCAAAATCCTGACAGGGCAGAGAAATGGAGAGGAGATTGTGGCATGGCACGACCACACCCCACTGTAGAGTGCGCTCTCTCTCTCTCTCTCTGGCGAGTGCTCATGCCCACTGGTAAGAATAGCTAGCTAGAGATGACAGGTAGATTGATTCCCCGGCCTGTGTGGACTCAGTGGGAAGAGTGCAGTGGTTGATTAGCAAAGGCTGCCATGGAAGTGGGAGGGGTCACGGGCCCTGTCCTACTGCCTGGATTTATCATTCACATTTTACAACTCAGGTCCTGAAAAGTCGAGTAGTTTTACTAGGCCGTAAAGCTAGGAAAGAAGAGAGTCAGGATTTGAACCTAGGTGTGTGTGATTCCAAAGCTTGCTGTTTATTCTTTATTGCCTCCATAAATACGGCCTGGGTAGCCAGAGTTTAGCACTGTCGACTTTGCCAGTACCTGCCCTCTGTGACCGTGTGAGATGTTACAAAGTGAGTTCAAAGGCAGCGGTGACTAATTCTGAAGAGCTTCACGGAGGAGGTGTCATTTATCTTGCCACCCAAAAGGGATAAGGGGCTTGCCTTTTGGAGAAGGGGAGAAGGGAAATGGGGTACTCAGTCATGCAGTGGCACGCAGCACAGGGTGAAGGGTGTTTGGTTGGGGGAGGAACGGGAGGGCGGCAGTGAGCCTGAAAGGAGACACTGGAGTTCCTCTGCGAAAGGACTGCTGTGTCCTGCTAGGAGATTGGATGCTGTTCCACAGGTAGAAGGAACTGAGAAGGGTGTACGTTGTAGGAGACGCCCGGAGAGCCAGTGGCGAGGAGCGGCAGATGGGATGAGAGGAGGCAGGAGGGAGCCGGGCAGGAGAAGATGGCTCTGGACAAAGGCCCTGTAGGGACAGTGTTGTTTATTGTTCCCACAAACCTGAATTCACAGACTTGTTTCCATCTGCTGTTTTTTTAAGTGTTTTTGCCATAGGCTATGTGCTCTTTCCAGAGAGACAGAGATGGTGAGAGATAAAGTGAGAAATCACCCCCTCAGGGGTACATCGTCCTCTCGGGAATTTGGGCATGCATGCGCACATGCACAGCGTGATTTTCAAGCTCCGGGTTCTAGGTCCCACGTAGTCGGCCGTGAGGGAGTCCAGCGCCTTAGGCACTGTGCCACCCGCTGGCCCCTTCCATCTGTGTTTGTTGCTCGTTTTTAAAAAAAAGTTTATTTACTTATTTCTTCCATGAACAAGAGAGACAGAGAGAAAGAAGGCAATAGAGATAGAAACCCTGCCGTCTTGGTGCTGTGACCGCTCCCGCTTAGCCAGCCCGGGGTCATGGGCGCACGAGCCCAGCTTTCTCAGGGAGGTCTCTGGGCGCAAGCACAGAACCTTCTCCTTGGGTCAGCCTTGCAGAGGGTGCCACCATTCTGCCCCGCGAGCTCATTTTCTGTTGACGTTAATCTTTGGGAATTCTGAGGACCTGAACTGGAGGCACTGCTCCCCAGAGAGCATTTGTGCTTGGGCTGCTCCTGCCCCGAGACCCCCAAGCCTCCTTAGCATACCCCTCGGCTGCAGCTGAGCGCCCCACAGCAGCTCTCCCAGCTCGGCCTTTTCAAGCATGTAGCCCCCCTTCCCACCCTCCGGGGCTCTCCTTAGTGTAGCTCCTGTGCTTCGGGTTTAAACGTCCCCTGAGCTCGACTCCCTTTCCTCCTTCCCTATGAGAACTGAGTAACACCGCAGTATGTTCTCATCTTGTTTCCAGCCTAACAGCTAGAGCCTTGGGTCCAGCAGGTGATGGGGTGGTTAAGGCACTGGACTCCCACAGGGCTGATTGCAGTTCGAGCCCTGGACCCGGCGACTTGAAAACACTGAACGCTGTGTGTATGCATGCCCAAAATCCCAGGAGGAGACTAAAAGAGAAGGGATTGTAGTGTAGCCATTCCCCGGGGAGTGATTTCTTACTTTCTCTCTCACTGTCTCTCTCCAGCAAACACATATGCCCTATGGCTAAAACCTGGGGAGAAAAAAAATCTAGAACCTTGGCTTTTCAAATAGGAAGTGAACAATCTGTTTTGAATAAACAAAAAAAACGAAAGCTGCAAAAACACATTTTAAGCCCGCATCTATCTGTAAATTAGGACTTTCTTTAGGAGAATAGTGACGGCAGGCCACAAGGCAGATCCAAATTACGAGAAATAAACCAACAGGTAACTGTAGAACAGGGCACTGGCGTTACTGATTGGATGAGCTTGTCGATTGCATCGTCAGTGAAAGAAATGGTCCTTTGTTATGAAGCAGCCTTGGGGATGAACTTTGCCCTTTGCACCCAGAGCTGAACACGGAAACAGGCAGCAGCCGGTGTGCTCGCATTCGGGTGCACACGTCTGGGCGCAGTACTGACAGACTGGGTGTGCACTTGCACACGCATCCTCGTCTCCTTGGCGATCCAGAGTAGAGCTCTCTGCGAGGAGTCTGTGAGCACTTCACAGGGGATCGAGGCGTGTAAGGATGAGAGAGACTCGCTGCGCTCACTCCGGGGTTCCCAAAGCCATGCGCTGACCGAGGGGTGGGACGTGCCCGTGGCTCCGCGCCAAGGCAGGGCTGGCCAAGAGTCAGCACCCAGGGCCCTTGGCTCCCAGTCCTGATATCCACCGGCGGTGCAGAGGAGGGCTGTCGGGAGAGAGTAAGGTCACCATGTAGAAGCCCTTTAAAATCTAGAGTAGGAATTGGGACTTGGCCCTTTTCTGTCATTAACTTGCAGTGGGTCATGCTTCTCTTTAGGCCTTTTCTCTCACATGTACAGGAGTTCTTTCTTTCTTTTCTTTCCTTTTAGTTTTTTTCATAGGGCATGTGCACTCGCTGGAGAGAAGAGAGACAGAGCGACAGAGAGAGAGGGAGACCTCACCCCCATGGGGGATGGCCATAGCACAGTCCCTTCTCCTCCCTGTCCTTCTCTGGGTTTGGGGCATACAAGCACACATGCCTAGTTTTCAGCTGCCAGGTCCAGGGCTTGAACAGTGGTCAGCCATGTGGAAGTCCACCCGCGCCAAGGCAGGGCTGGCCAAGAGTCAGCACCCAGGGCCCTTGGCTCCCAGTCCTGATATCCACCGGCGGTGCAGAGGAGGGCTGTCGGGAGAGAGTAAGGTCACCATGTAGAAGCCCTTTAAAATCTAGAGTAGGAATTGGGACTTGGCCCTTTTCTGTCATTAACTTGCAGTGGGTCATGCTTCTCTTTAGGCCTTTTCTCTCACATGTACAGGAGTTCTTTCTTTCTTTTCTTTCCTTTTAGTTTTTTTCATAGGGCATGTGCACTCGCTGGAGAGAAGAGAGACAGAGCGACAGAGAGAGAGGGAGACCTCACCCCCATGGGGGATGGCCATAGCACAGTCCCTTCTCCTCCCTGTCCTTCTCTGGGTTTGGGGCATACAAGCACACATGCCTAGTTTTCAGCTGCCAGGTCCAGGGCTTGAACAGTGGTCAGCCATGTGGAAGTCCAGCACCTTAACTACCAGCTGCCTGCTGGCCCACAGGGTTATTTCTAAAGCCCCTGATGGTTTGAGCATGCCATACTGACTGTGAGTGTGCCTCACTGCCTGGGCTTCTCTCTGTCGTCCTTCCTTTTGTGTCTGCTTTGCCATGGACACGTTTCTGATCTCCCTGTCTACCCCCCATAGACTACGCATCCACCTGTCGGAGTGCCGGGCCCTGCACTCAGGTTCCCCAAAGGTCATCCTTCGTTGCCGTAATCTGGCGTCTCGCAGCCTCTAATCTACTGTGGGCTAGAAAGCTAGACTTTCAAATTCATTACAAATTAGACAAGAAAAAGGAAATAATAAATGATTGAGCAACTTCTTGCTCAAATGACTGAAGAGCAAATTGCTCATCACGATGGGAACTATATCACTGGAATTTATTAGTTGCTGGGACCAGAGTACTGAAGACCACACACTCTAATTTCAGTGACGTACGAATATGCACACAAGATTAGAAGGGAAACACCACAATTTAACCCATTACGTTGAGGGGATGGCAGGTGATTCTGTTTGCGCTGAATTTCCTCTGCACTAGGGTCTGTGCCTTCTGCTCTTTGGCAGGCATGCATTCAGCAAGCACTTCTTCATGCCTGCAGGTGTCTGGAGAGCTGCAGATGCAGCACTTCCTGCGCTGAGTCCAGACACACACATGGCCTGGGAATGGGATAGACAGGAGGTCTAGCCCAGGTGAAGGTGACTTAAAGTTCCAGCGTTCTAACCTCTATAATGGTGGCCTGGGAATCGCCAGGGGGAAGCTATTCCCCTCCCAGTTACATCAATAGAAGCCTGCCAGGGCCGTGGCATGCATAGACCGACAGCTACTGTGTCCCCGACTCCCAAGTTTGCCAAGGGGCAACAGCTCAGGGGTCTTTATACTTTCACTGGGGAGTGGACCTGAGTCCTTTAGCTTGACAGTCGCCTAGCTGCTGTCCCTTCAGCAGTGTCCCCTCCACCCCAGTCCCCGGTTCTAGGCCGGGCCTATGGCTTCCACTTCCACTGAACTCACAGCAGTTCTGGGAAGAATCGTCTCCAGGCAAGTACTGCGGACGAGAGGATATGACACTCCTGCCCTTAGCCCCCAAAATCGAGCGTTTGGAAAAGTAAACTTTGAGATGCTGAATTGCGGTATGGCTCTAAGCCTGCCGATAGGTGCATAGGTAAAAGCAGACGTGAGTAAGCCAGGATTCCTATTTTTGAATAGCAGTTTATAGCTCATTACCGGACCACACTTTTTTGTGATGCACTGATAAAAAACTACTTTTAAATACTGCATTTAGCTTTTGAAGAATATCCTATGTTACACCATGTTTTTATCACTATGAAATACTAACCTAGTGAATATAAACATGTTAAATATGCTACAATTTTGTATTCTTGTTATTTGGGTGGGGGGGAGCCTTCATGTTTTTCTCACACACTGGAGTTTCAAAAATCCAAGTGCCCGACCTCCCTGCACATCTGAGAGGCCCTGGGAACGCGCAGTGGAAAGACACGGGGTCTCGCTCGCCCCGTCAGCCAGGATGGTGCTGTCAGTGGATAGGAGGGAAAATCTGAAGTACATGTCGAGGTCGACCCTGCTTTCTCGGCCGAGCGGTGGTATTCCCTCGACGGCCGTTTTAGGTTATATGTGCTTGTCTTTCTTCCCCTTCTAGATTGCAGGCTCTTTATCGAATCATAAAGTGAACCCCGGAGACGTGAGCGAGCATTCAAGGTCGCCCGGCAGGCAGTGGCAGCGCGGGGCAGAGTCCGAGCCCATTCAGCCTGCTTGGGAAGGTCCCACCTCGACAGCCCTGCTGCTTGGGGGACTCCTGCTCAGAGCTGCTGCGGCTTTTATTTATGTTTAAAAGAATTATTTTATTTTAACTCTATTATTATTTTCCAATTTGCCCAGAGAGAGACAGAAAGAGAGACAGAGGGAAAGTGAGCAAGCAAGCCACCAGGTCTGGGACTTGAACCATGGTCAGCCATGTAGAAGTCCAGCGCCTTAACCACCATGTCACCTGCTGGTCCAGACCATACTCCTCTCTGGGTCTGCTTCCTCGCACTGCTCAGAGCCAGGTAGGAGGGCAGTGCATGGCCGACCGCAGAGAGTGTGTCCGGCCTCTCCACCCACTTCTGCCACAGGTTTTCAAACCAGCACTCAGACTGTGAACCTCAGTCATGAGATACTGATTTTCCCGTTTGCTAAACGAAGACGTCTGGTCCTTTCTACCCCCCAAATCTGTGTCTCGTTCGTCTCTGTGTCTCCTGTGGCTTAGTGCAGATTCCGAGCTTGTCTCCTGATTGGTAGGAAACCAAGAGGTTGGCAATCCTTGTCCCTGAGAACTTTTAAAAAAAGAATTATTATTATTGGGACCAGCAGTTAGCGTAATGTCTATGTCGCTGGACTCCCATGTAGTCGACCGCAGTTTGTGTCCCGGACCCGGTGGCTTAAACTCACGCCAGGCGCGTGTGCGTGCGTGCCCAAGATCCCGAGAGGAGAATGGAGGAGAAGGGATTGCGGCGTGACCATCCCCCCTGGGGGGTGATTTCTCACTTTCTGTCTCTCTGTCTGTCTCTGTCTGTCTGGTGAGCACATGCGCCCTATAGCAAAAAAAAAAAAAAAAACTCTAAAAAAATAAAAAAGAATTATTATTATTATTTTAGAGGTGTTTGCCTTAGGGCCTATACGCTCCCAGAAAGAGACAGAGACAGTGAGAAGGAAAGTGAGAGATCACCCCCCAAGGAGAATGGCCACACCACAATCCCTTTTCCTCCACTGCCTGGTCCAGGACTTGAACCATGGTTGGCTATTGAGAGTCCAGTGCTATGCCAACTGCTGGCCCCAAGAATTATTATTTTTTAAGAAAATTATATGCAAAAATGCATCATGACTTTTCCAAATACCTGATATTTATTTAATTTTATTTATTATTATTTTAATTTGACCAGAGAGAGAGACAGAGACAAAAAGTGAGAAGACAGAGACAGAAAGTTCCAGGTCTGGGACTCGAACTGTGGTCAGCCCTGTGGGAGTCCGGCACCTTCACCACCACACACCTGCTGTCCCCATTTGAGGGAAGCAGGCTTGGCCTGTGTAAGTTGACACAGGCTTTTGGAAGGAAGCTACGAACATTTTCCACGTACTTCCTCTGCCATGGGGATCTGCATCTGAGGCTGTCTACACGTCCCCCGGGACGACCAGGATGCCCGGCATCAGGGGCGTGCACTGTGGGAGTCTGTGCTCAAGGATGCTGTGAGGCCGTACTAGGCAGGGTGGACCCATAGGTGCTCCCCTGGAAGGTTGCTGTGACCTGCTTTTGGCAACAGGAAGCGAGCTGCTCAGAAATGAGCATGAACTTGATCCATGGCCGACCCTGGTTCAAGTCCCAGATATGATCTGGGGGGGAGGCCCACGTGTACCGGGGTGAGAGGTCTGGAAGGTTGCACACCTGGGCATGGGGGTGCAACCTCGTGTCCCTCTGTGGACAGTGACCGTGGGGTGTAAAGATTGTGTGTGTATTATAGTTTAGTGAACCATACTCCAGTGGGAGTTTCCAGTGCTCCCACCGCAAACGGCGCCATTGCACACGTCTTCACGTGCTTGTCCCGGTCAATCTGCGAGAGGATGTCCTAGGAACAGAGCCCCCAGGTCAAAGGCAGCCACGCTGGCCATTTCACGGCCACCGCGGCGTTCCCCTCCGTGGGAGCCACACAATTCCACACCCTCATCCGTAACATTAAATGTGCCTTTTTAAAAATGGAGGTGAAATTCATATAATACAAGACCACCCTTTTTAAGCGTGCAACGCTGGCATTTCAAGCATGCACAAGGTGGTGGGGCTGGGGCTGGGGCCTGGTCTGCAGCGCCTGAGAGGGGCTGAGGATGAGAATGCGTTCACGTGCTCTTTGTCCAATTACAAATGAGAAGACAATGGAAGGGTGTGGGCTTCCAGGCAGACCGCTCTCGTCGGGGCCCCAGGGAGATTACTTATTCCCTGCGAGGCTCAGTCCCACGTCTCTGAGAAAGACGGGGAAAGGAACTCATGTGCCGGGGCTGATGAGGCAGGAAGGCGGCTGCTCGCTGCAGCAGTAGACGTGCCTGCTTTTCTCCCTGTGTGCCATGCCTCCACAGGCTCTGGCCCCGACAGCATGGGTTCAAACCCAGCTCTGCCTTTCTCTATGGATCAACTTTTCTGAGGCTCAGTTTCTATACCTGCAACATAGGGCAATAGGGTGTGGTGAGGCTTGAGGTGTGATGTGTTTAAGACAGTGCCGGCCATAGTAAATGCCCATGAGACGAGGGCCGAGGGCTTTTGCCCGCCCGGAACAGTGCCTGGAACCCGAGGCACCCGCAGGTGAAGGACCCTGACGCTGTAATGCCTGTTTCTCGCCCCTTCCTGCCCCAGGGCCATTGGTGCCAACCCTCTGTACTGTGACTGCCACCTCCGCTGGCTGTCCAGCTGGGTGAAGACTGGCTACAAGGAACCGGGCATCGCCCGCTGTGCCGGGCCCCCGGACATGGAGGGCAAGTTGCTCCTCACCACACCTGCCAAGAAGTTCGAGTGCCACGGTGAGGCCAAGAGCACGGGGTGGGGTGGCCATGGGCACTGGGCGCACCCCTGCTTCCTGCTGCTGGGGCCCCTGGGACTCGCCCAACCACACCAAGGCATTGCAGACTCCTGTGTCCCTGTGGTGACCACTGGGCAGGGGCAGGTGGCAGGAATGTGAGGATGGCTGCCCTCCCATCCTGACATGCAATGAACAAGAAACACCGGGTAGAACCCCTGGCCATCAGGGCTTTAGTCCCTCCTGCAATTACGCAAGGGCAATAAAAATAGCAGCAGTCTTTCTGGAAGCCCCAGCCCCTGTGCGGAGTGAGTGCACACCTCCCACTGCAGACATGCTCTGAGCTGAGCTGGCTGCCCAGGTCCTGGTGGAGCCTGTGGGCTCGGCGGCTGCTCTCCAGACCCTCCGGACGGAGCCTGGGTGCGACTCCGGCCTTGGCCTTGTCATAGTCATAGACACCTGTTCAGGGGTTGATTGACTGCCCGAGGAGCCCCAGAGGTCCTGCTGAGCACAGACAGGTGGCTGCCCCAGGCAGGCTTTGTGCGCAAGCTGCAGGGGTGGGGCACCTGGCTGGCCGGAGGCCCCTGCCCTCTGCGAGCTTGAGCTCCGAGGCCACGTGGGAAATGAAACTGACAGCGCAGGGTAATGAGGAGGCCTCGGCCACACTGCAGGCCGGAGGCTGCCACAGTGGGAGCTGTCTGCTCGCAGAGGCGCTGCTTTGGTTGTGAGGAGCCAGCGGCTTACGCTGGAACTTGACTCAGTGCGTGTTTATTTGTTTTTTATTCACTCACTGTTATGTCATTACAGCAGACAGGATGAACTTTCCCACTCGGAAGGCACTGTATGTTGGCTCAGTCAGAGATGTTACCGTAGACATTATCTTCAACAGATAATGGTCCATTTAACATTTCTTCACTGTTTTACTAAATTCTTTCAGTATTTATTTACTGGGGCGGGGTTGGTGCTGGAGAGAAGAGCTTTTGGGTTTTGAACTTTTAGTGGAATAAAACGCGGGTGGGCAAGTCCGCCGCACGTGAGCGAATGGCCGAGTGTTCAGCTCGAACTCACTTGCCCATCCAGCCCGGGTCAGGGAACAGGACCCCGCCTGGATCCCCGGCCCTGGCTCTTCAGTTGTTAGGGAAATAGCACGTGCTTCCCAGGGAAGGGGTGCCCTGCCAGCCCTGCGCTGCCGGCCTCTTCCCTGCGCTCACGCCGCCCCTTGCCCTAGGCCCGCCCTCTCTGGCCGTCCAGGCCAAGTGTGATCCCTGCTTGTCCAGCCCGTGCCAGAACCAGGGGACTTGCCTCCACGACCCCCTGGAGGGGTACAAGTGTGCGTGCCCCAGTGGCTACAAGGTGAGGCCAGCAGGGAGGGGGGGGTCCCGTGGGCGCCGGGGGGGGGGG
>NW_006160052.1:1929732-1935762 GCF_000334495.1 Tupaia belangeri chinensis | reverse complement strand
CCGGCAGGAGGGGGAGGCTCCGTGGGGCGCCGGGGTGGGGGGGCAGCGCCTGTCCCCTCGCCGAGCTGTCTGGGAGCCCAGGCCTGGCTTCGCGGAGGGTTTGAGCGAACGACTGAATGAACGAACGAGGGACTCCCGGGCAGGGAGCCACGCTGCGGGCTGGCGGGCTGCTGGCTCACTCGCACTAACCCTGGCCTCCCTGGGGTCCCCACTGCTGATTGTGACTCAGGGCCGAGACTGCGACGTGTCCCTGGACAGCTGTTCCAGCGGCCCCTGCGGGAATGGTGGGACCTGCCACGCACAGGAGGCTGAGGAGGCCAGCTTCACGTGAGTTGTCCAGAGGGGCAGGCGACGGGTGCGTGGAGGTGATGGGCCCAGCGCCCGGCCTCCTGTGCCCTGGAGAGGGTGGGCGTGGGCTCTGGGGAGTGGGCACCTGCTCCCAAGCACAGCGGAGGGCCCTCCGGCACCCACTGCCCCTTATTGCCAGGTGAGGGGAGCGCAGAGCGGACTGCCCAGGCCCTCAGCTCAGAAGCTGAGGGGTGAGCAGGGCTTGTAGCCTGCTCTGCCACCCCCAGGCCAGGCCCACTTCTGCTCCTGCCACATGCCAAGAGGACCTTTTGATGGGCCAGGGCACGGGCAGTGGCAGTGCCGAGGAGACTGGGGCATTGAACCTCCCCTCTGAGCCAGGAGGCCTGCTGGGTGTGCCACGTGCCTGAAGACACTCTCCTGGGAGCACATCCAGGAGGGTGACCGGCCTCGCTCACCTTCGCTCCCAGCGCCCAGCAGGGGCCTAGACCAGAGCAGGGGCCGTGGCTCTGGGGAGGTGGCACTGACTGGTGGCTGCAGGCTCCCATGCACCCAGGTGACTGCCACTCCATCTTCCCTGCCCACAGGTGCTCCTGCGCCCCCGGCTTTGAAGGCCCCACCTGTGAGGTGAACACGGATGACTGTGTGGGACACGCCTGTGCCAATGGTGGCATCTGTGTGGACGGCGTGGGCAACTACACCTGCCAGTGCCCCCTGCAGTACGCAGGTAAGCGGGGCAGCTCGAGGACCCCGGCGATGGCGATGGGGTCCCAGCGCAGCCCTGAGCCTGAGCGTGGGTGGAAGGGCTGGGCCTGCCTAGGTGTCTGCGGGGGCTCTGCCGGGCCTGGCTTCTCTCCTGCCTCTCTTGTTCTTTCCCAGGGAGGGCCTGCGAGCAGCTGGTGGACTTCTGCTCTCCGGATCTGAACCCGTGTCAGCACGACGCCCGCTGCGTGGGCACGCCAGATGGGCCCAGGTCAGCGCTGCCCACGTCCAGGGCTAGGGGAGGGCACGGCCGTCAGGTCAGATTGGACTGCAGTCTGGGCCCCGGCCCTCCTGGGTTTGGCCTCAGCTGCATGGTGCACCTGGGGGGCAGTGCATGGGTGGCCTCGGCATAGCTCGTGGCCAGACTGAGGGTGCAGCTGACTCCGAGTGGGTCACACCACCGTCGAGCCTCTGCTCATCTGAAACTGGGCACAGGGGTCGCTTCCTTCTGGGGTGGTTGCAGGATCTGACGTGGAAAGATTAGCTCCCCGCCTGAGGCGTGCTCTCCATCCGAGAGGTGCTCCCCATATGAGGGGTGCTCCCCATCTGATGGGTGCTCCCCATCTGAGGCGTGCTCCCCATCTGAGGCGTGCTCCCCATCTGAGGCGTGCTCCCCATCTGAGGCGTGCTCCCCATCTGAGGTGTGCTCCCCATCTGAGGCGTGCTCCCCATCTGAAGACTGCTCTGTAAATAGCTATGATCATTCCAGAGCCACAATTTTCCATCCCTAAGTATAAAACCCACAAGAACTCTGAGAAACAAAAGCCCGTCTGATGGCAAAGGCAGACTAGCCTGGAACGCGTTTGGTGATGAGGGCTGGCCGACACCGATGACAGGCTCACAGTCACTCCCCGGGGAACATGCGTCATTCATGTCACAGAACATGAGCACGGCTGAGGACGAGGCTGCCTCGGGCAGTCTGCAACGTGTACAGTTCCGTGCGAGGTACACCTGTGCCCAAGCCCAGGCACTTCTGAGTTCCAGAACCTCTGTGGCCCAGGGGTTTGGCTCAAGTCGATCTAGTTATTAGCCTGGTTGCTCCCAGCACGTGTGGAAGTGTGGCCACACGGAGATGGCTGTAAAGGCCACACGTTCCAAAACAATGCTTCCACATGGCCTCGCTGCTGGGCCGCCTGTCCCACCAGTCAGGGCTGGGCTTCTTGGGGTCTGTGACAGGGACCAAGCCCAGGGCCTCGGGCCACAGTCGGAGGTGGAGTTCCCCAAGGAACCTACAGTTTTGGAGGTACCGCCCGGGCCATGTGTGTTGATGGCTACACGGGAGCCTCCACCTGGCCAGAGCTGCCTCCTGGGAGGGTGGCCGGGTGGGGCGTGGCAGGCACCCCGAGAAACAGGCAGGCGGTGCCCTCTTTGGAGAGGCTGGGCCTCGGAGGTGGGCTCTGAGGACTGCACGTGGTCGGGTTTGGAACTGCTGCCATTGTCCACACCACGGGAAAGAAGCTGTGTTCGGCCCTGGGCCCAGGGTCATGGCACGGTGAGGGGGGAGTGTGTGTCCTCTCAGCTCCTGCCCTGGTGGAAGGGTGGCCTGACACGCGGCCGTGGGACATTGCACCTGGGACTTTAACGTGCCGGCCAACGTGCAGGCGTCGGCCATGTGGGAGTGAGGGGATGAACAGTGGGTGACGGCATCGCCACTGCTGCGTTCTCCAGACTGCAGTTCAAGACCCAGCAGTGGAGGGGGCCAGCCGGTGGGTCAGCCCCACAGAGCAGTGGTTAAGGGAGCCAGGCTCCACTGACCACAGTTCAAGTCCCAGCCTCAGCAGCTTGACAGACACACTGTGCACACGCCATGCCCCAAACTAGGGCGAAGTGGAGGAGAAGGGACTGCGGCATGAGCACGCCCCACGGGGGGCGCTTTCTCCCTTGCGCTCTGCCTCTGTCTGTCTGTCTCTGGCAGGTGCATGTGCCCTCTGGCAATAAAGAAAATAGAAATTACGGGACTAGCAGATGGCTTAGCAGTTACTGGAGTCACTGGACTCCCACAGACAACTGCAGTTCGAGTCCTGGACCTGGTGGCCTGAGAAGCACACCAGGCATGTGTGTGTGTGTGTATGCCCAAGATCCCAGGAAGAGAATAGAGGAGAAGGAATTGTGGCATGGCCATCACCCCCCGCCCCCCGCAGGTTTCTCTCTTACTGTCTCTGTCTCTCTGTCTTTGGCAAGTGCACACACCCTAAGGCAAAAACCTCTAATAAAAAATAGGAATTCTCAGAGAGAACATGCCGCTGTATGTAGTAAGGGTGAGTATTATTGTCTGAAACTAGCCTCTAGTGTGTGTGCACTAAGCTGAAAAACCCAGTGGGTAGGGAGTGAGTGAACAACCCGGGTAGGGAGTGAGTGAACCACCCGGGTAGGGAGTGAGTGAACCACCCGGCCAGGCACGCCTATCTCCTAGTTGTGTGGCCGAGCTATGGAGTTTAGAGCTAGGAGTTTGGAAGGGGTTCAGACGAGGGATAGCTCTTGTCTGAAGAGTGAGGACTGGAGTGTCCACAGGAGGCTTCCTGGAGGAGGTGAAATATGGACCTGACTAGACCATGCCATCCCAAAACCCATAGGTGTGAAGACAGCAGAGTGCCTGGATTTGGGGGGCAGGAGGCCTGCAGGGCACGGTGTGTCTGCAGGGCCAGGACTGAAGCGGGCGGAGCGGTATGCCCTCTGATTGGCTAGTGGTCAGCCATAAAGGGTTCTCCTGAAGCAGTGAGGTCTGGGCTGGAGCTGGCCTGGGGACAAGGGCCCTACCGAGGGCGGGATGGCCACGCTGGGCCAGGAGGCTGAGGGAGGAGGGCCAGGTGAGCCTGTGGGACTCGGCTCATGCTGGGGCCTGGGAGGCAGGGTGGGAGCAGCTGGGCAGCAGGCTGGGGTGGCCGAAGGCTGGCCTTGGATGTGCCGTGGCGCACAGGGGCCGCTCCTCTGTGACAGGGTCCAGCTCCTTCTCCCAGCCCTGCTCCCAAGCCCACACGACTTTCTTCCTGCTCTGTATGTCCAGGGCGTTTGACCTCCTGGGGCCCCCACGGACCTCTGGAACTTGAGGTCACTGTCACACACATAGGCTGTGTGGCTCTGGCCCCATGCTCTGGGCTGCGTGTGCAGCTGACCAGCCCCCCACCTCTTCCAGGTGTGAGTGTACACCGGGCTTCACGGGAGACAACTGCAGTGAGAGCCAGGACGACTGCAGGGACCACCGCTGTCAGAATGGTGCCCAGTGTGTGGACGAGGTGGACAGCTACTCCTGCCTCTGCACCGATGGCTATGGGTAAGGGCCCTGGGCGCACCGCGAGCTCCCCGGGCTGGCAGCGTCAGCCATGGCTGCGGGGTCTAAGAGCCATGGCCAGGGGTTGTAACCATGGCTCTGTCAATGACCAGCCGTGCATCCGTGTGGCTGGGGTGGGTAGAGGGTCCCTGACCAGTGTGGTGGGAGGGACGGGCACAGGTTACAGAGAAACCCACTTACCTGTCATGCACCTGCCTGGACAGACCTCTCCTATGAAGACATGTGCTGCCATGCAAGGTGGGACCTTTCCCACCCAGCTTCCTTGGGAGGCTGGAGGAGCTCCTCTCATGCTCTGCTTGTGTCATTTTTATTAAGTTTGCTATAGGGCAGAGAGAGACAGAGAGGAAAAGTGAGAAAGCAAGTCTCCAGGTCCAGGACTAGAACCGTGGTTGGTCACATGAGAGTCCAGTGCCTCAATTACCATGCCACCTGCTGGTCCTATTTGTGTCATTTTTAAAAACAGCTTTCTTGAGATACAATTCACATAACATAGAGTTTTCCCAGTTAAAGTTCAATGGATTCTAGTGTCTTCCCAAAGATGTGGACGCCCATCACCACAATCAATTTTAAAGCATGTTCATTACCCTGAGAGGAAGCCCCACTCGCCTCACCCAGCCCCTCCTCCCTCCCACCTCTGAGCAGCTACTAGTCTGCAAACACCCGCGTTCACAGAGCTCCCCGTTCTGGGAGTCGCGCAGCCTACTTCTGTGGCAGACTTCTTTCACTCGCCATGCTGTTCAGGGTCCATCCACGTCGCTGGCTGTCACCGCTGTGTTCCTTCCTTAGCCGAACAATGCTCCATGGTTTGGAGAGGCCACATTTTATTTGTCTCTTCATGGGTCGCCATAGGTGTTTAGGTTATTTCTCTTTTTAGCTACTAAGAACACTGATGTGGGGCCAGCAGACGGCGTGGTGGTTGGGGTGCACCACATGGCTGACTGCGGTTAGAGTCCCAGACCTGACAGTTTGAAACTCATGTCGGCTGCATGCCCAAACCCCAGGAGAATGGAGGAGAAGGAATAGTGGTGTCATCCTCCCCTGCGGGAGATTTCTCGTTTTCCTCTCTCTGTCTCTCTGGTGAATTCACACACCCTATAACAAAAACCTAAAAAAAGGAACACTGATGCAGTAAACACTCACGCACAGGTTCTCGTGTGGACTCACATGTCCAGTTCTCAGATACAGAGCTGGGACAGGATCTGCCGGTCACGTGGTAACTCCGTGTGTGACTGCAGGGAGCGGCCGGTGGCTTTCCAGTGGCCATGCCAGTGTACATTCGCCCAGCAGTGTACCGTCCTACGTTGTAGTTTTACCGATTTTTATTCATGACATCGAGCACACAGCTATACCAGAGAGCAAGAGCGTGTGCGAGAGAGCCCTGCGGTAAGGGCGGAGGCTGCGACTCTTTCTCCTCCTGGATTGTCAGGGTTGTCGCACGAGCCTGGCATGAAGCTGCACTGACAAGGATTCAGACCCTGTTCTTGTGGTATCCAGAAGTCTTCTGTTCTGTTTGATGCCATCATAAAAGAAATTTTCTGCATTTCTTTCTGGTTTGATTTTTGTGTATTACTCTTATATCCTGCAACCTTGCTGAATTCTTTTACTAGTTTTAATAGCATTTCAGTGGATGCCATAGAATTTATTTATTTATTTATTACAAGATCCTCTCATTT
>NW_006160052.1:1919970-1929436 GCF_000334495.1 Tupaia belangeri chinensis | reverse complement strand
GTTTGTAACCATGGCTCTGTCAATGACCAGCCGTGCATCCGTGTGGCTGGGGTGGGTAGAGGGTCCCTGACCAGTGTGGTGGGAGGGACGGGCACAGGTTACAGAGAAACCCACTTACCTGTCATGCACCTGCCTGGACAGACCTCTCCTATGAAGACATGTGCTGCCATGCAAGGTGGGACCCTTCCCACCCAGCTTCCTTGGGAGGCTGGAGGAGCTCCTCTCATGCTCTGCTTGTGTCATTTTTATTAAGTTTGCTATAGGGCAGAGAGAGACAGAGAGGAAAAGTGAGAAAGCAAGTCTCCAGGTCCAGGACTAGAACCGTGGTTGGTCACATGAGAGTCCAGTGCCTCAATTACCATGCCACCTGCTGGTCCTATTTGTGTCATTTTTAAAAACAGCTTTCTTGAGATACAATTCACATAACATAGAGTTTTCCCAGTTAAAGTTCAATGGATTCTAGTGTCTTCCCAAAGATGTGGACGCCCATCACCACAATCAATTTTAAAGCATGTTCATTACCCTGAGAGGAAGCCCCACTCGCCTCACCCAGCCCCTCCTCCCTCCCACCTCTGAGCAGCTACTAGTCTGCAAACACCCGCGTTCACAGAGCTCCCCGTTCTGGGAGTCGCGCAGCCTACTTCTGTGGCAGACTTCTTTCACTCGCCATGCTGTTCAGGGTCCATCCACGTCGCTGGCTGTCACCGCTGTGTTCCTTCCTTAGCCGAACAATGCTCCATGGTTTGGAGAGGCCACATTTTATTTGTCTCTTCATGGGTCGCCATAGGTGTTTAGGTTATTTCTCTTTTTAGCTACTAAGAACACTGATGTGGGGCCAGCAGACGGCGTGGTGGTTGGGGTGCACCACATGGCTGACTGCGGTTAGAGTCCCAGACCTGACAGTTTGAAACTCATGTCGGCTGCATGCCCAAACCCCAGGAGAATGGAGGAGAAGGAATAGTGGTGTCATCCTCCCCTGCGGGAGATTTCTCGTTTTCCTCTCTCTGTCTCTCTGGTGAATTCACACACCCTATAACAAAAACCTAAAAAAAGGAACACTGATGCAGTAAACACTCACGCACAGGTTCTCGTGTGGACTCACATGTCCAGTTCTCAGATACAGAGCTGGGACAGGATCTGCCGGTCACGTGGTAACTCCGTGTGTGACTGCAGGGAGCGGCCGGTGGCTTTCCAGTGGCCATGCCAGTGTACATTCGCCCAGCAGTGTACCGTCCTACGTTGTAGTTTTACCGATTTTTATTCATGACATCGAGCACACAGCTATACCAGAGAGCAAGAGCGTGTGCGAGAGAGCCCTGTGGTAAGGGCGGAGGCTGTGACTCTTTCTCCTCCTGGATTGTCAGGGTTGTCGCACGAGCCTGGCATGAAGCTGCACTGACAAGGATTCAGACCCTGTTCTTGTGGTATCCAGAAGTCTTCTGTTCTGTTTGATGCCATCATAAAAGAAATTTTCTGCATTTCTTTCTGGTTTGATTTTTGTGTATTACTCTTATATCCTGCAACCTTGCTGAATTCTTTTACTAGTTTTAATAGCATTTCAGTGGATGCCATAGAATTTATTTATTTATTTATTACAAGATCATATCATTTGAGACAAGTCACTTCTTTTTCCAGTCTGGATGCATTTTTCTCCCATCTTCCCTTCTCTCTCGCTCTCTCTTTTTTCTTTGCCTAACTGACCTGGCTAAAACCCCCACTACCAAATCGAACAGAAATGGTGAGAGCAAGGGTCCTTGTTTTGTCTCTAATCATGGTGGAAAGGCATTCACTCTTTCACCATTAAGTAAGATGTTAGTCGGGTGGTTTCTTAGGTGCCCTATATCAGCTCGATGAAGTTCACTTCTGTCCCTGATTTGTCAAGTTTTGTTTTTTAACATTTATTTATCTATTTATTTGTTGTCATTTCAAGCCACAGGGTCCAGAACTTGAACTGCGGCTGGCCATGAGGGAATCCGGCACCTTAACCACCACTCCACCTGCTAGCCCCTTGCCAAGTGTTTTTTCATGAAGGAATGTTACAGTTTTTATAGTTTGTCTAATTCTTTTTCTGCATTTGTTGAGATGATCTTGTGATTTTTTTTTCCATTCTATTGATAATGATGTATGCTACTAATAATTTTCAGATGTTAAACTAGCCTTGCATTCTTGGGGTAAAACCCACTTGGTTACGTGTAATATTGTTTTCATGCTGGATTTTGTTGAGGATCGTGGTGCATATTTTCATAAGAGAGATTGGTCTGTCATTTTCTTCTCTGTGATGTCTCTGTCTGTTTTGGTTTAAAGATTAATGCCAGCCTTGTAGGATAAGTTAGAAAGGGTTTCCTACTTTTTTATTTTTTGGAAGAGCTTGTGAAGACTTGGTGTTAATTCTTCTTTAAATGTTTGGGAGAATTCAGTAGTAAAACCACCTGGGTCTGGGAAATTTTCTTTTTTTTTTTTTTTTTTAATTTTGATTTTTTTTTTTTTTTTTTTTTTTTTAATTTGAATAATGGGAGAGAGAAAGCGAGAAAGCAAGCTACCAGGTCCAAGACTCGAACTGTGGTTGGCCATGTGGGAGTCCAGCACCTTAACCACTATGCCACCTGCTGGTCCCATGGGAAATTTCCTTATTACTAATTTACTTTAATACTTACTATGGATCTATTTATTTTCTGTTTTTTCTTGAGTTGGTTTTGGTAGTTTGTGTGTTTCTAGGAATTTGTTCGTTTCATCTATTTTATCTAATTGGTTGGCATGCAGTTGTTTATAGTATCCTCTTACAATTCTTCATTTTTATAAGGTGGATAGTAACATCTCTTATTTCTGATTTTAGTAATTTGAGTCTGTCCTTTCTGCTTGTGTCCTAAGTCTCAGTTTCCATTTCTGTACCATGGGTGTAGTAAAACCTGCCTTGCAGTCACTGACATGAGCAGCGAGTGCTTCTCCAACTTTAATGCACACGTGAATAACCTGGGATCTGGTTAGAAAGAAGAGGGTTTAGCCAGGGTGTAGGGTGACATGGTAAAGGTTGGATCCCACATGGCTGACTGACTGGTTCGAGTCCTGGTCCTGGGGGCTTGAAAGCACACTAGGCACACATATGTGCATACTCACAATCCCAGGAGAATGGGGAGAAAAGCCTTTGGTGTGGCCACTCCCCCTGGAGGTTGCTTCCTCTCTTTCTCTCTCTCTGGCAAGTGCATGCACTCTATAGCATATTTTAAAAACAAAAAGAAAAAAGCAATTCCAGAGATTTTTCCACTCTGACAAGCACCCAGGCAGTTTTGCTGCTACCACACCAGGGACCGCACCTGTTTTTCACCTTCTGGCCCTCAGTTCACTTGGGGAGTTCATTAGGAGCATCTTCACTTTAAAGAACTATTTGTTTAATTTTATTTATTTATTTTTATTATTCAATTTGATGTGTGTGTGAGAGAGAGAGAGCAAGCAAACTTCCAGGTCCAGGACTCAAACCGTAGTCAGCCACGTGGGAGTCTAGCACCTTAACCACCATGCCACCTGCTGGGCCAGGAGCACCTTCACTTCAAAGATCCATTTTCCCTGGTGCCAGCAGATGGCATGGTGGCTAAGGTGCTGGACTCCCACATAACAAACTGTGGTTCTAGTCCTAGATCTGGTGGTTTGCTTTCTCACTTTCTCTCTCTGGTCAAATTAAAAAATAATAATAATACATAAAATCGAATAAATAATTCTTTAAAAAAAACAAAAAGGTCCATTTTCCCCAAGGTATTCAGTGTGTCTCTCTCCAGGCCCTTGGCTCGGCCCTCTCTGACCTGTGTCCTTTCCTCTCAGTGGACAGCTCTGTGAGATACCGCCCCACCCGCCTGCCCCCAGAAGCCCCTGTGAGGGGACCGAGTGCCAGAATGGGGCCAACTGTGTCGACCAGGGCAGCCAGCCTGTATGCCAGTGCCTCCCAGGCTTTGGCGGCCCTGAGTGTGAGAAGTTGCTCAGTGTCAACTTCGTGGATCGGGACACCTACCTGCAGTTCACTGACCTGCAGAACTGGCCGCGGGCCAACATCACACTGCAGGTGCGTACCCAGGGGGCCTGGTCACAGAGGGGAGGTGTGGGGCGGGGGTCCTGGGCTCAAGTCAGAGCATTAACAGCCTCCCCTGGCCAGGGCAAGGAGAAGGATTCTCATCAAAGCTCCTTGGATGTGGGTGTCAGGGTCTCGGCTCGGATGAGTTTAACCACAATGGGAAAGGTTATTGGTCCACAAAGCCAGGGCAGGGTGGAGGGGGGCCGTGGCTGACTGCACCCAGAAAACCACACTTTCCAGGACCCCCGCCCACCATCTCTGTCTCAGCCACTCCTCAGCTTCTGCCCCCTGTGGCTGGAGCGTGGCCAGGTTCACGCTGGGTGCAGGGCTTCAACCACATGTCCCTGGGCCCCTTCGATTGTCACTGTCACATCTGCCGTTCCACCTCAGAACAGCGTCCCATTGAGAAGGGGAAAAGACAAGTCCCTCTTCAACAGCATTCGTGGAAATAGAGCTGTTTTGCTAGGAAATCGCTAATTTTGCTAAGTGTGGCTTGGTGAGGGAGAGGAGAGTGGATTCTGTCGCACATCACATGATAAGAATGGAAGCTCCTCCGTCGCCATCTTTCCTCCCCCCAGTTCCATTCCCTTTCACAAATGCCACATCTTTCTTTTCCCCCTTTCTTTTGTCCTCTTCTGTTTTTCTCAGAACCCTTCAGCCTCTCAAACCTGCTCATTCTGCTCCCCTCCCCTGTATCACCTCTTCAAAATCCTGTCCACTTACATTGTCCACGTAGCGAGACAACGGCTAGTCTAACTCAGCAGCACACAGCTCCCCGGAACCCTGACCAGCACCGCCTCGGCCACTGCCAGCTTCCCCTGACTGCCCCCCGCGGAGGGACTCTTCCTTCCCCACTCTAATTAGACAATCAGGGAAGGCTCTGATTGGCCCGGCTCCGTCATATGCCCACCCCTGGACCAATCAGTGAGTCCAAGTGGATAGGGTAATATGATTGGTCAACCTGAGTCAAGTGCCTACCTCTGCTGACCGGAGGATCAAGGTCTTTACTGGAAAAAAAGGGGACAAGAGGGACAAGGCAGACTACGAATGATCGTGGCTTCTACAGCCTCTTAGAGCCATCTCCTTCCTGAGGCAAAACTCCAAGATTCGCTCGTATGGTTCCAGTGACAGGCGCTCCCTCCCGGGTGGCTCCTTCCTGGTTTGGAAGGCTGTGGCTGTGGGAGAGCCTTCCTGGACTTGGCCTGGCTGTCACCCACACTGAGCAGCCAGGCCCTGCGGCCCACAGAGCAGGGCTCCCCACATCCAGGAGACAGTGGTCATGTTGAACTTTTCGTATCTGGGCAGATCACCCCAAGGCTCTTCCCTGCTCCTCCTGGCACGTAGTTCACACCGGCCTCAGCTGCCCATCCGCCCTCCCCGCCTGGCTCTGGCCGGCCCCAGGGGATGGTCTTTGAGCCAGGTCTGCCAGCCTGTCAGTACTCCCCAGAGGAACAGCGCCCGGGTCAGGCAAAGGAGGACAGTTCTACGCTAGCATCCCACTTCCAGTCCCGGGCCCCCGTCTGCCCCACCGACCATCCTGTGCTGCCGCTGCGCCGGGTGGGGTGGGAGAGAAAGTGCCGTTGCCCATCAGGTCTCCACGGCAGAGGACAACGGGATCCTGCTATACAACGGGGACAGCGACCACATTGCAGTTGAGCTGCACCAGGGCCACGTGCGTGTCAGCTACGACCCAGGCAGCCACCCCAGCTCTGCCATCTACAGGTGGGGCTTCCCGGTGCCCCCCAGCCACGTCGGGTGGGGCACTGGGCCAAGGCAGGAGGTTTTCAGGACTGTTGGAATCCCGGGCTGCCCAAGAGGAAAGGGCACCTGAACCCTCGGGCCCCGCCTAGTGTGGGTCTGAGGCCCTCTGAGGCCTGAGCGGTGGCCCCATCCTTCCCTGTCCCCCTACGAGGGAGGGGACTCCTTAATGGACAAGGGGAGACTCATAAGTTGGAGGTCCCTGCTCCGAACTTCGCAGCTTCCCTAGGGAGCCCCAAGAAGAGGGGGTTGGGACCACAGGCAACGGGAAACTGAGCCCCAAAGTCCCTCTCTTAGAGATTCAGTGCCCTGGGAAGCAGCCACTGGAACAGTGGCCTCTCTGGGGAGGTGTCCAGGGCGGGTGGGCCAGACTGAAGCCCACCCCGGGGCGCCCTGTCTCCCTCCAGTGCCGAGACCATCAACGATGGGCAGTTCCACACTGTGGAGCTGGTCGCCTTCGACCAGATGGTGAACCTCTCCATCGACGGCGGCAGCCCCCTGACCATGGGCAGCTTCGGCAAGCACTACACACTCAACAGCGAGGCCCCCCTCTACGTGGGCGGTGAGAGCCCGGCTGGCGGGCGGCCCCGGTGCCCTTTCTCAGGCCGTGCTGACAGCCCCCTCTGCTCTCTGGCCTGAGGCTGACCTAGAAAGCTGGTGCCCAGGGCCTGTAACTGGGGGCAGAGGGTGACCCTAATGACTGGCCAAGCTGCTGGTGGGTTGTCCTCCCCATCCGGAGCTCAGGCTGCCCCTGCCCAGCCAAGACTGACCAAGAAGGGTGGGCATCTGGGCTGGGCAGGCCCTGTCTTCCGTGTGGGTGCTTCTTTTCTGGCGCTGGGCCAGAAGGAGCTTCTGAGACCCCTCATGAGGGCCCAGACTGGCTGCAGGAGACCCGCGTCCAGCACTCCATCAGCTGGGTGCCGACTGGCCTTACGGGCTCTGCAGGCTCGAGGGCCCTGCCCCTGACTGCAAGGGTTTCTGGGGGCAGGCTGTGGGGTGCCGCAGGGCCATTTCAGCGTTCATTTATATTCATTTATTTATATTAATTTGACTAGAGACAGAGAGAGAGGGAAAGTGAGAAAGTAAGCCATCAGGCCCAGGACTCGAACCATGGTTGGCCATGTGGGAGTGTCCAGCGCCTTAACCACCAAGCCACCTGCTGGTCCCCAATAAAGTAGAGTTTTAATTGAGCAAATATTAACACAGTTTAAATCGGGCAGTTGTCCCAGACTTCCAGACAACTCCGGCTAGCCTTGTGCTCAATTCCGTATCTAAGTTCCGAAAAGGGAAACTGACAGTTGGCTTGATTACAGGTGGACGGTAGGGCAGCACAGACAGCCCAAAAGGCGGGCTTTCTGTGATCGACTGACGCGTGGTCAGCATGGTTGGCTGTAACTTAGCAACCAGCTCAGGAAAACAGCCTAACACTGCTTATCCAAGGGAATCCAAGTGTGGAAGTACAGCAGCCGTTTTCAGCCAAAATAGTTCAGTTGAATGGTGATGTGAAGGTGGAGCCCCTGAGTTCTAATCCCGGCTCTGCTACCTGCTGTCAACTTCAAGCAACTCACTGAGCCTGTCGTCACGTGGGTTTATCACCCACCTCGGAGGATCATGGCGGGTGGCAAGGGCCACATGCCGCTGGGTCTCCAGAGGGAAGGAAGGAGCCCTGGGTGAGGGCGGCAGACTTGAGGAGCAGGAGCCCCAGGCCCCTGTGGGGCCCACCAGGGTGGCAGAGACAGAAGGGCGGAGCCGGGGCAAGGGTGTACACCGTGGGCTGTCCTGTGGACCTCAGGGGTGGCGGCCAGGCATGGTCTGAGCCAGACTCAGCCCAGCTCCACCCTCACCAGGGATGCCTGTGGACGTGAACTCGGCCGCCTTCCGCCTGTGGCAGATCCTCAACGGAACCAGCTTCCTCTGCTGCATCCGCAACCTGTACATCAACAACGAGCTGCAGGACTTCACCAAGACGCAGATGAAGCCGGGCGTGGTGCCGGGCTGCGAGCCCTGCCGCAAGCTCTACTGCCTGCACGGCATCTGCCAGCCCAGCGCCAGCCCGGGGCCTGTGTGCCACTGCGAGGCCGGCTGGGGGGGCCTGCACTGCGACCAGCCAGCCGACGGCCCCTGCCATGGCCACAAGTGAGCCTCGCCCCTGCCCACCTGCCCTTTCCGCCAGCTCCACCTCCCCAGGCCCTCTGTCCCCTCTTAGGGCCCACGCCCCTTTTGGCATGCTTACCTGGCTTTCTGTTCCCATTGCCCACTGGAGGGCCATGGGGACCAGCAGAACCCACGTTGCTCCCTCTGGTGAAATGCTGGCACCAGGATAAAGTCCCCTGAAGTCCAGGCTGGGAGGCGCGGGACCCGGTGGCTTTGGGAAGACCTGTTCTCAAGTTGCCTTTTCTCTGTCCCCCAGGTGTGTCCATGGGAACTGTGTGCCCCTCGATGCTCTTTCCTACAGCTGCCAGTGCCAGGAGGGGTACTCGGGGGCCCTGTGCAACCAGGCCGGGGCACCGGGAGACCCTTGTGGGGGCCTGCAGTGCTTGCAGGGCCACTGCCAGGCCTCGGCCACCACGGGGGCCCACTGTGTGTGTGACCCTGGCTTTTCGGGCGAGCTGTGTGAGCAAGGTCAGGGGCCCCCCTCCTGATGCACCCTCTCCAGGGACCCTCCCAACTACCTGCCTTGGCAGCTGGACTACACCCCACACTCAGCAGCCCTGGTGCCCGGTCCTCCTTTGGCAGCTGATGGGCCTTGGGTCCCTCCTGTCCTGCGAGGAGCCCAGCCCTCCTGCCTCCTTCTGGCCAGTGGCTCTGGCTCCCTTATCTGGGGCCTCCCCTTACAGAGAGGCCATCCTGGGGCTCCTTCTGGCCAAGCCTTCACGTCTGGGCTCCAGCACCTCAGGACCTGGAAGCAGCAGGAAGGGCTGGGGACCCCTTCCCAGGCCCTCCCTGGTTGGCTTGACCAAGGGGCTTCTACCGGCCGGCAGGCTGCTGAGGCAGATGGGGGAAGTGAAATCCAGAGCGCAGGCCCCCAGGGCTGGCCCAGTCCTCGCCTTCCCACTGCCTGCCTTTCCAATGGCATTACCCCGTCCCTTCCTGCACACCCAGTCCGGGAGCCCCACCTGGCCTGCAGCCCACCCCCTGCCCGCCCTCCTGCTGCTGGCCCCACCGCAGGCGCCAGGAGGAAGCGCTGTGTGTGTGCATGCCAGAGGAGGGAGGGTGCCCGGGCTGCACACAAGGCCAGGCCGCCTGCCCTCCTCCTCCTGCCCCGGGCAGTGCTGGCCACCAGTGGGTGTGCCCTGAGGCTTTCTCTTGGTGTCTGTCCCATCCAGAGTCCGAGTGCCGGGGGGACCCTGTCCGGGACTTTCACCAGGTCCAGAGGGGCTATGCCATCTGCCAGACCACGCGCCCGCTGTCGTGGGTGGAGTGCCGGGGCTCGTGCCCGGGCCAGGGCTGCTGCCGGGGCCTGCGGCTGAAGCGGAGGAAGTTCACCTTTGAGTGCAGCGACGGGACCTCTTTTGCGGAGGAGGTGGAGAAGCCCACCAAGTGCGGCTGTGCCCTCTGCCAGGCATAGCGCCGGTGTGGACCGGGCGGGGCAGGGCGGGCACCGGGGCTCGGCCGCCGCTGGGTTGGGGGGCGGGCATCCCCGGCAGG
>NW_006160052.1:1917298-1918967 GCF_000334495.1 Tupaia belangeri chinensis | reverse complement strand
GCTGTCCCGCCGCTGGGTTGGGGTGCGGGCATCCCCGGCAGGCGCCTGGGCAGCTGGGCCCTCTCGGGCAGGGCAGGGCGGGGCAGCAAGAGCAACTGCACTCCACAGCCGGGCAGGGCGGCAGGGAGACCAGCTGCGGGCTGCCTCGGGAAGTGCCTTGGCCCAACAGGCACTTAAAGACTTGTTGAATGAACGTGTGTGTGAGGTCAGGCCACGAAGGGCAGAAGGGGGAGCCTCTCCCTCTGCTCCCTGGGTCTCCAGCCCTTCCCTCTGGCCTGGCCCAGGCTGGCCCCAGAAGCCCCTGCACCTTACAGACTCCTTACCCTCGGCCTCCCCAGGGCCCAGCCTGGGCCTTGCTGCCGCAGCCGCAGCCCCTGGAAAGGGGTCCAGGCTGGGGTGGAGGTGGCACTGAGGACCCAGCCTCTGAATTCTGAGGTCGCAGAATGCTGTCTCCTGAAGGCGGTTTCGTGGAGAAAGCAGCTACTTGGGCTACTGGAGCCAGAGACCCCACCAAGGCTGCAGGGCTTTCCTGGCTCCAGCTGAATCGACATCGCAGCTTCGACACTGCAGAAGGGTGCTCGTCTTGGGCTTCCCCAGCCTCCAGCCAAACAGCCTGCGGAAGTGGGGAGCCCCTGGCAGAGGCACAGGCTGCTAGACCAGGGAGGTTCCCCTCCCGAGGAGGCTGGCTCAGAGCCCTGGACACAGGCCAGCAGGGAGCCGTGGCGAGGACAAGGGTCCTGGCATCAGGAATGCTCCACGGGCTCGTCTGGGAGAACACCTCCCCGCCTGGCCTCAGGTTCCGCAGCTCTGAGCTGGGGCAGCAGAGTGATGAACGGGGCCACGGAGACTCACTGCGGCCTCAGATGATTGGTTACATCGACAAGTATTTGGGTGCTGGGCTGGGGACTGGGGGTGCTCTGCCCTAAAGGACATCGGAGAAGTAGCCCGAGCACCTCAGGAGCACCCAGGATGCCCGGAAGAGGGAGCGGAGTGGGGCCCAGGTGGTGGCTCTCCCCCAGGCGTGTGCAGTGGGAGCCGGCCTCTCTTCCACGCAGCCGGGATGCAGAAGATGCTCTGAGTCCGGATCAGAGTGGGCCAAGGGAGGAAAGCTCACGCTCCCTTCCCAAATGGCTCCCGAGGGGCGGGCCCTTGGGGAAGGCCTGGCTCCATCTCCAAACACAAGGCAGAGTTGGGGAGCGTGCCCAGTCCCGCCCATGTGGGCAGTGGGGAGCCCTTGGTGCTGATTCGTGGAGGGCTAGTGCCTCCCCCGGCTCTAGGGGCCCGGCTGCCACGTCACACCAGCACTCTGGCCAGTGCCAGTCCTAGGACCCCTGCCCTGCCCACAGGGGGAGGTGTGCTCGAGGCTGCACCTGGGGCCCCAGCTCTCTTAGCCTGGCTCTGGGTCGGCCACAGTGCCCGCCCCTCTCTGAGTGGACAGCAGCCTGGGCCTCGGGGCTGCTTCTGGACTGTGCCACCCTCTGCACAGTGGGCAATGTGAGCCCCGGGGAGCAGGCACAAGGGCAGGCGGCTCGGGGACAGCCAGCTCGCCCCTTCCCTGGAAGGATGCTGCTTTGGAACTCACCGACACCCAGATAGCAGCTCCCCAGCTGCCCCCAGTGCCCACTGCGCCGAGCTCGAGGGGCACGGACTGGCAGGAGGCCGCCGCCTC
>NW_006160052.1:1901890-1916352 GCF_000334495.1 Tupaia belangeri chinensis | reverse complement strand
AGGCTGTCTGCTGTCGCCAGGGAGAGCCATGTAAGTAAGCCCCCGCCCCCCACGCATCCCCACGCATCCCCACCCCGGCCGGCAGCACGACCCTCGGGGCCGGGGATTGGACGCACACGGGACCGCACAGCCACCCACCCCGAGATCGACTTGGCTCCACTTAGCCCTGACCTGCAAGGCACTGAGAAGCAGCAGCATTCCGCTGCCCGGCCCCTGCCGGCTCTTACTGCGAACCGCCCCTGAGACCCTCTCGGCATCTGGCATCTGTCCCCTCGGTGAAGACCTTTGCTTGTCTGCGTCGTCAACTCGGCCATGGCCGGCGGCTGTCAGGGCGAGCACCGTGGCCGGCGGGAAGGTGGCAGGAGACGGAACCGCTGGACTCTGCCTCGCCCGGCCGTCTAACCGCGAAAGTATCTCTTTATACAGAATACTTACAGATTCTAATATATATTTGTATTTCGTTTTGTTATAGTATTTTTATATGTTCAACATCCGGTGTCTGGTCTGGACCCTCAGATCTAGTGGTCGTGGTCGTGACATTCCGTCCGGGGTTTCTGTAGTCTTCGGGAGAGACTGGCTTAGAGCAGGCCCTAGAAGTTCCTTAGAGTATGTCGCTGTCGTCTGCTGTCTTCCACGTGAACATGACATTGATTCACTAGATTCCGCCTCGCGGGTCTTTCTTCCTCCACGGAGGGTCAGCCTGGGGCCCACCCCCCCAGGGCATGCTGGCTCCAGTGCGCGGGCGCAGAGGCTCTGGCCCTGGAGCTCTGAGCTTCCTAAGTGACGAAGGAGGCCCGTCCCCCATAAGAAGGGGAGGCCTAGGGTCTGGCTGGGTGATGGCTCCCAGGTATCTGTCCATGCCCGTGCGAGGTCTGGCAAGGCTGTCGCCCTTACGGCTTTTCAAGGGTGGGCTCACTGCTCCACTGACCCCTGGGGTGTCTGAGGACAGGCTACACCCACGCCTCACTGACTCAGAGCCCAGAGCCTGGCGCTGCAATGCCCTGCAAGGGTCGTCTGCCTGTCCCCAGGACAGCATGCCAGGGAGCCGTGCAGAAGTGAGGCGAGCACACGGGGGGACAGTGCCATCACCATTTCAGACGGGAACATTGCACGCAGGGGTTCTGCTGGACACAAGCTCTGGGGACCTGGTGAGGCCAGGCCCTGGGCGGCTGCAATCCTCGGGGCGCCTGACTGGCCCTCTGATGCCAGGACGTGGACTGACTTCCCACTGCACAACCCAGTCTTGGCAACGGTCACAGCAGCCGCAGCCACCTTGGAAGTGGGCCGTGATGGTCGCTCCAGTGCCTTCCACAGTTAGGGACTTTTGAGGAACCGTAATGAACCAGGGTCAGGAGAAAACTGGCTTCAACAGGGCTGCAAGCCCAAGCGTCCGCACTGGCCGCAGGTAGCCGGTGAGTCTGGAGGGCCCGTGTCCTTCACGCCCACTACTCGTGTCACGCTTCTGATACAGCAGCGGGTGCACGCACACTTCCCCACCACGGAGAAAGAGTGGCAAAGGGACTGCAGTGGCCTAAGGGGGCATTTCCAATCTACCGAGTGCCAGCTGAGTCTTATAATATAAGGACTAATTTTATCAGGTCTTCATCACCTTTTTTTTTTTTTTTTAAAAGAACATTGGGAAGTCGTCACGCTGTAAAGCCTGTAATTTTTCTTTTTTTTAAGAATTATTTTAACTTTATTATTTATTTTAATTTGGCCAGAGAAGAACAGAGAGAGAAAAGTGAGAAAGCAAGCCACCAGGTCTGGGACTCAAACCATGGTCAGCCATGTGGGAGTCCAGCGCCTTAACCACCACGCCACCTGCCAGCCCCTTCATCACCTGATTTTAAAGAGAAGCAGGGGACCAGCAGGTGGCCTGGTTGTCAAGGGAACTGGACTCTCACGTGCCTGGCCGCAGTTTGAGTCCCAGACCTGGCAGCTTGCTTTCACATTTTCCCTCTTTCTCTCACTCTGTCAAATTAAAATAAAGAAAATATGGTTAAATTTATATATATATATGTTAAAGAGAAACCAGAAGTGAAACACTGGGCTAAAGGGTCACCGGTGGCAGTTCAGTCAGCGGCACATCCTGTACGAGGACACCCCAGCCAAGGGAATGGGCACCCTATCACTTGGTTGGGAGGGTAGAGGCAACCGAAGGGCTGCCCAGACTTCCAACAGACAACTAACTCTACTTACCAACGTGTCTGCTTAGCAGAGGTGCAAGTTTTCCTGAGGCTCCCTATATCCAGAGCCCTCATCATCATGTTTAGTTTTTGTCATAGGGTGAGTGTGCTTGCCAAAGACAGAGACGGTGAGAGGAAAAGTGAGAAATCCCCCCCCCCCCGGGGGGGTGGCCATGCCGCAATCCCTTCTTCATTCTCCTGCTGGGATTTTGGGCACGGACACATGTCCAATGTGATTTTTAATCCACTGGATCTGGGATTCGAACTGTTTAACTACCATGCCATCGGCTCTGAGTTCAGTTTTGTTTTTGGTTTTTTTTGAGAGGTTTTTGCTATAGGGCGCATGCGCTAGCCAGCCAGCCAGAGAGAGACAGAGAGACAGAAAGCGAGAAATCACCCCCCAGGGGGGATGGCCACGTCACAATCCCTCCTCTCGGGATCTTGGGCACGCACGCACACACGCCTGGCGTGAGTTTTAAGCCACGGGTCCGGGATGCGAACCACGGTTGACTACGTGGGAGTCCAGCGACATAGCCATTATGTTAACTGCTGGTTCTCCCGAGTTCAGTTTTGAGATGTCCCCTCACCCCAAGGCAGCCAGTCTGTGCCTCTTGGGTCAGTATTCCAGTTCTTCTGCTATAAGGCGTGGAAGACAAAAGGTCTACCTTAGCAATGGAAGCTCATCTGGAACACTGCAACTCTTCAAATTCAAATTAACAAGGGGTGGCCTGACAGCTGCTGGGGAAGTTTCATGAGAAAGTTCTGCAAGCTGGTGGCCACCGTCGGATGACCCTGTTAATGACAGCATGTCTGACACCACAGGAGTCACTGGCCCACAGGGTCCGGCACAGACTTGCTTCAAGTGGTGTAGAGTGTGAAAGGAAGAACATCATATGCTAACAAATGAAAGGGCTTGTCCTGCCCCACTCCCACAGGGCTACAGAGCACGGGGTAGTCCCTGCTAGTGGCCGCACCTATTAACAGGCTTGCCTGGCTTGGGAGCTGGGGTGCCACTGGGCCCCCCTTCTTAGAATCAAGCCCTAGCACCTTTCCAATCCTGCATGGGACGCTGGATTCATCCACGGTGTTTTCTTTTCCTTGAAGTGAGGCATAACTCACAAAATAATTTTATTTTTTTTTTGAGAGGTTTTTGTTACATGGCACGTGCATTTGCCAGAAAGACAGAAAGTGACAAATCATTCCCCAGGGGGGATGGCCACGCCGCAATCCCTTCTCCTCCATTCTCCTCTCGGGATCTTGGGCAAGCATGCACATGCGCCCAGCGTGAGTTTAATCCACTAGGTCCAGGACTTGAACTGTGGTTGACTACGTGGGAGTTCAGCAACATAGCCATTACGCCAACTGCTGGTCCCCAAAAGATAATTTATGATTTGAATTAGCAAACCATGTGTCCTTAGGCCCCAACACCAAGGCTGAGACAAAAGTACTGCTTGTTGTTCTGGCAGCTTCTCTCCTTTGGGGAAGGGTATGAGTGTAACGCCCAGCTTCGATGCACTCTGCACCCTCCCCAGTGAGGACACCAACACGCTTTCATATCAAAGAAGTTTAATACGCTGCAATAAAATAAGCGCCTTGAAAAAGCTCATAGAATAGATGTCCACGTTAGAGAAATCCCTCCCACACATACTCTAGCTCCATACCCCATCCCCTCAAAACCAAACAAGAAAATCTGAAACAACACAGGAAATCCTGCCAAGCTTGGATTTCAGTGAGGGCCCCTTTACCAATAACAAGAACACAGCTTCCTATATGGCCTAGTGGGAAAGTAAAACACAGAAGCACAAGAGGTCTACAAGAGTTCAATATTTAAGAGACTTGGTACATATTCAAAGTTAAAATAACTCCAACTTTTATAGCTATACATATTGTTTTAAAGCAACTTAATATATTTTTAAATTTCATATATACACTCTCAAAGGTTCTTCAGGTGAGGTATGTAAACATTGTCTAATGAAAAATTTTCAATGTTTCAAACCAACAAATTCACAGCATACATTGAATTTTCATCCATTAAAGACACAGTACTTTCCTACACTCACTAACACAGTGGAAATCCAGGCCCAAGAGATGCACACACCGATCTTCCAGGTTACCATCTGCAGACTGCCTCAGTTCACTGCTCCTGGAAAGACCGCCCTCACACAGGCCAGGGGCACACACCTGGTAGCAGGAAGGGGCTGGGCCCTCCAGAGGCCCCATCCTTGGGTTCTGGATCACTAAGACTCACGAGACAGCAAAAAGAGCACATCTGAACAACTACGGGCTTGACCTCAGCAAGGACGACACTGGGAGGAACCAGAGAGCTGTGAAGGAACGGTGGAGGCTCACTGCAGAGCCCCCTGAATCCACAGCTGGATCAGCAGCCCTGCCCGAGACGGTTCTGGAGGGTCGCGGCCTAACAAGAATAAAAACCCAACACGGCACCTGAGCTTCAGTTAAATTGCATGGGCCTCCCATGACCCCTAGGCCCCCCAAGGCATTCACTATCGCCTAAATTAGGACCCTGGGCTGTGCTTTTCATACAGGTTGGGGTTGAACTTCTTAATACCGTAAATGCATATGGGAAAAAAATGCCACTGAGTTCACGAAGGTGACCCACGGCTGCACACAGGCACTGGCCAATCACCTTGGAGGAGCTCAATTTTGCAAACTACTTGTTCCCTGAGGGTAAACAGCAGGCTTCTACTGAGATTAAGTGAGGCTAACAGGGGATTTATTACAAGGTAATAAGACGTGGGGAGTCTCAGGCCAGAATTCCACCCCACGCAATCTACAATGCCCTCCCCCCACCCCACCGTAAGTAGTAGTCCCCTCCCAATGAAACAATAGAGGTCAACTTCTTTCCTCTTGCTTGCTTTCAGGCTCAGCAACGGAAAGTTAATCCTAATGCACTCACTTCGATCTAAAAAACACTAGTGAAAAATTCCAAATACCGTCATAAATACAAAAGAGAAGACATATTCCAAAAGCCTAAAAAACTACATTACTTCTATTAATGGTTATCTGGGTGTGGGGTACTTATTTTTCACAAAGTTTAGGACGGTCACAGGGAGAGGCTGCTAAACAGATTTAGAAACCTGTTGAATTGGACACACCGGGAGAAATGGAGGAGTGACTGCCCACTTCCCAATGATCTAAACGGTTTACACCCCAGACACTTGAAGCCCAGTCACAGGGGCAGCTCACAGGACACGGGCTAGCGTTCCCGGTAGGTCAGACACAGCCAGAGGGCATTTCACTGGCCACTCGGATTCCCCGGTAACAAGTTCTTCCGTTTACTGGCCAGCCTGCTGGGAACCGGTACCAAGTCGTGGGGAAGGGCTCATTTTCCAATCGCCATGCCTGCTCTTGCTGTGTCTGGAGCTGGTAGGCTTCGCGTCCATTGCTAGCGTTTTATGACGTGAAGGAGTGTGCAGAAGCAAAAATTCAAGTAGAGCAACCTCTCCCGCAAAGGCAAGAGGTTTTAGCAAGAGCTGTTCTACCTCCACCCTATCCTCTGAGACAAGGGCCAGTACGGACCCCAGAATAAACGTCATTACTAGGATCTTATTGCTTATGGGAAACACATCAGAAAGAACACCTGGAAATGCGCTCTGCAATGTAGCGGCTGACCGCCGGTCAGTGTCATTCACCTGTGCGTGTGTGTACGTGTGTGTGTGTGTGTGTGTGTGTACGTGTGTGTGTGTGTGTATGTGTGTGAAGAGGGGGCAGTTAAAGCTTGGAACTGATGGAACATTACAGATCAAATGCCCGACACAGCTCTCCACTGCTGGTTTGCTCTTTCTCCACGTGTGAACTGTTACAGAAGTCAGTCCACTGCTCAGAACAGACGCGTCTACGATACAACAAGGCCAACCGACGTCACTCGGAACGTGCCTGTGTACAGCACACGTAATAAATATTTTTTAGAAAACTATTTACAACATCACTTCTCGTGAACATTTAGATGAAAGCAAAATTTCTTTCTTCCTGCAAAGGTTATTAAAAAAGTTTCTGTCTAGTTCAGTGCTAAATTCCCTGGCACCTAGTTACCCATTCACACTTCATCTTAAAATCAGATTTGCTTACAAATAGAACCTTAGAAAAACATTCTCCAGCATTACTGTTCAAGTGTCCTCCTTCTGTGCTCGGAAGAGACAAAAGGCAGGCCAGAAGGAAATAGGCAAATTACGGTTCAAATGGATGACACAGTCCCGGGGTGCTGAGTCCCAAAGCTCCCAGCAGTCCAGGCGTGGCAGTTCTCAGACCGGCCAGCTGGGCAGAGAGGGAACTGTGGTCAGACAGGGGAGAGGGACGTGATCATAAAACCCTGGAGCCATGACATTGGGGTGCTGAGTCAAGACCAGGACTCCTGAGAAGTAAAGCTGAATACGTGTTAGAACAGGTGGTCTCGCTCTGTAACCATGGGTTACAGGTGGGGGCCCACGTCCGCCCAGATGCTAGCAGAGACAGGCACAGGGAGGAGGGGGAGAGCCGAGGTGCTTGTGAGCACTGAGGAGGGCAGCGTTCTTCTCCCATGGGTGCCGAGTGTGCGAGCAGGTGCCTCTTGCTAACCGAACACGAGAGTAGAAATACACCCCGATGCTTTCTTCAGGCAACCAGCGGTTTCTCTGCGTCCCACAGAATAGGTCTGGATTACCTTGGCTACAACCAAGGCTCACGTCCCGCAGGCTGCCGGCGAGTGCGCTTGCACTCCCATGTGCGACAACTGGCTGCTTGTGGCAAACCCTGGTGCCACGCCTGCACAGCTGTGCCCACTGGGGGAGTCCCCTTTGCTCTGGGAAGGGGTGGCAGTGGGGAGATTGCTCACACCGCATCTGCCCGGACAGTGAGGGTTTCAATGACGCAGTCTCTGCCTCTCCTGTGGGGGTGGGGGCAAGGGTTGGGGGTTTCGGTGGCTGAGCACGACAGGTGGGGAGGACAGTGGCTACAAAGAACACTCTTTTGGGGAAAGCCCTTTGACAGTTTTTTGTTTTTGTTAAAATAAATACTTTCTATAGAAGCATTTGAACAGGAAAAATACCATTATTTACACAGTGAAGTAAGTTCCACAGTGGTGTATATAAATATGTATTTTATATAGGTTTTAGAAACCATAGTCACTAACGCAGTCTCCTAGAACTACTTCGAATGCAGAAAGCACTAGTGAAATGGGTCATCTTCAGCTATAGTGACTAAACTAATCCCTACCTGTGGTACAGACCAAGTTACCCAAGTCTTGTACAGCCTCTTCCCCACAAACCACGTCCCAACAGGACAGCGTTGGCTACAAGACGGAGCGAGATGCCCGCGGCCACCAAGAGCGTGGCGAGGACCGGTGCCCAAGGAACAGCACCGGGACCCGACTGCGGAGTGCTACGGAGTGACAAGAGAAACGCTCGCAAGGTGACATCCCCGTTCAGTGAAGCACCTGGGAGGTGGGGGACTGTCCCAGAGGTGCCTGCTGGAAGGAAGCGGTGGCGTGAGCAGAACAGAGACCAGGGGCAAGGTACTGAGGACAGGTCCTCAAGTGAGGAAGGGGGTCAGGCCTGGCCGGAGCACTCTGAACCCGTTCCACCTGAAGATGCTGGTGTTGCCAACCAGGCGCATCACCCTGCTGGTGTCTGTGAGAACATGACTGGGGTCGGGGCCCGAAGACCAGTAAGTTGACGAGCAGCAAGAGAACCTGGCAAACGCTCTAGGCTCCTGAAGAAGCGGAGGGCTCTAGGGCTGAAACCCACCGGCCCTGTGCTATGGGGAGGTGCTATCCTAGGCCTTACGGTCACCAGTGGTCGCCCGTATCGGCCTTGCTGTCGTGGCCTGGCTCTCCACTGGTTCCCTTTGACTCACAAAAACAAAGACGGCCACACCTTTAAAGAATCTTGCACTCTTGGCTGTAACTGCATACCCAGCAGGTGCGATCGTGTGTCCACAAGGCATCCACAAACATTACATCGGCAAAGGAAGGTGTTTCGCTTCCTTTTCAACGTACAGGCGTTATTTAGGTAACGTGCGGCAGCAGTAGGGTGCTGAGATGGGCAGGCAAGATGCCCTAAAATCTAAGAGCTACTGCCATGCTGGACCGTGCCTGTGTCCACACGATTTGTTCTTGAGTGACTACTGTAGGGATTACTAAACCTTTTTCTGCAAAGGGTCAGGGAGTAGATATTTTAGGCTGGGTGGGTCCCAGAGTCTTTTTTTCCCCTCTTTTTCTTTTAATGTAACCCTTTAAGAAAAGGTAAAATCCACTTATTCATTAAAACCCATTACCCAACCCCTGGCTTACCAGCAGAGCACCTGCCTGCCTTCCTTCGGTGGGCGGTCTACACTTCCCCGCAGCCTGCACGTTGGGCACCCTGAGCTAGACCTCCCGCTGCAGTGGGGAAGTGGCTGTGCACACCTCAGGCCGGTGGAACTGCATGCCTGCCCCTCTGGAAGATGCTAGGTAGGGCGTTTATGGAGCATTTAGCAGAAACCACCAAGGCTCTGGGTAAAGGCAGATCAGGGCCGGGAGGTAATGGAAGGGACTGACCAGCTCGGGCTCAACTGTAAGGGCCAACATGTGACCAAGGACAACCTCTGCCAAGTGCCCTGGGGCCCGATGCCCTCCCTGAGCGGGCGCTGCATCTGAGGTCTGGGTTTCCACCAAGCACAGCTCTCTCTAAAGGGAAGAGGGGACCCTCGAGTCTTCCGACCCATCCACTGTAGGATACGGGGCTCTCCTGAAATGTAAGGATGGACTGCAGGGAAGGCTGTCTCAAAGGCTTCCCGTAATTCTGCTTGTTTTAAATACTAAACATTTTCCTTTTTGTCTCTGAAAAGGATTTGGGAGCAAGCATGAGGAAGAGTACTTACTGCTGGGATGGAAGGCTGCCTGTTGATGTGCCACAGAGAGGCATGATTTTGTATCTGACACCCATTTTCCCTAGTATTTCTATGGATATCAAGTCATAAGAGACATAAAGGAGTCAAGAATCCAAAATGGTAACTGTTTCAAACAACAAGAACAATCACTGCTTCTGGGCCACTGACAAAACGGTTTTAGCTGACATTGACATTCAACTTCGTTTTGAAAAAGAGCATGGGAACTAATCCTCGAGTCTCTGGGGCAGGGGAGAGACTGACCCCTGGGACGCTAACTCAGGTGGATAACAGGTTGTAAGCCGTAACTTCTCAGTCACACTCGGGTCCCAACCTTGTAACATTCTTTTTAAAAAATTTATTAATTTATTTAGTTCTATTTGTTATTATTATTTTAAAACTTGACCAGAAAGAGACAGAGAGAAAGAGAGAAAAGGAAAGTGAGAAAGCAAGCTGCCAGGTCCAGGACTCGAATCACGGGCAGCCATGTGGGAACCCAGTGCCTTTACCCACCATGGCACCTGCTGACTCCGTAACATTCTTTTTGAAAGCACTTCAAAAGCCTGTTTTTTCTTTGCTGCCTTACCTTTAATAAAATTATTTTGAAAGTATGTGACTGAAAATTTTTATATCTATGCCGACATATTTTCTATTTTTCTAAAAGTTGATGAAAAAGTCATATATAAAAATAAACATTTTGGGTTTGAGATTAGACTGCTTTCCCTCTGTGAAAAGACCTTTTTCATAACTAAATGTGACTTATTCAGACGATTCAAAGTCAAGTAGTTTCAACCAATTTTAAGCAAAGTCTTGGTTTCCTTCAGTAAGAAGGGATACCAGAGTCAGTTGTGTGACTACGGCTGGATGAGTGATGAGAGCCCTGGGCCGCAGTGCAGTTCTGAACCTGCTCCCAGGCTGCCGCGCCGTGGGCGCAGCCCCCCCCCCCCCCCCCACCCCCCCCCCGCCCCCCAGATGGGTAATGCTAAGGAGGCCAGGACTGTGGCAATGTGCCAGGTGCCTTTTGCAGCAAGAAACAAAAAAATACAAAAGAACAAATTGAGATAAGGAAGAAGGGGCCAGAATGAAAAAGCACAGAGAACAGCAGACCAAAGGAGAAAAAATAAATTGGGGAAGATTTCTAAAAATTGATTTTCTTAAGCAGAGATGAAGCAGCCTTTAAGAGGTCCGCATGATATTTTCAGCTTGCTGTAACTACTCAACTCTTCCCACGGGCTGGGAAATCATCAGCCGTGGACAGTGTGTAAGAAAATGGGTGCGGCTCTGTTCCAGTAAGATTTTGTTTTCAGAAACCAGCAACCAGTCCAGTTGACAGACCCTTAATAAGTCATTGGAAAGCCAAAAGGCAGCCTGCACTGGGTCACCTAAAACCAACAGGAGCCTGGTGGCTCCCTGGGCTACGGGCCAGCACCTGGCAACAGTCCAGCCTCGTCCCAGGTGCTGCGACAAGCGCCCAGACTCGCTGCTGGCAACACCACAGCATTCCTGGCTTGCGTCACATCCCAGGCAGTCCCTTCCTACTTGCCTCTGAGGTCTACCATCATTAGGAACAGTGGCCACAAGAACGACAGCTTCTACCGCAGCACAGAGCCCACGCCCAGGAGAGGCCAGTGCAGCACGCGGTGTGGAGGGGAGCCCATCAGAAAGCACCCGTTACAGAAAGGGAGGGCCGGCAATCTCAGGCGCGGAAGACACAGCCTCAGACTACTGCTCTAGGTAAGACTGTGCAGAAGTCCCTAACAAGGACTCCGAAGGGCTAGTGACTACTGATGTTACCGCCTGCGCGTACCGTGCCACCTCGGGGGAACAAAGGTTTGCGGCCTTCCAGTTGCACCACAAGATGGGTAAATGTCTGAGAAGTGCTGGGAGAGGCCTCTGGACCCCACTGAGGGAGCAGTCTCCATGTTGTCCTCCCGCACCCTGGCAGCAGGGGCAGAGCTCAGTGATGACCTCCCAGGCGTGTTCCAGCTCCTCCAGAAACTCAGAAGGCGTATCAGTGTCTTCTGGTGACGGACGTCAGCTCCGGCACTGCGGCAGTGGCAGCGCTGGTGTGGGCTGGCAGCAGAATCTCTGACTTGGAATTCAGCCTGTGGGACAGACAGCTTTGTGTCTGGTGGCAAGCCCTACGTGATGGCTATAGTAAGAGAGTCTTCGCAAGGAGCGGAAAATGGGAGGATGCCTGAGTCCACACCATGCCTGGGTGACAACTCTGCCAACACCTGCGGATGGTACGAAAGGGCCTGTTCAGAGCTGGCCTTGAAGTTTGGTTTTCGTTTTCTTTCCTCTACTGACAAAACTAACTGAATCGGCAAATGTGAGATTCAACAAATATAAACACAAGCCTAATATGTAAGTGTCCTAGCTATGGAGATTCTCCATCTACGTAAATGTAGTCACTTTGGAAAGTGTGAAGCTGATTTTAAAGATGACCCACTGCATTGTTAGGTGTGTGGAATAAACAAACACACGTGGAACCCATGTCTCAAATGCAGCCTAGAACGGCAGAGGAGACTACTATCCTGCAGAGCCGCTCCAATGAAAAGCCACCTAGCACAGGCGTGGAATGATTAACTGGGAACCAGAGAAGGTCACCACCCCTCACCTCGCACCTCTCCCCAACTAGTCCAAGCACCTGCCAAGGGAGTCTGTCAGCCGCCGGGGCCCCTCTTCTGTGTGGGAATCAGCACACCTGACACCGGCAAATGTCAGCTGTTTACGTCATCACAAAAACAAGCTCCAGTGACAACTATATGAAAAGGCATTTTTTAAGAAGACTAAGTGAACCCACTCAAAATATATTAATGCTTCTGTGCAACTTAATGCTGAAGAAGGGTCGCCAACACACACACTCAGCAGTTTCATTAACATAGGTAGCTCCTGAATAGCCAAAGTCAAAGAAAAGGAAAATTAAAAAAAGAACTCACACGATAAAGGAGACATTAAAAAAACATCAGGCCTTCATTGGAAACAGTGAGCTTCACTATCTATGAACTTCAACCCAATTCCCAATTCCTTACAAATAATGTTTATCTCCTGTCTTTCACAGTTATCAGAAGTTTGCATTATACGAAGCCAATCTTTAATAGAATGGGCTAGAAGGCCTGTTTTATCATGATTTGCATAAAAAAAAAAAAAAGCCCATCTGGGTCTATCTAAGGAGATCTCAAACAAGGTAAATGGGAAACTCTGTAAAGAAAAACTCTGTATGCTGCCCATACACGCCTACTTTGGTGACAGAACGTGCCAAAGCCGGGCCAGGCTTCAACCACTAGACCTTCCCTGGCAGATGGGCTCACAGGAAACGTCCCGTACCCGATGGGCCGTGAAGAAGCCATACCACAGCCCTGAGTTAAACCCAACGCACCCGTCTCAGGCCTCACTCGGACACATCAAAGACTGCAGTTCTCACTCCCATGCCACGGAGCGAGCCTGGCACGATACTCACAGGAGTGACACGAACATTTGACTGTGAGGCTGGCACTAAGGAGGCAGAATGAACATCCTCTCCCACAAGTCCCTTCACATCTGAGCATTCCGGGGGGACGTCAGCTCCGGGGTAGGGAGTGTGGGCCCACTAGGAGAGGCTGGAGCTGCTTCTATCCATAACGTGCTGTTTAGAACATTCTACAAGAATTCGGTGTCAAAGTGGTACTGGGGACGCTCACAGACCCACTGGGCCACTTTAAAACCATCTGGCCTGTCTGTGCCAGTTACTCAGCTCATGGACACCCTAGACTGAGGGACATCTGCGGCTGGTAATCACATGCAAATGCACCCAAATGTATGTGCACACACATACTCTTAAGCTTTTCTATTACTGGAACTAACATTTTGACTTTCTTTGAATACGGAAGTTTTCTGGGTAAGAAAGAAAGAAGAGTCACTGTCACCCTAGTAGTCAAAACACAGTTACACTTGGAAAAAAAAAAAATCCCTCAAGTAGGATGAAAACCTTGCTAGAGCGCTAGCAACCTTACAAGGCCAAAAATGAAGACCGTAAGAACTAGGAATACAGCTTGGGAACGCAAATAATTTTTAGAGGTCAGAATTAACACTGGCGACATACCCTTTGTCCCACGGGCACACTATTTAGGGTACTTTTTTTTCCAAATGACAAAAGATCAAGGTGAAAGGAGTGACCAACAACAAATATGATCTTTTAAAAGGGAGGAACAGAAATATTAATCTTTTATAATGACTATAAATCCTCTGCAATCTCCATATACCATGAAAATGATTTGGCTTAGCTATCAGATACCATTTAAACAGACAGACAGGACAGAGGGCGGGCACTGCTGGGGCTGAGAGGGCACCTGCTCACGGACAGACGTTGCAGGTGGCTGCTGGAGCGCTCCTCTGGTGTGGGATGGTCTTCTCGGCTACGGTACAAGTGCTTGTGCATCAAGTATAAAATACAAGCCTTTAATCACATAGATCAGCTTTTTAGCTTTTGTAAATTTAAAAACAAAAAGGATAAATAAGGCACTGTACTTTTAAAAACGAAAACTGCTTGGTTCCAAGTTTAAAACCCAAGGAACAACCAGGATATAATATATAACTTCCCTTACTCGGTCTCGGAGAAGGACTCTGCAAGTTCCCTTCTCAGAGCCGCATTTTGTGACATCTCAAATCGTGGTGTTCTCGATCAACTGTAGATTTGAAAGGCTTGATAAGCTTATAAAAGCAGGTTTAGTTAATGCAAAATAAAAGGTTACTTCTATGGAAAGTCTCACTCGGTGGCAGCCTTCCAATCACTTGGCGTCCAGGCGCCTCCGCTTGCTGTGGGAAGGGTCCAACCTTGCCTTCAGCTTCCGCTTCCTCTGGGCCGCACTGTTCTGCGGGCTTTTCGCCAATGGTCTGGCCCGAGCCTTCCCACTGGTCTGCTTCCTGTGCGTGACTTTCTGGGACCTGGAAGACGCCTCGCTTGCCACCTTCTGTTTCGCAGGTTTTGTCAGTGTGTCTGAGGTGGGCTGGGCAGGTCTTCTGTTTGTACTCTCCTTTTCTTTCCTGGAGGGAGGGCAGCTCTTCCCAGGGGACTTCTTAGGGGCCTTCACTCTATTCTCTTTCAAAGACACCTTTTTGGGCAGCTGGCTGTTTCTGTCCCTCGCAGCTGGCTTCTTGGCAGAAGGGGTTTTGGTGGTTGCATCAACAGGCTTGTCTCTGGAGGCTTTCGCTGCTGGTCCCTTGTCCTGACTGTCCTGGGCACTGCTGCATTCTGCTCTCTTGCGTCTGTTCTGAACCCCCGCCCGGGGCGAGGTCTCAGACGGCTGCTTCCCTTTCCTTCCCTTGGTTCCTTCAGTGCTCCTGGACTTCACAGGAAAGCCATCCGCGTCCACCTGCAGGGCGAGCTTGGGAGACATTAAAGGGTTGATGCAGACGCCAGTCCGATTCTGGTTC
>NW_006160052.1:1869260-1901525 GCF_000334495.1 Tupaia belangeri chinensis | reverse complement strand
ATTCTGTTTACTTTCCACAGCCGAACCACACGGGCTTTCGGCTTTCTCATGCTTCATCAGACGTTGCTGGGCTCTGAGCTTTCCTCGGATATTGGAATATTTTCCAAGGATCCGGGTGCTGGCTGCAGTGGGCAAGTCCGCGGGAGGATGGCCACCCCTGTCTTCACTGCCTGCCTCCGTGCTGTCTTCCGAGTCGGGGCTGAGGCTGACGCCACTGCCATCTTCTGCCTCTGCTTGCTCAGGATTCTCTCGGAACTTCGCCCAGAGCTTCTGTGTCTTCCAGTTGTTCCTAGCAGGAGTAGCTCCAGGAAATTTCTTCAAATGTTTTTTCAAGCGTTCGGCCTGCAGTGAACTGGGATACAGGCTGGAAGGAGAGTACTTCTGAAGAGGGTGCTTGGCAGGGGGGAGGTCTCCTGGGAGACGAGTATTGAGCTTCTTCACGATGACCAGAGACCGGGTTTCAGTGGTCTCCAAGAACCATTTACAGACGTTCGACAACTTAAAGTTGGTCATAAATAGCATCTGAACGGGGGAGAACTTCTGCACCTCCAGTGAGCCCCTGCATTTCCGAGACCTTCTCTTGCTTTTCCAGATCTCCTTCAGTTTATCCGACCTGTTCCTCGCCCTCGGTGCCGGCTGCACTTCCCTCTCCAGCTGGATCCAGCCCTTCTGCACTTTCAGGTACTGAGCGTTGAAGTTGGCGATGAGCTCTTGGTTCTCCTCCTCGGCACACCACTCCACAAACCTCGGCTGCTCATCCACCACCGTCTCCGCATCACCCTCGCCCAAGGGGTCCCCGCTCTCTGACGCCGCTTCTTCCTTTGGCCTTGGGTGAACTTGCGCAGCTTCCTTTCCTGCAGTCACTCTCTCGGGCTCGGAGTCCAGAGGTTGGGCATGTCTTAGGTTGTAGGTTGAAGAAGTCGCTCTTCTAGGCCGGGGTGCTGATTTCGGTGGTGCGACAGAGTCACCACTTCCGCCATTTGATGCCCCGAGGGAGCTGGACGGGGTGCCACTATCGTCCTCCTTCTGCCGGGTGCTTCCACCGTCCACCTCATCTACCACGTCCTCTACAGCCTGCGGGGGCGTAGGCCCTGGCTTCTCTTTGGATTGCTCTGGTTCCTTCTTCAAAGGAGTAGTTGCTGAGGCGATGTGAGTGTTTTTCTCATCCATCTTAGACTGAACATAGATTTCCAGCCTCTCTCCAGGGAGGGGCTGGCCAGCTGTGGTTATGGGGTCACTGATGGAGGAAACTTCCCCTTCTTCCCCCTTAACTTCCTTTGCTAACATACTTCTGAAAGTCTGCCTGGTAACGATGCCACCTCCTTCGCCCTCCTGCTCAGCATCCTTCTCAGAGGACTGTTCATCGACGTTTGGGTTTTCAGTGTCCTCCTGAACTGCTGTGTGGAAACTGCTGGTCAGGAAGTCCTCGGGTGCTGTCCCACCAGAGTACCCTTCTTTTTTAGAACGTTTTGTGCCAGGGTTTTTAGAAACCTTCACATCGGGACAAGCAGAGGAAGAATCTGAACTCGAATTCCTTAGGTGCCTATCAGCAGAAGAAGAATCTGAAAGCTGACTCCTGAGGCACCGATCAGAGGCCTCAGGGAATTTTCTACCTTTTCTCTTCCTGTCCATATTCTCTTCGGGGGAGTCAATGTTGGACTCACACACATCTTTCTCTGAAAGGCATTTGACATCACGGCCCTCTCCCCCCGACTGCTCTGCACCACCTGCTGCCTGGCTCGCCTTGCTCTCACCGGGGTCCTCGTGAGTATCAGTGCTGCTTTCCTTCCCGGGGGGGTCGGGGCTCCGCGCCTGCGCGTCTCTGCTCTCAGCCTCGGTGCCGACGCTCTGACTGCCCTCACCCTCTCCCGGACTCAGGGGAGGCTCCAAGCCCTTTGGGGAGCCTTGATTTCCCGCGCACAGAGGACTTTCTTCTTTGCTGACTGTTTCAGGAGCAGCATGAGGCCTAGACACGATTTCTTCCCTGTCTCCACCAGGAATGCTCTCAGTGGGAGGAACCAGGTCACACTCTGGGGGTACACTCACGCCCTCTGCATCCAGCAGTGCTAAGGACTCTCCCCCAGGGGAAGGTACCACGCTCGCTGCAGGAACCACGGCCGTGCCACTGCCTTCCGGCATGTCTTCCTCAGGAAGTTGAACAGGGGCAGGCTGGGCCAGGCTGGAGGCTGTCGATCCCTCTGATCTAGGAGGGCTGCTCGGGTTGGATTCATTCAGCACAGGGCAAATCTCGGGCTCCTGAGCCTCTTTTTCAGATGAAGTGTCTCCATCTCCTTCCTTGAGAGAAGTTAATTCCTTTCTGGGCTCTTCAGGCCTATCTTCTCTGGGGAGCAGCCCATCTACTGGAAGTCGAGGGGCTGGAACTGTAAGAGCTTGCTTGGGAGTGACCACAGCCTCCAATGCCAGTGTGGAGCAGCTTGCTTTGTCCTGCGAGTGTAGATTTCTGGCCAGTGTGCGAACGGTTGGCAGCTCGCAACAATCGCCGTTGAAAAAGTATCCGCGGGTGCTCTTTCTGGCTGTTTTCCGAGAAGACAGTGTTGATCTCTGATTCTCAAAGTGGCATTCTGTTATGGGCTGACTGATATAAACAACATCACACTGGTTGTCATAATCGTTTATCCTCAACCCTGATGACCTTTTGCTTTTCCGAGCTGTCTTAATGGAGGTTGACAGCATCTTGGTGCGTGGGTGTCCGTTAGATGCTTTGTGTAGAGCTGGTACGGGGCTGGGAGCTAACCGACCGTCTTTGGAATGATCACACTGGCCCTTTTCACTGGGATATAAGTGGTAACCCATCTTATGTCTTCCGAGTGAGTGAAGACTATGCTCTTGCTTTGGCCTTGCGTCTTGTTCATTTGCCTCTACATCCTGGCGCAAAGGTGTTTTTGAGCTACACTGTAAAGCATTCTCTTTGTCAGCAGTCCTAGAAGAATTCCCCATAAACCCTGAGTCCCAAGCCTCTTCTGATAAAGCTTTGAATGAATTTCTTTGAGAAACAGGACAGCTACTGCCCTCCTCACTATTCTCAGTGGCCACTTTCACCGCAATTAGGCCTTCTACTAAAGCTGAACTCTGCATGTGGTCCTTACTGTCCTCACACATGTTCGCATTCGTGTCTTGCTCCTGTCCAGTGGTTTGCCCCTCCAAGCTTTTAGAGACATGGTAGAAGTTCAAGGAGGAAGAATTCGATTCAGTGAGGTAACCCAGAGTAGAACTATCCATTGAACTGCCAGAGTTAGGTTTAGTGGTTGGAAGTTCAGAGGGATCCTTCTGGACAACAGTCAAGACATTCTCCCTCCCATCTACAGAGTTTGTTTCAGGAAGAGGCTCCGTCAGGGTCTGTTCTGTCAAGTGCAGAGGGCTGTGAGAGCCTGGTGGGTCTAGGAACAAATCGACAGGAGTAGGAGACTTCATGTCGAGACACAGAGCATCCTTTTTCTTATGTTTGGTGCTTAGCTGGGCACAGCCAGCATTGCAAGTGGATGCATCCATTGATCCAGAATCAGAAGGCTGCAGGTCCTCAGTATCTGGCTGAGATTCAGTGTACAGGTCACTCAGAACACGAATGAATTGCTTCTGATGATGAGTACACAGTTTGACCATAAACTTCTCCAGTGGCGACTTTGACTGATTGTTAGGATCTGCGGCTACCACTTCTGTTGAATTCTCACTGGATGGGAAAGAGAAAGAAGGAAATTAGTATGGTCATTTTCCAAAGAACCATGTTTACATCATGAAATTCACTCACATTACAAAGGGAGTGGATACTCTGGCCAATATGCTTCTAAGTCTTCTCACATACTTTCCATTCAATAAATGAGTATTTACCTACCTAAGGCCAGCATGTTATATTCCCAATTTTTAGTGACAGTATCTTTCATACTTTTTAAGTGATTATTCAGAAATCATTTTTATCTTTTAAACACTAAATACTATAAATACATTTTTAAAATATTGGCCATACCATTAACTCAGCTGATCAACACATAACAGGCCTAAGTATTCCTGTTAAGTAATCATTGGTTTATAAGTCCACAACACTGACAAAAATTCAGGTACTGTATTACAAATCTTGATCTAGAACTTAAGAGAACTTATAGTTTTAAGATGGTTTCTCAGCATGACTCACTGGCTGAATTTTATTGTACTGCTAACAGTGATTCTGGAATCCTACCCCTTTTATGGGGCATAGGAGAATAAAAAACAGTGTTTTCATATTTCAGACACATTAAAAGATGGAATGGGGCCAGATGGTGTGGTGGCTAAGGAGGTTGGCTCCTGCATGGCGAACTGTGTGGCTCGAGTCCTGGACCTGGCAGTTTCAAAAACATGCTGGGTGCAAGTGCATGTATGTGCCCAAAATCTTAAGAGGAGGAATGGGGAAGGAGGGGATTGTGGCCAGCCTGGGGATGGGGGGAGGGGTACTTTCTCACTTTCTCTCTCCTGAGCACATGCACCCCTTTAGCAAATTAAAACGGTGGAATGAGAGTGGCAAGCAAGTCCTGACACAGCTTCTAAGGAAGCAGAGATGACACCACATTATGAACTGGGAACCTGGTTAGGATCTGCGGCTACCACTTCTGTTGAATTCTCACTGGATGGGAAAGAGAAAGAAGGAAATTAGTATGGTCATTTTCCAAAGAACCATGTTTACATCATGAAATTCACTCACATTACAAAGGGAGTGGATACTCTGGCCAATATGCTTCTAAGTCTTCTCACATACTTTCCATTCAATAAATGAGTATTTACCTACCTAAGGCCAGCATGTTATATTCCCAATTTTTAGTGACAGTATCTTTCATACTTTTTAAGTGATTATTCAGAAATCATTTTTATCTTTTAAACACTAAATACTATAAATACATTTTTAAAATATTGGCCATACCATTAACTCAGCTGATCAACACATAACAGGCCTAAGTATTCCTGTTAAGTAATCATTGGTTTATAAGTCCACAACACTGACAAAAATTCAGGTACTGTATTACAAATCTTGATCTAGAACTTAAGAGAACTTATAGTTTTAAGATGGTTTCTCAGCATGACTCACTGGCTGAATTTTATTGTACTGCTAACAGTGATTCTGGAATCCTACCCCTTTTATGGGGCATAGGAGAATAAAAAACAGTGTTTTCATATTTCAGACACATTAAAAGATGGAATGGGGCCAGATGGTGTGGTGGCTAAGGAGGTTGGCTCCTGCATGGCGAACTGTGTGGCTCGAGTCCTGGACCTGGCAGTTTCAAAAACATGCTGGGTGCAAGTGCATGTATGTGCCCAAAATCTTAAGAGGAGGAATGGGGAAGGAGGGGATTGTGGCCAGCCTGGGGATGGGGGGAGGGGTACTTTCTCACTTTCTCTCTCCTGAGCACATGCACCCCTTTAGCAAATTAAAAAACGGTGGAATGAGTGGCAAGCAAGTCCTGACTCACAGCTTCTAAGGAAGCAGAGATGACACCACATTATGAACTGGGAACCTGCTGCTGCAAGGTCGCCCAGTGTCTGCACACAAGTCCGGCTTGCTGTGCTCTCCTGGGCTCGTAGGAAGTATTTTACAATAATCTCTGAGAAGTTGTTCTACACTAAATAAACCCTTTCGATTATTTCTCTAAGTTACCCAGGCCAGATTCTTAGAGCTTCTCCTGACAGTGGGGATGATGGGAAAAGGATGACACTAGATTTAAGACAGGCTAAAGGCAATGCCCGCTTAAAGAGCAGGTTTTTTCACTAGCTGCTTGCTGCTCTGTGCTTCTGGACTCTGGGGCTTTCCTGGGCCCATCCCTCGGAGCCCTCCAACTTCCTGGAGTTTAATACTTCTCAGTCTCCAACCCCCTCCCTGAGGCTATTTCTCATGGGACTATCCTGTGACTTTACAAGAACCGTGGCACACCATGAGGAGCAGCTAACTCTGCTTTTCTTCAGTCAGTGCCTTTCATGTCCCTAAGGTGCCTCTATAGGAAGGCTTACCCTAGAGAGCCTATAGCACCTCACCCAACCTTCCCACCTCCCACTGGCCTTGGAAGCAGAGTGCTTACAGCAGAAAGAGCACAGGCTGTGGGATATTTAAAAACCCGACTCCTCCTCTAGCAATGACACTATCTACAGAATCTTGAGGAAGTTTCCAAATCGCTCTGAACCCAGGTTTCCTCACCCACAAACGGGGACTGGCTCTCTGCCTCTCATGGGACTGCTGTCTGATATCAGAAGGGGAGCACTAATTTTAGGTCCTCTGTTCCTGACTCGAGGAGGCTTTTAAGACCTAATGGATAAAGAGTTACCAAAACATGTCTAAATATAAAACAAAATCAAGAAATGAGTAAGTCAACTCTGTTGCTTAACCTGAACTGCTTTACAAAGAGGGTACACTGTGCATTTGTCTCCATACCTAGCAACAGTTTTACTGAGTGGTGGCAAGGGTTCTTGAAAGGGCCTGCATTAGATCACAGACTGGAGAGACTAGAAATGTCTTAGAAAATGCCTAACACAAACGTGACACTGATCACTAAATCGTGAAAACGCCAGGAAAAGAGATTATTACCTAATGGCAAATACATCTCCTTCCTTCAAAGCAGGGAAGTCACCAGTGACATCCCTGGGAAAGACTGGTTGGTCATTTTCTACTCTCAGCCTCAAAGAGATGCACACAGGAGCTCAAAGGCTCTGGCACAGTGGCAGACTTTGCAGCTCGAGGAGTCAGGAGGAGGTCCTGCTGGAGGACTCCAGGAGTGTGCAATGGCTATGCACACCAGGCATACCAACAGCACAACATGTGTTGCAGTATAGCTGAGACCACGGAGGGTAGTTATGTGACTCTGCCGTAAACACTTAGCCATTTGGGTCTTAAAGTACCTGCCAAGTCTACCATCTGGGAGCTCTACAAGGGAAAACCCACAAACCAGACAATCAAACACGATTTAATAAAAGTAACTTGGAGACTAGAATACGCATTAATGCTTTCCTACAACCTAGAGAGAAGGTAAAATTTCTGGATAAAGTTCACTCTTCAAGTACCAAACACTTTTTTCTTTATTCATAATAGCGTGGCTACATGTACGTGAACAAGAAAGACAATCCCCTTCCTCCAGTCTTCCAGCACTTTGGCTCTTACGCACTTGAGTACATGTCTGATGTTTTTAGGCTGAATGTGCTGGGATTTGAACCATGGTTGCCATGTGGGATTCAGTTCCTCTCACACAGTGCACTGCCACTGTGTCACAGAGCTGGCTCGTACACTGTTAAGCCAAATATTTTAAAGTTAAAAATAGTTCTAATTGATGTCCTTAAAAAATGACATAATCTCTGAATAATTTACTCTTTCTTAATCCTTAGGTCAGTACCATGTGCACTGTTGTTATTGAAGCTATTATTTTTTATTACACTGAAATGTATTGATAGTTTTGGGGGCTACTCAATTAAGAAAATCTGAATATAGAAGAGCCATAGTAGCAGCTTGTATTTTATTAAAATCTTTCTTCTTAATGCCTTCCAAATAGTTAGCAGCTGGTCCTAACAGTCCCACTTTTACTTTGAGTACTTTTACTTAGTAGTTGAGAAGTCAGATCCCAAATGTTGGATAACTTTAAAAATAAATAGGCTTTGAATAGAGCGCTTGAGGGATACTTTTTTTAAAAAGAGATTGATTTCATTATATTTATTATTATTATTTTGATGAGAGAGAAAGTGAGAAAGCAAACCACCAGGTCCAGGACTCGAACAGTGGTTGGCCAAGTGGAATACAGCGCCTCAACCAACAAGTCACCTGCCAGTCCCTGAGGGATACTTTCATGAGTAAGTACATAGATTTCTTCCTTCCTTCCTTCCTTTCTTTCTTTCTTTTCTTTCTTTCCTTATTTAGAGAGAAATTTTTGCTATAGGGCACGTGTGCTTCCTGGAGAGACAGAGACAGACAGAAAGTGAGAAATCACCCACCAGGGAAGATGGCCCCTCCACAATCACTTTCCTCCTTTCTCTTCTAGGGATCTTGGGCATGTATGCACACATGTTTGGTGTGAGTTTAAGCCACCAGGTCCAGGACTTGAACCTAGGTTGACTAAATGAGAGCCCAATGACATAACCATAATGCCATCTGCTGGTCCCAGTACAGCTTTGGCTGCTTGAAGGCCTATATTTTTCAATTCCTGGTTCTTGGATGTGCTCCCAACAGTTCTACAAGGTAGGTGATTACAAATATGTGGATAACTACTGCCTTTTAATGCAACAAAGAATATACTCTAAATACATTTGAGCAAAATACACAGAAGAGGCAAAAAAGGTTGACGAAGGTCTGTGAAAAAAGATGAACAAATCATGACATCTTATTGTAGAAAAACTGAAGAGATGAATGGGTCTCCCCAATTCAAGAAGCGCAATCATCAAAGTCTTTGCAAAGACCTTCTAGATAACTGTTTCTTGCGCTGGAAGCAAGTTTTGCTGCTTGGGACTAATAATATACCTAGACATTAATGAAATCAAGGCCTGTTCTCATAAGAAAATAGGAGGGGGCCAACAGGTGGTGCGGTAGTTAAGGCACTGGACTCCCACATGGCTGACCATGGCTTGAGTCCTGGACCTAGTGGTCCAGGATCACTCACAATCACTCTCCCTTTCTTTCTCTCTCTGGTCAAATTGAAGAATAAAAATAATTAATAAAAGAAAGAAAATAATTTTAAAAAAATAAGAGAACAGGATACTCTAAAGGAGATTGAAGATACACTTTCCTCTGAAGTTATGCTCACTTAAGAGCATGAAACGAAATGACGATTAATCCACAGGTGATATCCAGCTTCCCTTGTGGTTGTGAGACTGGGATCTGCTGCTGTCCCATAAGTTTCAAGCATTTAGTAGCACCTCAATATTTTCCTTACCCTCGGTTAACATAAGTCTTCCAAGGCACCATACAACCAGCCCTGGTTATTAGACAAGAACAGGCAACAGCTGCCTGCTGGTTGTTGTGGTGTGTGTGAGACGAGTTCTGTTCTGCGCATGAGGTAAACGTTTACGAAGTTCCAATCAGATATCTGTAAGGCAACTGGACCCGCAGGCACTAGACCACCAGTAGCTTCACGTGGACCTGAGACTCTTCACATTTACACTAACCTTTGTCTAGGTATTATTAAGTGGCTGCCAACTTTAAAACTATAGTAAACAAAATCACTTTTGGCTGTGTTTCTAAATTACCTAGCTTACTGTGTTTATTTTTTTAGGAGAGGTTTTTGCTATAGGGCATGTGCACTTGCCAGAAAGACAGAGAGAGACAGAGAGATAGAAAGTGAGACATCATCCCCCCAGGGGGGATGGCCACGCCACAATCCCTTCTCCTCCATTCTCCTCTCGGGATCTTGGGCACACACACACACACACACACGCGCGCCCAGCCTCTGGGTCTGGGACTCGAACTGTGGTCGACTACATGGGAGTCCAGCGACATAGCCATTAGGTCCCACTCTCTTGATTTTTTTCCCCTGAAATTTTCCCCAACAGTACTTAATTTTAGATGAATTTTATCATTTTAGTTTGAAAAATTAACCTGAGTTAATGTTCACTATTTTTTTAAGAATTATTTTATTTATTCTTTTATTTTAATTTGACCAGAGAAAGGCACAGAGAGCAAAAAGGAAAGAGAAAGTGAGAAAGTGAGTACGGGACTCTAACTGTGGTGGGCCATGTGGGAGTGTCCAGCGCCTCCAGTGCCTTAACTACCACACCACCTGCTGGTCTCCAATGTTTACTATTTTTTTTTTTTTGAGAGGTTTTCGCTATAGTGAAAACAGAAAGACAGAAAGCGAGAAATCACCCCCCAGAGGAGATGGCCACACCGCAATCCCCTCGCCTCCATTCTCCTCTCGGGATCTTGGACACACACACACACACGTCCGGCATTGAGTGTTAAGCCACCGGGTCCGGGACGTGAACCACGGTCGACTACATAGCCATTACACTAACTGCTGGTCCCTATTATTTTTTTTAAATGAGTGTTAAGCCAGTTCTAAGTTCTAAACTGCTAGTCTTTATCTTCCCTTCTATTACTTCAATTTTTCCCACTGTCTTAGGTTTTTAGCAGAGATTAAATACAGCACCTGCATTTAGAATATTCTTAGGCAGCTAGTAAGGAAACCAGAGAAAAGCTATTTTCTTTTTTTAAAAAAGAACTAGTTAGCGTAATGGCTATGTCGTTGGACTCCCATGTAGTCAACCACTGTTCGAGTCCCGGACCCGGTGGCTTAAACTCATGCCAGGTGCGTGTGCGTGCATGCCTAAGATCTCGAGAGGAGAATGGAGAAGGGATTGTGGCATGGCCATCCCCCCTGGGGGGTGATTTCTCGTTTTCTGTCTCTCTGGTGAGTGCATGCGTTGTGTAGCAAAAACCTCTAAAAATTTTTTTTTTAATTAAAAAAAGAACTATTTTATTTAACTTTATTTAACCATGCATGATTGGCCATACGGGATTCCAGCACCTTTAACCGCCATGCCACCTGCTGGCCCTGAGAAAAGCTATTTTCTGTCATGTAGATAATTTCTTCAGCTTGACCTAACATCTGAGAAGTACTGCTTTAGTTCAGATGATAGTCTATCACATTATGTCCCTCATATCTGATTAAGATCTTTGTAAGAACAATAATTAATCCTAGATGTTGAAATCACTTGTGGGGACTGGCAGGTGGTCTGATGGTTAAAGGTGCTGGACACTCCCACATGGCTGACTGCGGTTCAAGTCCCGGATCTGGCGGCTTGTTTTCTCACTTTCTCTTTCTGTCCCTCTCTGGTCACATTAAATGAATGAATGAATGAATAAATAAATAAAGCTAAATAAAATAATTATTTTTTTAAAAAGAAATCACTTGTTTGAGTTGTTTCTTCTGCTTAAAAAGAGTGTACTCTGTAATAGTTAAGTGAATTATTTATTAATCAGAAATACTGGAACATCACCATTGAAGTGCAGTAAGATCACAGGGATTAGTAAGCAGAAGGGCTATAAAGACAAAGGAGAACCTAACTCCACCTACCTGAATTAGTTCTGAGTTTATCTCCTTGGTGAAAAATAGCCTGCATGACCTTGACCACTGTCTATCTTCAGCTCAATGCCTAATTCTTACGGGTGTGGTAGGAGGATAAGATAATATTCATAAAAACTTTAAAAGGCACAGTTTAAGAATAATGTGTTGTTTCACAATCCTATCTAATGATTTACTCAATGATGTTTTTTCTAGAACACAGGTTGGACATAGCTGAACTCTACCTACTTAGTCAATATTGCAAAACTTAAATTCCTGGAAGACATTCCTGTAGTTAACATAAATGGTGGACGCTTATGTTTTCTTATCAAATAAAGAAGAGCTGTGGTAGAGAGTTGACATGCCAAGTTTAAGAGTCTAGAATCTGAGAGTGATGGATTCAGATACTCTCTAATAACTAGTGTCTAACCACCACCTCTAAGGCCGCATGATGGCAAGTGCAACACCACTAATGAATGAGAGACATTTCCATTGGCTGGAAATACCAATAGTGATAGTGAATGATGTCTGGATGGAAGCTAATCTTGGCATAAACAGTCCCAGGAAAAAAAGAGGAAAGCAGGCTTTAAACACAGTGAAGTAGGAAATAGGAATCCTAAAAATATAGTTAGGGTATGGGCCCAAGAGGGAGTCACAAGATGGCTGGAGGAGGCAAAGATGGAGGCAATGATGGCTCAGTGATTGACCTAGGCAGCATGACCTACACCTAAAACAAAGGCTTTTTCCATGCCTCACCACATTCCAGGAAGATTAACAGTTTTCATGGCCTAAAGCTTTTAGACGAAGAATCTCCTGACCTTGGAACCCACTCCAAAATTAGAAAGAAAAATTGGACCTATCCAGACCTCCCTTACCAAGAGGGGAATGCATGCACAAGTCCCACCTAGAACCCAAGTCTGGACAAAGACCTTCCTGACCCACATACAAAAACTCTTTGCCATAGTTCTTCCCTGGCAACCCATTTAATATATTCCCTACTCTGTCCCCACAACTCTAATTCTTCCTGAACATGGGACAAAACCCGTGTCTTACTGCCAGTGTGGGCCCAACCAACTCCACGCTCCTGTGTTCCCGCGTCAACAGTAGACCAAGTTATGAGTTGTAAATTAATTTGGCTTGACTCTTAAAAAATGCATCCTCAGCCCCCACTTCAAGGCATAGGAGTCATATTTCTTACCACACAATAATTTGAAATATGTTCTTCATAATTGAAATTATGCTCAATTTCTTCCCAGCACAGAAAATCTAAGCACAGTCACGAGTCTGGGTAAGTGCTGATAAGCCTCTGCTCTGCATTAGGAAATGCACCTATCCTTAGCTCTCTCACCTCCTCTGTATCGTCCATACCTGGAGACAGGTGCCCAAGGACTATCACAAGATTGTGTGTATATAATGAAAAGGGTGGAAACGGCACGTGGGAATGTTTTATATATATATTCCTCTTAAAACCAGGGAGTTTAATACCTGATTTCCAGGTGTTTGTAATCCAAATGGTCTAAATTTGGATTTAAATACAATTGAGAGAAATTTAGATAGAAAAATCACTTCTCAAAATTGATCAAAAATGATCAAAAGGGATCGGAACTGCAGAGGATGCTGTGTGGTGTGGGGTCAAAGTTAGGAGGTGTCTCGGCCTTGTGCGGGTTTCAGCCTCAGTGACCACCACTGCTGATGGCAACAGGACATCTGGTTCAGGTGTTCTGACATGGAAAAACAGCTGAGAACTACTGATCTAAAACAAATGCCAAGCAACCCCTCTGAGATACTGAGTTGCTGGAAAAGTCATGATGCATTTTTTGCATAGAAAAACATAGAAAATATGTCATGACTTTTCCTTTGCTCCAATAGCTTTCTAAATTTACTGTATTCTTAATCAGGTCCACTAAAAGTAGGGCAAATCAGAGAATCAGAAATTATGAAGTGATATAAATTGGGGGAGGAAAGAAGTGCACTGTGGAGGGAGCTTGCTGGACTTGAAGGCAGTAGATGCTTTTCTGTATCTCAGGGCTTAACAACTTTTTTTTTTTTTTTCCATTTTTTTAAGAGGTTTTTGCTATAGGGCACATGCACTCAACAGACAGACACAGACGGAGAGACAAAAAGCGAGAAATCACTCCCCGGAGGGATGGCCATGCCACAATCCCTTCTCCTCCATTCTCCTCTCGGGATTTGGGCACGCACGCACACGCACCTGGCATGAGTTTTAAGACACCAGGTCTGGGTCAGGAACCGCAGTCAACTACGTGGGAGTCCAGCGACATAGCCATTATGCTAACTGCTGGTCCCAAGACTTAACAACTTTAAGCGACTATTATTCACATTCCTAAATATGACAGTAAGGCTTATATGATGTATCTCCTATTTTTCTTCATTTTAACAAATTGTTATAATAAAAAATGCAACAATCAAGGAGATTCTCATATTAACTCTTATTTGTCTTTATATGAGAGAGGGAGGGAATTTTCTTTTTTTAAATTTTTAGGTTTTTGCTTATAGGGTGTGTATGCTTGCAGGAGAGTGAGAGGGAAAGTGAGAAATCGCCTCCCCGGGGGGATAGCCATGACACAATCCCTTCTCCTCCTGGCATTTTGGGCATGCATGCACACGTGCCCTGCATGACTTTCAAGGCACCGAGTTAGGGACTCGAACCACTGTTGGCAATGCGGGAGTCCAGTGCCTTATCATCATATCACCTGTTGGCCCTGAGAGACGGATTCTTGCTATATGCAATCCTTCCTGCTCCAGCCTCCCAGTCCACTGGGACCACAGGGGAACACTACTGTACCCCAGCCTGTTTTTAGGTTGGCCCAGAAACTGAAACTGGGCTTCCCATGTGGCCTCTCCAGGGGTGCACTCCCCTGTGCCACTGCGGCTGGGCCACTTCATGTTTACTCTTTAGCATATATCCATCCTACAGGCAGATGTGCCTGGGAGCCAGCCTATCATCAGAAAACTCCCTGGAGAGCACGAAGTCAGAGAAGTGGGTCATTGAGCACAACGCCTCTGCCTCCTCTCAAGGACTGTGAAGGGCCTCACAAAACCAACCTTTCTGACAAAGAATTCACTTCTGAATGTTCTCCTCCACATTTCATTAATGAGAGCACGTGGACACAGGAAAGAGACAGAGAAGCACCCTTGACAGGGTCACATCACTTCACAACCCCCTTTCCTCTTGCTCCCAAGGGTCCTGTTCTCGCGTGCCCAGTTTCCAAGCCAATCTCGGTCTCAAACTGAGGCCTACCACATGGCTTCCAGCACTGTGGTTCAGTTTGCTACCAACCAAGACACAGGTATGGCCCCAGACCGATTGCTGTTTCTATCACTGCCATCCCATGTAAGACCACGCAAGATCAGATACACTACATTTGATTTGAATTCATTTAGACAGAATGTGGCTATGAAAGACATGAGATTTGTACTATTGGGTCGTTGGAAAAGTCATGACATATTTTTCTGTGTTTTTCCATGTAAAAATGAGCCATGACTTTACCAATGACATAATAGAGGACATAAATTTGAAAAAATGAGATCTCCTGGAAGTGAGGGAACAAGTATTTCTAAGTGACATTATTAAGTACTAATTCGGCAGGCGTATAAACGTAAGTTATTAAAAAATTATTTTATTTAACTTTATTTAATTTAACAGAGAGGAACAGAGTGCGAGCGAGGGAGAGGAGAGTGAGAAAGCAAGCTGCCAGGTCCAGGACCCGAACCATGATGGGCCATGTGGGAGGCCTGTGCCTTAACCACCATGACATCCGCTGGCCCCAAACCTAAATTATTAACCTATTAAGTATTATAACTAAGAGCATTTAGAAAACTTTCAAACAGAGTTTAGGAAATAACACAGTAATTTCAGACACAGAGCACAGAGCTCCACTCAGGAGAGGTTTAACTACAGAGTGCCACTAGTCTTACTCAGCTAGTGAAGGCAGGTTAAAGAAAAACTCAGATGTTAAAGGCTTAAAATTGACATTTTAGATCAGGATTATATGGGAGCTCATGACAAGCCAGTGAAAATGGATGATTTTTTTTAGTATTTCTCAGGTAAGGAATGAAAATCATGCTGTTCTTTGAGGGAAACTGCCTTTAACTCCCAACTTAAATGACCAAGACAATGATGGGACTGGAAAAATAACACTGCTTGAGCAGCCTACGACAGAAGTGCTTATTCCCCAAGTGAGCAAAAGTGTGTCGTATCATGCTGGTCCTTTAAATGTGCGTAACATCTGTGGGGACGCCTCAATAAAGGCCCAGCTCTGGGGAAAGCCCTTCCTGTATTTACAGTGCATGGTGTCCCTGGGGCAGGACTGACAAGTCAGCATCCAGACAAGAGTCCCACTATGGCGGGCATGTGCCCTTCCTCTGGAACTGCAGTGAGAGTAAGAATAGCCTCAAACAGTGCGGGGGATTTAACCTAAAGGAGGTGTGGAGGACTGACAGAAACAAAACCAGTAAAGAACATTTAGAAGTTCCCATGGTAGATCCCATCAATTCAAAGGTCTTCTCGAAAAATAAATTGGAAGGCTTCTGAAAAATATCCTTAGTTTCTTTTTAGCTCAAAGGAAAAGGAAAATTAGCACATTATATAATCTGATCAAGTGGATATTTGAGTGTCCTGAGCTTTTCATGATTTTTATGAGATGTTCTACATCCTAACCTTTGTCATGTTGTCTTGAAGTTTTTACCTTCCATTCTGGAAACATAATGATTTGGGACCATGTAAATCTGTGGTATGCTTTAAAATTTAAGAATGGCAAAGTAAGGGCTAGCCCCATAGCACAGCAGTTAAATGCTATGCATAGGCAGCTGGATCCCACTTGGCCAACTGCAGTTCAACTCCTGGTCCTGGTGACTTGAAAAACATGCTGGGTACGTGTGTGCACACGCCCCAAATCCCGACGGGATGGAGAAATGGAGAACTGCAATTTGACCGTACCAAACCAAAAGATGCTTTCTCTAGTGAGTGTATAGTAATAGATTTTTAAAAACAGAGTTGCAAATTATACTTCTGCTGTCATACAGTAAATCACTAGGCCTCTCTAGAGGAGAGCCTGTGTCAAAGAACTTTGTTCTAGTGCTTTGCTGTGTGAAGTTATGAACAAATTCTTATGAGTCTTTCTGTTCACCCTAAAATTGTTAAAATCGACCCAACAGCATTCCTAATAAACTATTAAAATGTAAAGCAGTGTCAAAGGACCCCTATGATGTATGTATGTAAAAGGTAAAATTTTTTTTTTGGGGGGGGGATTTTTGCTATAGGGCGCGTGCACTCGCCAAGACAGAGAGAGACGTAGAGACAGAAAGCTAGAAATCACCCCCCGGGGGGGATGGTCACACCGCAATCCCTTCTCCTCCATTCTTCTCTCGGGATCTTGGGCATGTATGCACACATGCCCGGTGTGAGTTTTAAGCCACCGGGTCCGGGACGCGAACCATGGTCGACTACGTGGGAGTCCAGCAACATAGCCATTATGCTAACTGCTGGTTCCCGTAAATTTTACTTAATTGCTCACCCCATGAAAACCAGATGAAGAAAAAAGGAAGTATACATACATTTAAAAATACTGAAGTATAGGGTTAAGTATTTTATAGCTACCATTCTCTCTGAGGTGAATTAATTTCCCAATTCACCCCTCTCTGTTAATACTCAGTGCTGCTGGAGATAGAGGGGTGAATTAAATAGAATCATCTGTCAAGTCAAGTTTTTACTCAAGGAATATTGGAAGACAAAATGTGACAAAATGCACACACGCAGATCTAAGACGGATCATACCAGTGTCTAAATGAGGCAGAACACCGCGGACGTGAGGACCAGGCCCATGACTTCACTAGCTTCTTGTAAACACCTTGCAGGTCCACAACATGGGCTGATGGACATTCTGTGAACACTACTGTTAAGCTCCTGGACACCCGTTTCTCCTTATGGTCTGTTTCACGTTATTTATAACTGCCACCTTCATAAAGCCCAAATCTGGCCTGGTCAATTTTTTTTGCGTAAAACGTCTATAAACTCCTACTGTGTAACACAGCGCCAATCTCTAGCATCTTCTCCTTGGGGGCCATGTTGGATAGCTCCTACTCTCCTCTCACGGTTTCTCATTTCAGTAGCACTTACGCTGCAGGTACTTGCTGAGTAACTACCTTTTCACTTGGACTGTAAACCTCCTCCAGCTCAAAAACTTCACTTAGTAGCTTTGGTGCCTAATGCATGTGGCTCAGCTCTCCGTAGGCACTATATAAACAAACTATAGTTTACAATTTTGTAGTAAAAAATAATTTTCTTTTAAGAAAGATTTTTGCCATCGGGCACATGCACTGACTGGAAAGACTGAGATCGACAGACAGCAAGAAATCATTCCACAGGGGGATGGCCACTCGGCAATTCCTTCTTCTCCATTTTCCTCTTGGGATTTTGAGCATGGATGCGTGCGCACGCGCACACACACACACACACACATCCAGCATAAGTTGTTTAGGTCACTGGGTCCGGGCCTTGAACCTCAGTCAACTATATGGGAGTCCAGCAGCATAACCATTCCACCATCTTGCTGGTCACCCTAATGTGTGTTTTTTTTTTTAAAGAATATTTTTTTTTTACTTTATATTTATTTATTTTAATTTGACCAGTGAGGGACAGAGTGAGAGAGAGACAGACAGAGAGATAGAGGGAAAGTGAGAAAGCAAGTGTCAGGTCTGGGACTCACCTGCGGTTAGCCATGTGGGAGTCCAGTGCTCTTATTAACCACCACGCCACCCGTCAGCCCTCCCCCCTAAAGTGTTTTGTAAGAGAATTAAAAAGAGAGATGAGAAAACATTCTGACATACAATCAGCAGGGAAAAGAATAAGGGTTTTATGAAAATAAGTTCAAATCAGGACCAGCAGATGGCATAATGGCTACACTGTGAGTCCCATGTAGTTGACCACAGCTTGAGTCCCAGCCCTGGTAGCCTAAAACTCACGCCGGGTACATGTGCATGCATGCCCAAAATCCCAAGAGGAAAAGGGAGAATGGACTGTAGTGTGCCCACCCCGTTTTCACCGTCTCGTCTTTCCAACATACGTGGCCTATAGCAAACATCTTTCTAAAAAAAATAAGAAAGAAAGAAAAATAAGTTTGAATAAATGACACGGGGGCAAAAAGATGGAAATTTTGAAGGTTAGGCAGCAGCTGGACACTCCTAAGCACACACGTGGTTTATAGTGTGCTCTCCCAGGGACCAGAAAAACCAGGGTGAGAAGGTATTGTTTACACATAGGCTTTCAAAAGCCATGATGATTTTTTATTGCAACCAATAATAAATACTTTTCATAAAGTGACCCAGTACACACCCTGGTTTGTATGTCTGTGTGTTTAACACACAAGTTTCAGTGAAACAGTATTTGTCCTCACAATTCTCTGCTACATCCTTTTATCCTATTCCTTTCTTCCTTTCCTTTCTCATTCTTTCTTTTTTAAAGTCCTGGTTACTTTTTCCTTAACCTATCTTTATCAAGTTGAAGTTACATGGCCAGGTCTTCCTGGCAAAATTATCTCAAGTCAATTTACTAGATAGTAGAAAGACTATCACACATAGCTAAACTGTGTGAGCTATGATCTGATCTGTCAATTTTCAGAGCCTACACTTGGTAAGAGTGTAACTAAAATCACATTAAATAGGCAGAAGAAAACCAAAATTTTTCAAATGGAAAACTAAACAGTTTCGATGATTAACACATATCCCTATACTTCTACTATTAGCTCTTAAACTGTTGTTCAAACTATTTCTCGTGAAAAAATGTACAGATTCAAAGCAAGTAAAATTTCAACCTCAAATAAAATACACAAAAAGTTCTATATAGAGAGGCCAGCTCATGGTGTGGCAGTTAAGGCACTGGACTCCCACATGGTTGACTGTGGTTTGAATCCTGGACCTGGCTGCTTGCTTTCTCACTGTCCCTCTTTCTCTCTGGTGAGCACACTTCCCTAATTAAAAAATAATAGTAAAGGGACCAGCAGTTAGCGTAATGGCTATGTCGCTGGACTCCCATATAGTCGACCGTGGTTTGCGTCCCGGACCCAGTGGCTTAAAATGCATGCCGGGCGCATGTGCGTGCGTGCCCAAGATCCCAAGAGGAGAATGGAGGAGAAGGGATCGCAGCGTGGCCATCCCTCTGGGAGGTGATTTCTCGCTTTCTGTCTGTCTCTGTTCTGTCTGGCGAGTGCACGTGCCCTATAGCAAAAAACCTCTTCAAAAATAAATAAATATATAATAGTAAGTAAAAATTTAAAAAGTTCTAGATACAATGGAAACAGTGTTAAATTCTATATAACTTTATAATTCTTAATCTTAAGTATCTTCAAGTAACTTTCATTCTATTTTATCGTCTTACAAAATACAGGAGGAATCATGAGTTTTGATTACATTCCCTAAAATAGCACCATGAAATGCAGAAAAGCCACCTTGGGGTTTTGGTCCTAATTCGGAAATTTTTATGTCATTGACTGAAGGGTTAAAACAGATCAGCTATCCAGTGCCTTAGTCCAATATAAACACAACTGCTTTACTTTTCAAGTTCTACTCAATATATTGGGTTGTAGGAAGAGTCATGAGGTATTTTTTTCTATGCAAAAATATGTCATGACTTCTTACAACCCAAGAATTTCTTCTGCAACTTTTTTCTTAAATAGTTATTTTAACTTATTTATTTAATTTGACCAGAGAAGGACAGGGGGTGGGGGATGAGAAAGCAAGCTGCCAGCTTTGGGACTTGAACTGCAGTCAACCATATGGGAGTTCAGCGCCCTCAACCATGCCACTTGCTGGTCCCGTCCTCTACAACTTTCAGAATTTCTCATTCTTCTACCCCTTACACTAAAAGGTTAAATGCTTTGTTCAAGACCCTGTAGTAAGAAAGTAGAAGGGCTGGGGCCAGGCAGTGGCGTGCTGGATTCCACATGGCAAACTGTGTGGTTTCAAATCACAGATTTAGCGACTCAAACAAACCTGGGGCACATGTGTGTGTTCCTAAAAATCACAGGAGAGGAACAGAGAAGTGTGGCATCTTCCTGGGGGATGCTTTCTAAATTTTCTTCTCTATGTCTCTCTCCAGTGAGTTCACATGCCTTATAGAAAATTTAAAAACAAACAAAAAAAATTAAAAGCAAAAAAAAAAAAAGAAATAAGGGCTGAGATGATAAAACTGGCCCAGGAAAACTGGTGGGATGGTGGTTTTAAGGGAGCTGAATCCCATATTACCAACTGCATGATTCCAGTTCTGGACCCCATGCCATGGGTGGGCGTGCATGTGTGCCCCAAATCCTGAGAGAATGGAGAAGGAATAGTGGCATGGTCATCCCTCCCTGTTGTCTATTTCTGGCAAGTACATCTGTTCTATAGCAAAATTTAAAAACAAAACACAGACTCATCCAATTTTCTCTTGAACATGGGATATTCTCTATTTTCTCTCTATGCTCTATTTATTCATGATCCACTTGCTTTATGAGGGCTTTCTTAAAGCCATCAATTTATGCTCGTTTTTGTTTAACAATGACACTTTACATGCTTTGAATGTAATTCCTTTATATTTCATAATACAGATTATCATCCTTTTTAAACAATTATTCCTTTATTTTTATTTATTTGACTTGATCAGACATACACACACACACACACACACACACACACACAGGGAAAGTGAGAAAGCAAGCAGCCAGAACCGGGATTAGAACCACTGTTGGCCATGTGGGAAGAGTCCAATGCCTCAACCATCATGCCAACTGCTGGCCTCCACCCTCTCCTTTTTTTAAAAAAAAAAAGTAAATTTATTTAAAAGTCAAACTAAATAAAAATTTGAGATTTCACTAGTTAAAACTGAATCTAAAATAAAATTATTAGTAGGTAAAGCCCATTGTTCTAATTCTAGGGTGAGTCAAGCATGCCAAAGTGAAAAGCACTGTTTTGGAATGACGATTATTTCAGGCAGCTCAGTGAGGACAAAGTCCCTTAAACTCTTCAAGTTCCGTGTTTTTCTCTTATTAATAAAACGTGAAAGACTAGAATGATTTCAACAGGGCTGAATCAGTGGGTTAATTAAAACCTCCTGTGGTCACAATAATGTGACTATACTTTCCAGTAATGAAGTATATATATATATATATGAAAATGGTCAAGATGGTAAATTCATGTATTATGTTTTTTAACTAAAAAACAGCTCTAACAGAAAAAAAAAAAACTAAGAGCATGTTAAACATATATGAAATATCTAAGCCTCACTTCTATAAATATTCAGTTGACCCAGTGTAGGACCTAGGCATTTCTATTCTTTCTATTCTTTTTTCTCTTTGAAGAAATAATTTTATTATTATTTTTTAAATGTTTGCCATAGGGCACATTTCTCCCTCACCAGAGAGAAAGAGGGAGAAAGAGACAGAGAGAGAGAAAGCAAGCTGCCAAGTCCAGGACTCGAACCACAGTCAGCCATGTGGGAGTCCAGCACCTTAACCACCATGGCCCCTGCATCTCTATTCCTTTTTTTTTTTTTTTTTAAGAGAGAGAATTTTGCTATAGGAAGCTTACACTCACTGGAAAGAGACAGACAGAAAGTGAGAAATCACCCTCTGGGGGGGATGGGGGGATAGCCACGCTACAATCCCTCCCCCTCCAGTGACCTCTCAGGATTTTGGGCACACACACACACACACACACGTACACATGCTTGGCCTGGGTTTGAGGTCATCGGGTCCAGGACTCGAACCACGGTCAACCATATGGGAGCCCAGCAACGTAACCATTACACCATCTGCTGGTCCCACCAGCATCTCTATTCTTAGAAGATCAATTCTGACTGAGACTGACTAGATCCAATGATCCCCAGGACCCTCTGTGCTGTAATAGTCACAGTGGAACTAGTCTGCATAAAAGAGAAATAGAAATTACAAATAATTTCAAATAAAGATAAAAAGTGACTTCTTAAGCTAATTTTTATAAAAAGTATTAAGTTCATACAAATTTCATAATAAAAAACTTAACAAAATAGACTTGTCTTAAATAAAAGGCATCTAAAAATGATATCCAGATCTAGTTTTTTTTTCTTTTACAAAATATTGCAATGCAAAAGTTCGACAGTTAAGACATAATTATTCAATACAAGGTTACTACCACCATTTCCCAACATTCAGACATAATTTGTGTATTTGTTTCACATTTAATGAAAATTTACATTTTGAATAGGTTCAGAGTTTAAATGAGGCCTTGGCCCAACACTCACTTTACAGATAGAAAATATAAGTGATCTTCCTAGTATATCAAGTTAAGAGAGAAGTTTAAAATAGTAAACAATTTACCATCACCCCATACTGCTGATCTATTAAAAGAGGCAAGGTTAGTACACTAATATCCAGAACTTACTAGTCAAGGGACCAGCAGGTGCCATAATGGTTAAGGCGCTCCCACATGGCCTACTGTGGGTCTTGAAAATCACACTGGATGCATGTGTGTATGTGTCCAAAATCCCAGGAGGAGAATGGAAAAGGAACTGTGCTGAGGCCATCCTTCCATGGGGAGTGATTTCTCACTTTCCCTCTGTCTCTGGAGAGCACGTGCGCCTATAGCAAAAACCTTTAAAAAGTATTACTAGTCTATACACAGTAGCACTGTCATATTCCTAACATCTTGATTCAGAAAATATTTATAAATTTTGACGCTTTTGCATATTTTTAAAATTCTAATCACATCATGGCTTAAACTATTAATATATTCATTTACCTTTTTTTCCTGTAAAACAAAAGTCCTTGAGAACACTTCCAACCAACTTCTAAAACCAAGCCATGTACTTTCAATGTCAATGCAGTTTGCTACTCCTATTACCCTTTCTCTCCACAAATATTAGAAAAGTCAACAACCTATAAGTAGGCTGAATATGATATATAAAATTTTCTGTTAAAATGCTTACCTTCTGGAAGCATGTAATGATAAAGAGGACACTTACTATAACAAAAACAGTTATCTATTCTGCTACTTAATAAATACTTTCTATTTAAAAAAAAAAGTATTCACTCATTTCAGCTAAAGAAGCTATCATATGGCCTTATTTGTTTTTAACACTTGAATACACATGTTTGGTTAAAGAAATTCATACTCCTTGAGAGAAATAAAAATGAACCAATCCACAATTCAGAAGGCAGATAAACATTGATTCCATTCTTTTTCTATTCAATTTATTTTATGCAATTACCTGTTAAGACACAAGGACCAGAGACTCAATTCCAAAATATCAACAGAACCAAAGACAAAATTCTGGTTTAGAAGAAAGAAGTCCTTTCTTTCAATAGAATTATAACAACTGAAAAATTAAGTATCAATTTAAAAGACAGAATCACTGAAATTAAACAAGCTCTCATTTAGAAGATGCTGGTCTATAAACTTAACCGATCTGGCCATCAGTTTAGAATGGATACTGGGGAGAAGTGATCAGAAAAAAGTAGCCCTAGCAAAGTATTTTATAAAACACGTGGCATAACAATAGGAAACAAAACAAACCAGTAAGCCTGGAGCACCAACAGAAATTCTGATTTTAACTAAAAGATAAGCTAAACCAAATACCAACAGCATTATCTTGGAATATACAATACCATTAGAAATGATCAAAAAAGGACTTCAGCCTATCAGTGTAATTACATCATGAGCCTGAAAAGGTAGCTTTTTGAAATATCATGCTCGTATTTCGAGTCTTAAGGCACTGTAACTTGGTTCTTTCCCTGACCACTATTATAAACTCAACTACTCTAGAAGCGTATTTATATATCTAGTTTCCAAAAACCACACTATAAATTAAAAATTAAGCAACCTATATTCTGTCCTTTATTTGTCCTGGTAAAAGGAATTATCAGTATTTTCCCAAGAATCAAAACTACTATCATACCCTTAACTGACTGACAACATTCCTTTTGTATGTATGCCTCAAGAGCGAACAAAAAGTAGTAAATCATTCTTCTTTATTGGTAAACAATCTCAGCATGGAGTTCACTCTAGTATAATTATTTTAAAAATAAGCCCTGCTGGAAGAATGAATTATGAAGACATCAATGTATACTATCAGAAAAGAATTTGTTAATTGGTAGAGCACAAGTGGGTTGACCAAAGACAGATGAAGAGACAGAGAAAGAAGGAAGTGGAGGAGAGGCAGAAGGCCCCTAACAGGCACACTCACATCACAATCTCTTCACTTCTCCATGCTGCTGAGACTCTGGATACACAAACACACTGAACACCTGGTATATTTTTCAAGCCACTGGAGATGTGATTTGAACCAGGGATGGCCATGAGATCTACCTTAACCACTAGGACATAGGGCTGGCCTCTGAAAAGATGTTTCCTTTTTTTAAGTATAGGGCATGTGTGTTTGCCGGAGAGATAGAGACAGACAAAAGGTGAGAAGACACCCCTGGGAGGGAGGGGGTGGCCATGCTGCAATCTCTTCTCCTCCATTCTCCTCTCGGGATTCTAGGCACACATGCACCTAGCATGAGTTTCAAGCGACTGGGTCTGGAACTCGAACCGTGGTCGGCCATATGCGAGTCCAGTGCCTTAACTACTGTGCTACCTGCTGGCTCCTGAAAACTTTTTAAAGTCAATATTCCAATGAAGAAAACTGAGACAGTCCAGTACAGATATCGAGTTAATGAAGTTACAGACCTGCATGTGAATACTGAAGCACAATTCTGGAGCAGCAATTTAAGAGTTATCTAAGACATTTCATCTGAAAATAATTTGCCATAGAAAAGTACCAACTTTGATTACCAGGTGCATTTACAGTACACTTTTAACTTTTCAATTAAAGAAAAAGTATTAAAAATCTTAAGAAGTAGAAACCAAGCTTTTAAAACAGTTTTCACAACAAAATTTATTAGAAGAATAGTGGTTTTGAAAAGTCTAGCATCCAGTGAGAACTACCATACACAACATTACAGCTGGGAATGTTTCTTCAAAATGTAATGGTCAAATAATACAATGGAGCCATTAAGTCTTACACATGCACGAAAGAACTAGCGCTTTGACATACAATGCAAAAAAACCCAAAAAAACAAAGAGACAAAAAAAAAAAAAGGGGGAAGGGACCACATGGATTAAAATTTTAAGTACTCATCACATACATTAAGACAGCTTATTTTAAAGTCCAGTCAAAAATCAGAACTGCATTTAAAAATTTAATGTAGTGCAATCAAACCAAAAAAAAAAACTTAATTTGTGATCATAAGTGCTCTACTACATAAACATTGATCATAGCAAGGAACAAAAAGTTCAAATCACACAGTACAAAAAAAAAATCTGTAAATAAATATAAACTACAGTACAAGAGAAATATTAAATTATACAATTCCGTCAAACTGTAAACAGTATATTGAAATGAGGTCCATAAGAGTAAAGGGGGTTCCTGTTTTGTTACATGACACTTGAACATCTAGAAATCTGAAAGATGCCATTTTCCATATCTTCAAAGGCTATGGGGGGTTTTATATATGAAGAGAATTTCTTTTAGATGTAAGATATCAACCATTAAAGCAGAGGAATAATCCACTTTGTTAACTACAGATAGTACTGCAGAAAACAAGAGACTACTTAAGAGACAAGTCTTAACATTACAGATGTAAAGGACTAAAACATTGGAATTAGAACTTCACATCAGAAGGAACTTGCCACTTACAGCTTCGAGGCTACAACATACTGACCAAGTGGTCTGCTGATATGCAGACCCAGACCTCTGCTACTTCTTTGATATTTTACAAACTCATGTTACAACACCAACTTTGGCAGAATCACTACTGATAAACTCAAAGCACTCCTGGCCCAATGGTTCCATCACAGTGGCCAGTGCACAGAATTCTCTAAAGACATTGCATAAACTAGAATGTAGAGGTCAGACACCCAAGGGCCAGTGCTTGAATTTAATAGTAGTTATGGTGAAGAAGCAAGAGCCACATCAAGGAGGAACTGCATCTGTTACAGCTTACAGATGCAGCTAGGAATGTTTTTTTTGTTTTAATTGTGCTGGCTATTAGTGGCATTTAAAAATATGTAGTTCAACTGTGTGTCTTTGTGTGTGTGTGTGCGTGTGCGCACGAGCGCGTGCGCGCATGCTGGCTGTACACTTAAGCATGTTTCTTTAAAAAATACACTGTTAACAGGAACCCCCCGTATTATCTGCTCAGTAGTAATAACTGAATATATAGAATGCCACTATAAGAGTGTGAGGCACCGTGTGCTGGAGAGTTATATGCAGCTTTAAAATCTGTTTGGCTGAGTTATACCTGGATACCTGAACTGAGTTTTTAAGTTGACATTCATCAAAGATGTGCTACCAGCACGTTGAAAAAGCAAAACAGAAAAATACAAGTCACTGTTAGGTTTAAGAATAGCATCAAAGTACCTGAATTGAGTGAGAAGAGTGTGTAAACTGTCCCTGAGGGTTTTTAAAACAGTGTGTACAAATTGGATTCCTAGAACATTAGTTTTATTTAACAGTGTGGACTGATAAAATACCAATGTCTGACAGTTTAAAGTATAGGTTTATAAAGAATTATATGCAAACACTCCAAATGTATAGTTTATACATTTTTTTTCAAAGCAGCGAAAAGCTGCTGTAAAATATACATCCCATCAGAACGAACAGCATGTGGGAGTTGGTTTCACTTAGTCTGGTTTTCTGACAGCACAGCATCTCGATATCCAATTACTATATCTTTCCTAGATCAGAATGTAACTAATTTTGACTAGCAATATAGGATTAGACTTTAATCAAACACTTTGCTATTACATACTAAAATTCCTTAAACTTACTAATGCTGGTAATACTAACCTAGTTAATTATCCCCCCTCATTTTAGAAATATACCCTTCCATAACTTAAAAAACATTAAGATCCATTTTCAGTCCTCTGATGTAAAAAGCATGTCAGTGAATTAATATTAAAAATTTACACAGTAAAAAGGCTTGAATTTCAGCCAAAGATTCTAAATACTGCTCATTCCCTGAAGACTTAAAAGGGGAGAGAATCCCTACCCATTTTCCTACTGACTTATTTTTCTAAAACTGTCTGACAAAATTTTTCATTTTGGGGAATTTCCCCCTTCACCTTCTTCTCAAATTCCAAATTCTTAAGCCTGAAATGCTTAATAAAATGGGGAAAACGAGGCAATTACTTGGAATTACTAGAAAGGTATAAAATGTTATTGTCTTTTTTTAAAATAAGATTTATATAAATGTGATCTGACCCCATATTATGTAGCATGTTTTATATTTTTAAATAATCATCCTAAAACTTACAGTACCTAAGACTCTGAAGATAAATTAAGACTTTAGTGTTGTAACAGAAAAAGTGCTGAATTATCCCTTTTCTAGTACTTTAAACATTTTGGACAAGTGCTTTTCTAGTGACAGTAAAGTTTATTATATACCCTTCCACCAAGCAGGGAAAACGTCACCTGGATAAAAGAAAACTTTTCGGAGTGTAGCACCGGGTATTTACCAAATAACAGAAGTTGTTTCACTCATTCTGAGAGGCTAAAAATATTCTAGATTGAAATTCTATTTGGCTATTGAATGTTAAAAATCCCTGCTCTACTGTGTAGATGTCCTGTGTCCAACTAGCCCCAACCCCCCACCCCCAGTCCCCTTACACACTATCCACTGAGAATCTAATCTCTAAAGAGATTATTTTAAAATTTATGTTTTCAGGACATACCTGAGAAAGGGTGCAATTATGCAGAACAAGGAACCCAAGACTGCACTAATACTGGTTAGAGGTTCGTAAGTTCTTTCCCAAGACAAATCTAAGAAGTTTAAGAGGTATGGATCTTCAAACATGTCTTACTGCTTTAGATTTTTTTTGGTATGTGTGTAGGGTCATTTCCAGTGTTGAAAAGACCATCTTGAGCTGCTCAATGACAGCTCAAGATGGGGTAAAGAGTTCACTTCCACATTCAAACAATAAAGGTTAAATATCTGCTATCCAATAAATCTATGTTTAACTAAAAGTGCCAGCTTTTCAGCTCTTATTGTTGCAGCTCTAAATGAACTGGAAACCTTAAAATTACCCCCTAATAGCTGCAGAATTAACTCATGTTTTGTTTGTCAAATCTCATTTTTTACAATCTAAAAGTTTTTCTATCAAAAATGAAGATGGCCCAACTTCATCACACATCCTATGCCTTACTTTTAGTATCATAGGGGATCTTTAGCCTCTTCTCAAAGTCTACATCCTTTCCCATCCTACTTCTCACCTGCTCCCCCAACTTCCTTCATAACACGTAGGGCACACAGCTACAGTGTTATGCTACAGGGCTTATGTCTGCTTCTTTACAAGGTGACAGCAAGATTATCTGGGAATAAAAGAGAGAGCTATGCAAAGAACTTCCTCTATTTTTCCTTTAGCCACCATGTTCACAAATCCTATTCAAGTCTCAAGGACAGAATTAATACAAAATAAACTAAGAGTCTGGAGGTCTGCATTCTTTGTACCACAATTATACTTTTTCCCTTTTCAGTAGATTTTGAAAGCAACTGGAATTTTTTTGAAACCCCATTATATATCCTAATAATCTCCTAAATGGGCTGTCTGGCTGAAGCCAACAAGTTTTTAATAATACTGGCCTGACCGTAGTATTAATAAAGACCTAATTCTAATGGAAAAGTAACAAAGAAAACAATCTTTGTTATATTTATGAATGCCAAAATTTAACCTATAGCTTTTAATATTTCCAGTAAAACATTAAGTAGAGCAATTTGATCTATTGCCATATTCTATCACCAATGACAGCAACCTAAGATATAGAAGAGTGGCTTGTATGAAAACCACCTCTGGCATTAAGTTAACTAGAAAAAAATAACAAAAGCAAGAACATGTAATTTCCAAATAAAATCTACAAGGACAAAAGCTGTTTTAAAAAAAATGACACAGATCTGTCACATACCTGCTATAACTACTCAAAATAATTTCAGGTTCTGACATTGAGCTGACTTATTGTTTTATGAAAATACCTAAATGAATCCAAGCTTTAATATTATAGGTCAATGAAATGTAAGAGAACCACAAAGGCTTAGAACCACGCCTGGCACTGTGTGCTTACTTGGGGTAGGGGGAGAACACATAGCTCACCAGCAGCTCAGAGGCTGCTCTGCACTGCCTAATGACAGAAGGTAGTTATGATACATGGGCCTTCACAGGTAGTCATTTTTAGTCTAATTTAGAGTTCTCTCCAGAATTAGGAACTAAACTTCTCATTGTGCCTTTTTTTGTTTTATTGTTTGATCCCGTATATGCTCACATAGCTAAGGTAAAACGTTGGGGAACAGAAATGCCAATCGGTTGAGGTAATGGTTTATATAAGATAACCAGAGTTCTAAAAGCACTTCAATATTGTAAAGTAAAAGTGTACCAAATAAAGCTAATACACACTTCACACTTGAGCTTGCTCACCAGAACTGAACAGTGGTTAATGCCACACAAGGACCCTATCACCACACAGCCTTACTCACAGTCATGAGCCTGCTACAGCAGAGGCTGACCAAGCAAGGTCTAAGCGTCAGAACAACAAACTAATATTAAAAAGCATTATACACAAATATAAATTATTTTTCCTGAAAGAGAAACCTTATCCTTCATGGTGTTTGGGGAACCAAAGAAAGTGTATAGCTCATCACAAACATAATTCAGAGTCACAAGCCTACTGAACAAAGTAATATAATACACTGCACCACTACCAAGCTTGACGATGCTGTCTCAGAAATCTCAGAGAAAAAACCAGCTAGATATCCTTCCACAGAATTAGTGTTTTGATTTTAGAGTGCCATAGTGTATCTACTCTATAATATCAATGTTCTCTCATTTTAAAAATCCAAGACTTTATCTTAAATACATCATCTCCTATCACTGGTTTGAATAATGTTACATAACTTGAGTATGTCTCTCCATCTGCCTACTAGATGTAAGAAAAAAGGCTTCTGTGACAAAGCTGTGAATTACACTTTCCTGTACCATAAAAATGGTCAACTGTTGTTTGGGTCATGCAAAACTCTGATTAGCAGAAATTAAGCATGCGAACAGACCAATCTCTGTTACACATATATGAGGATGTCCCCAAACTAGAATATCTACACTGAAAGTGCCAATACAGAACAGTGGCAAATCAAGAGAGAAATAAAATATTAAGGGGTCACTGCGGCACCAAGACTGACAGCCAGCCATGTGATGAGCCACCTCCAACAAATACATGGTATAATGGAACTCTGAACACAAAATTTAACATTAAAAGTGCACCTGAATATTACAAACTAACTTTACAAAACCTACAATAAGGTAAAATATATATCTTTTGAAATATTCAGCAGCTTTTTGTGTTTTTTTTTTTTAAGTTTTTTTTTTTTTTGAGAGGCTCATGAAATTTAAAAGGGACCACTATCTAATTTCAACCATGCTTCACAAAACAATAATGGCTATTTTATATTGCAGTTACCAATGTAATGCAATTAGTGCTTTAAAATAATCTACACTCAAAAAAAAAAAAGACAAAAAAAGAATAAGAGACCTTTGGAGGAAATATGCTTATTCAAAAGCTTCTTGGAAAAGAAAATCTACCTGAATATCAAGTCATGACTGATCTCAAGTGTAATGTCTAAAAGCTTCACAGACATGAGTATTACAATCTTCAGGTCTCAGGACTTTTAATCTGAGAAAGTTTAGAGTTTGGTTTGTTTTTTAAATTCACTTTCTAACCAAAATGAATAATAGAAGTACTCAAATTTTCACTATTTACAACTCTCAGCCTACAATCTGAAATGACACAATACAAGTTCTCTTATTTAAACTGCAGCATTAAAGGGTAGGCACACCATTCTTCTGCTGCTCGATTGTCATCCACTGAAACACACATAGAAAATATTTATGTTAGTAAATGATCACTCCATGTACACTACAATGACAAAATTTACATAAGTCAAACTCATACATCACTTATATAGACTACCACATAGGATTAAACCTCTCTGAACAGCAAAACTCTACAAAAGTTGAACTTTTAGGGCCAGATTTTAAAATGGGCCTTTAATTAATGATGTCTTTCTGAGAGGGGATAAAAGCAAGCACAAATTAACTTCTCAAAGGACCTTTTTGCAGCAATCTTGGGCTACTGAATACCCCAAACATCATGCAAAAAGGCACCATGGCTGCATTTAATTGTGTGCTGACAATTTCAGTGTGGAACAAAGGAGGCATTCCTTCATAGACTTAGCCCTTTGCTTTCAGCAAACTTTCCACAACTTCCTTCAACTGCAGATGAAAATCATACATTTCATAATGTATTCTTATTGCAACTTCCAGCTAGGCGAGAAAATATTGTAGAGTTATATACTCTACTACTGAGCTCCAACTGCTTTTTCTGTTGAGAAAACTAGAAAGCTAACAGGCAAGAGGCTCAGTCACCCACGGCTTAAAATGCTACACAAAATAACCAAATCAAAAGAGGAACCCATGTTCTGGCTATGTCAAGAATGAGCAGTGTGTGTATTTTAAAAATAGCAATGGTGTGCCTAACCTTTGAACATATAGGTTGCTGAGGGAAAACTATCCTTAAAGAATTGTTCCAAAGTTTCCCTTGCAAGTATTTATGCCTTGGGAATATCTGGACCTACTCCTCAAATTGTTAGTATCCACCTGAAATCTTCAACTTCAATCTAACCAACACTCCAAGTCTGATTTTATTTTACACAAAAACTGCAATGATTTTTGTTTGCATTTGGTTAAGCGTTCAAAAGGGCCTGACCACCTTTTTCAGGAGATTAGCATATGGAATGCACATAGTATAGATTTTTTTCTGCACAAATAGTAATTTTAATTTGGTTGAAATGCAAAATTGAATTCCAAGGGCTTTACTTATCAATTATTTTTGCAAAAACTATTTAAAAAGATCTTTCCAAGCTTATTTACTGTAATTTTAAAAGCCCATCTCAAAAAAAGTTTAGATGTTCTTTCTTCAAGGAGTGCTTATGCAAAAACATGATCTAAAAGGTCCTGACCTGTGTGCTAAACAACCATGAAAATCAGCTAAATATCAGATAATGTTATTAAGAAGGGAATATTACGTAGGATGCCAAAAAAATTTTCAAATCAACAAAATCAAATAAAAACTAAAAAACCTTTTCCACCCTTGTCCTAGTATTTGGATTAGTTTAAAAATAAGTTCCACTGAGCTTGATTC
>NW_006160052.1:1834005-1868997 GCF_000334495.1 Tupaia belangeri chinensis | reverse complement strand
GCTGAATTACTAGTAAGAGTTAATGTGGAACCTAAGTACTACTAGGTTACCTTGGGTTTGTGTTTTATCCTCTTAGTACAAATATTTTTTAATGCAGATGGTGGGCAGACTATTGAGACCGATTTCTTTCCTTATATGTCCCATCCCAAATAAAGAGAGCTTGCGTATCTTAAACTAGGTGCTGCAACCATATTCAGTCATTCGTTAGCACATGATCAATTCTGTAAAAGGACTGACAATACAAAGAAACCTATCTTGCAAAAATGAGGCATCCTCCATTGTTTTATGTAATGTACCCTGACTGCTCCTGAGTAAGAACGGAGCTCGTCCTCCATGAGATAAGGCTATATATATAATATCCTCACTTGTTGGTGAGACCAAATTCTACCCTTAGAAAATTCCAAATAAAATTACAGCAAAGGTAGTGTTCAAAGTAACTGAAGCATTTCTGAAGGTAGTGTGTACACATTTTCCACCTCCTTCCCCTCTGGGTGAGCACTCTATAGATCGCTAATTTGTTAAGAAAACGATAAATGTAGTTAGACATGACCCAAATAATTTATCACTGAATAACCAAATTCAAAGGTTCATTGTTCTTCTTGTTTTGTTTTTCCTGTAGTTTAATCCTTCAATTGGTTGAATCGTAGAAGAAAAAAGTGTGAATAATTTTATATTCTAGATGGCTTTCCAATTCACAATGATAAAGCTCCCAGTATGACAGAGATGGTTTCTAAGAGGGGGCTTTTTTCTTCTTCCTTTTTTTTTTTTTTAAAGTAAAGGCAAATATAACTTAAAAAAAAAAAAAAAAAAAAAAGAAAAAAAAAGATCTTGACCTCCTAACCTTCCCTGTAGCATGCAAGGCCACAGATGGTGGCATTTCCCTAAGCTTCCACTTGGAGGGTCCCAGAAGATACCTGCTCCCTCTATGGCTGAGAGTAGGCCTCCAGGGCTCCACTGGACATGGAGTCCATCAGTTGGCTCTCCCAAGCTAAGGTCTCTCACTCTTCCTATGGCTAGACCTCTCCCTTCAGCCATTAGAGACTTCAGCTCTACACCTTCAAAGCCTTCAGCTTCAGAATGGAGGTCAGCAAACCTTTTCTGTAGAGGGCCAGACAGTATGTATTTTCAGCTCTATGGCCAGATGGTCTCTTTTGCAACTCTGTCCATGTAGCATAAAAGCAACTACAATTCGTAATGAATGAGCATGGGGCTGTGTTCCAATAAAACTTTTTTTATGGATACTGAAATTTGAATTTTATATAACTTTCATGTGACATGGAATGTTATTTTTTAAACCAATTAAAAATGTAAAAAATACACTCTTGGCTTGTGGACGTTACAAAATCTGGTGGTGGGTCAGATTCAGCCCATAGACTGCAGTTTGCTGACCCCTGTTTGAAAAAAAAAACCCCAAAGCTTCTTATTTTTAGCTCTCCAGTGGGTCTATACCAAGATGGCCAGGGAAGATGTAGACAATTCCCCAATTTCCCAGTTTTTTTGTTTTTCTTTTTTTTTTTTTTAAAGTAAAGGCAAAAATAACTTAAAAAAAAAAAAAAAAAAACAGTAAAAGAAAAGAAAAGCATGCAGGCTCTACAGGCAAGGAGTCCACTTCCATGTATCTGTTCTCTGTGAGGTAACTCAATTCTCTTTTGTAGAGAAACATGCAAAAGGCCAAACAATATTCCGAGCCATACTGCACATGGAAATTTTAAAATATGCAACATTCGGAATGTACCTTTCACCTCTGTACACACAAGTCAATGCAAAAGCTGCAAAGAAACAAGTGTCACAGTAAATGAAGTTAGGTACAAGCAATGATAGCTGAACGATGATGCAGTAGTGCTCACCCAGTCTGTACAGTAATTGGCACTCTACAGTATTCCTACTCGTTTTTTGATTCATTTGCACTTTGTGCTGCCTCTCCCTGGGGATCTAATTCAATCTTTACAGAAACATCTGGCCCCTCCGACCTCATTAATTTCATTTTTTTCTTTGGAGGGTTTTTCAAAGTGCCCAGCCTCTCCTTTACTTTGTACTCCAGTGTACTGTGGGGAATCCCATAAATACTCTGAGCCTTGGAAACACTCATTTTTCCACTCATAACCACTGAGATTGCTTCCTCCAGTATCTCACTGTTGTACTGTCTGTAGCGCCCTCTTTTCTTCCGAGGCTGCTTGGAACCAGGGTCTCCTTCTTGATCCGAAGTGGGATATGGCTGTCCAGAGGTAGACTGCTCAGCATCTGAGCCCCAAGAATCGGGTCCAGCATCTAACATGCTTTTTCTATTTTGTTTTGGAAGAATAGCCCTTAATTTTTTACTAAGCGCGCTCTCCGTTTGTGAACCCATTACCAAAGAGCTATAGCTGTACTGATCACCAGTGCGAGACTCCCAAGAAAGATCCATTCCTCGAACTTGTGGTATTTTTAAATCTACAGGAGATGAATGGCTCACATCCTTTTTTCCATCTTGTTTTGCTTGAAGTGCCATTTTTGGAAAGGCAGAGTTTTCTGCAAGAAAAGGAAGGTCACTGATGTTGCTGAGTGCACCATTTCCCCTGAACTTCATACGGCTGAGGTTAAACTCATAATGTGGTTTTGCCCAAGAGGCTTCCCTGGATAATATTAAGTGTTGTCCATGATTCTGTAATCCAGATGGCCCAAGGCTGGCAGCTGTGGACAATTGGTTTCTGCTCAGCAGTTCTTCACTAATCTGCAGAGATCGAGCCAGTGGAACTTTGAGTGTTGTGGAGTGTCCAAAACCTTCCCTGGTTCCATCCTGTAAGCTTCTTGGAGGTACCCCATCACCACTCCGAAGTCCGTCTGGGCGGTACTGGCTGGGTCTCCCAGGTCGCCTAATTGGATGGAAGGAAACTGATGTGAGCAGGACTTGCACAGGTAGGGAGGGATGGGTGAGGGGACCACTCCTTTATTAGAAGGCCTTGCTTGGGTAACATCACTTTGTGTTATTTATTTATTTTTCTCTAAAAATTAAAAAAAAAAAAATGGTCTCGGCAGTTAGTTTTAAAACTTGTTCACAAAAAGAGAAAAAGGAAAAAAGAAAAAGAAAAAAACCCAGAAGCTTTGTGGGCAAAGAAAAATTAAACCTGTTGGCTGGTCTCTGGTTGGGTTCACAAATTTTCGGAGAAAAAGTTTCGCGCAACTGTCTGAAAATAGCACCTTAATTATTAATTACAAAGTAATCATCAGTCTCCATAGATCTACAAAGAATTATGTTACCAATGTGACGTTACCACTAAACAAGTACAGTAATAAAAGAGTAAGCCAAATTATTTATTTTAATGCAATGTATTCAACATTCATGACAATTAGCTATAAAACTGGAGCCATTTACATCAGTGGAACCCATAAATAATTGTTCATTTATCCCACAAACAAGTTGATGCTCATCATCAAAAATCAAACAATTTCAAATAATGTTTCTGATTTTGCTTGGGGGAAAATGTATATATAATATATGACTGTCAGTCCCAAGGAGGGGGGGAACTAAAATAAAATAAACCAAAAGACCCGCTGCATTATAACTTACCACACTTCTTCATTTTATAACACTATTAGTTGCCGATACATGAGTATCATGATTCTTCACTTGAAATAACCCATGCTTAAAATAAATTACTCTTTATTTCCCCCCAAACAACTTTGTAACATTTTCCTTGGTTAAAAAAATGAAAACAAATACAAAAAACAAAACATCTCTTCTTGAAATAGCAAAGGTCTATTTAGCAGTTTCAAGTGGCTAACTTTCAAGTCATGTTTACAAAGTCAACCACTTATACAAAGATAACTCGTAAGTTCTTAATTTTCACAATAGAGAAAGATTATCGATATTAAAACTAGCAACTGGTAAAGCATGCCCAAGGGAAATCATTACATTAGAGAGGCACGAATATGAAACTTTGCAGAAATAGTGATAAACCAGCTATGTTCTCCAAAATCCTACAGGGACTGCTATCATTAGCAAGTAAGACAAGAAAGATAACACTAAATGTTCAACTAAAACATGGGCAGTATTAGTGGTACATTTTTATTTCATAAAATAAAACCAAGTAGAAAACACTTTCCATTCAGAGGGATAAACACAACTTCTACCATAAATCACATGGACCTGACAGCTAAGTTTATGGTGAATCTTAGGCAAGAGATTCACTTACACAAACTGCCATTTGGGATTCCATTACATGTGTCTTTATTAAGTCTAAAGGCAAATGGTTTGATTCATAAATGGAATGCAATGATTTGGGACCACACTGACTTACATCTAGTATAAACCACACTGAAAAGAAGAGCTAAAGAAAAAAGATCAGTATACCATACATAATTGATTAGATTAATAGCTATTTTTAGAATGAATAAAGGAAGGAAGAAAGGGGGAAATGATGGAATTCTATAGAAAATAAAAGGACATCTAAAAGTCAGTAAAGAAATCCTTCAATTTGAAGGTAATTAAGTGTAAGCTGGAAAAGGTTAGTCCATTTAGTGTCCACTTATTCCTTTAGTATTTAAGTAACTTCCCATGTTGGTATTATAAAAGTAAATAAGCCTAAATATTAACTAATTCAAACTTACCAAAGTTATTTTTTATGCCTAGATAAAGTTTGTTTTTGGTTACAACAGTTTTGTGGAAATGTTTTTCCCATATGGTATCTACGTTATCTTCATTAATATTTGACTTTTCTAAATGTTATTAAGATACACATAAGGAAAAATACATAATCCTTACACTGTGAAATTACCTGGTCAGAGAATACACTCTAATCTGCTAAGAGTTATCAAAACTGAGTATGTAATAATGTCTTGGCAACATACAATAGTTATCCAACTACATCAACAATCAGTCTTACCTATTAAACAAAAAGTGCACACATTTTTTGAACTGCCACAGAGTTAAAACTGCAGTTCAATGGTCAAAAACCAAAACAAACCAAATCAAAATGGACATATACACACAATCCCCAAAAGAGATACCGAGTTAATTATTGGAGCCCAATTTTCATTCAACAACCTCAACACACATATTACTATCTCCATGTCTAACTTTGGAATTATTTAGCTTAGGTTTTAACACATTTCAAAACTCTCAATGACAAAAAGTCCAAAGACACATTCTTGCCATATAAATGATTATTTTCTATTTGTACTAAACTGACAAACTACTAGCCAATTCTAGACTGCACAGATTGTACTTTCAGCTTAGTTGATGAACTAACAGTAATTTTACAAAAGGCCTAACTAGAAGATTGTTACCCTGAAGGGTTAGTCTTTTAAATATATGAGAGGGAGCCCCAGCCTTGCTGGCCTAGTCACAGTAAGACATTCTGCAATGCTGAAGCCATATGAAAAATCAGAGTTTGGTTCTCAGGTTAACCTATATACACCAGGTGTGGATGCATGCCCATAATCCTGGCTGGGTAGGAAAGGCTGCGAGGTGATAGGTACATCACGGCAGGAGACCCTGATGAGGATGTTTGTCTGTCTGTCTGTCTGTCTCATGTAAAAGAAAGAAATGTTAAAAAAAAAAAAAAAGTGTAAGGGGCACTGGCATCAAATCCTTTGTGAATTATCTGACACAAAATTGTGGAAGACTACAAATATTTTCTCTTACCCGTTCCCTTGAGTACTGGAGCAGCCTGGAGAATGGCTCAGGGTAGTGCTGCCAGCACATGGACTTTTCTTAGTGGAGAGATCGAGTACACCGTCTGTAGAGACACAAAGAAACACCTGAAGATATTATAAAAGAGCAAATGTGAACTGAACAGGCTAAAAATGAAAAAGCTAGTAGGCCTAGTCAACTAAGCAGATACACTAGTCATATATTTTGAGTTGTGAAACCAATTTAATAATAGTATTTCTTTCTCTTGAAGTAATATACATTTAGCAAAGCATGTTATGTCTAGTATCTCCACAGGTTAAAATTTTTTAAGTAATTGTACTAAAGAAAAAGGCAAAACATGTTACTGAAAATGTTAAGATAAAGTGAGATATTACAAATAGTCTATACAACATGAGATTCTATATTTGTTATTAAACATCACTTTGTAGATTTACCTTGATCATACAAACTATAAAAACAAACTTTTTTCAAAAATAAATTCTTCATGAGCTAAATTTACCTATAAATACAAAAGTACATAAAAATTGTATGTAAAAAGATCTAAGTAAAATTACTTTAAAAGGTAAGTTTATATGGTTAAATTACATGTACACACTAAGACAGTCTGTAAGACGAATCAGCTGTTAGTGGTTTATAATTTGAGTGTATCCTAATTATTCTTTGGACACATCTATAAAAAAAAAAACATATACTTGGATTCAATCTTTTGAAAAAGATCTGCAGAGATTCACTTGTTAAACTTTATAAAGGCAAAATTCTTCTGTTAAAGATTGGTGGACAACGAGAGGGAAAGAAAGAAGAATGAAACAGTCTTGATACTGATGAAAGCCTGGAAGTACTACTATTTTTCACTTAAGCTAAATTCATATTATAGATAGATAAAGTTAGAAGACTTTCTTTCCCCTAAAAGACATTTTTTTTTTCCTTAAAAACTTATCTAGAAGGGAAATCTCAGAGTTGCCACTCCATCCAGAATTAACAGAACAAGATGACATGTAATGCCTCTGATTTTCAGTTGGCTGGCAAAAAGATGTTGCTATCTAGTTACATTAAAAATCACCTCAAGGCCCCCAAAGTAATACGCCTCTGTTGATGCTGCTACTCAGTAGGCTGAAGCCACATGCGAGGCCTGGGTTACACTGCCCAGGCACCTGAACAGCCAGCCACGTGACTAAACATCATATAGTCCCAGTTACACGAAAGGATTTGGACACAGTGAAACACTGCCTTTAAACAAAACCTAGGATAGAACCTACCATGACTTTTGTCTGAGGACACTGTAACTCAATTTAAGGCTTTTAAAAATAAATATGTAACTGAGTTTATAAACAAGAAAGTCCACACTTACATAGAAAAAGCTTTGTCCTTTAATCTCTAATATTTCTCAAAAACTAACAGTAATTTTATAGAACTAACCATCCTAGTAGATAGCTGACCATCTATTTAGATATCTAACAAACAGAATGCACTGTTTAAAGTATTTCTAAAGACCTATTACTTAAAGATTTCAATAAATAGGGATTTTATTTAATCATATAAGTAACATATTTTCAGTCTACCTTAAAAAAAAACTGATTTAATTTGCAAATACTAAAATTCATTTACAAAATATACTTTTAAAAGTTTTCCATCATTTGACAAAATCTACACACTACTAATGCAATCATGTAGTTCAAATTTCTCTTGGTAAAAGAAAGCTGTCAATATAACATACCTCTTAAACGGAATGCTAGCTATAAGAAGTTGAATTAGAATAAGTGGTATCTTTGTATGCTAACATCCATTATTAATACTTTAAATATCCTTTAAACTTCCATTTCCTACTATAATCCTGAAGTTCTCATACGATAATTAAGGAAAACGTATTTTTAGTGAAAATTTATAAAATTTATAGTAAAGAAAACAATCCCCAGTAAAACAGAAGACATAACATTGCAAATATGGTCCCCAAAGACATAGCAATCAATGTGAGCATAGGACAACTGGGAGATGACCAGTCAGGAAATCTCTCAGAACTTAGATATTCCATTAGTTGTTCACACCAAAAAAAGGGGGAAAATGGCAAAAGGAAACTACTCAAAGGGTACAATCTTTAGTAAGTGACCAAGCCAGTCCATTAAATGTAAATAAAGCCTCTATAAACTACTCAAAATAAGCAAAAGAAGGTCCTTTCAAACAGATTCTTTTAAGAATCATTGACTTTCCAGAATAAAAATGTATTTCTCACCAATAAATCCACCATCTTCATAACCTTTCTATATATACTTCTATGACATTTCTGTGATAATAAAATCTCATTAATATAGACATCGTCAATTTTCAATTTGTGGTGGTTCAAAACTACGATTAAGTTGAAATGCTCATTTAAATCTCAGTGAAATTATAAGAAAGATGAGATCATAGAGAAATAGGAACATTTTACCTACTTAAGAGAATAAACTTTTCAGACTCAAGAAACATTTGTTAAAGAAAATTGACAACCTCTAATCTTTTCACTTAATTAGGGCCCTCACCAACAAATTTCCTTTTGGAAGTAGATGTGCATAATGTACGTAATTTATAAAACACTATGTTTCGCAAAGTAGTGTGTTCTAGTGTCTTTCCCTCATTTCCAACCCTTCTAGTTTCTTTTTTAAATGGTAAATAATACATACTATATTTACCCTCCAGATCTAATTTGCAGAGTACCTCAAGTAAAGGCAGTTTTCAGGTAGGTACTAATCCTAGAACATTGATGGCAAAGGAAAAATACTTATTTTTTCATCAAAGTTTTTTTTTATTTTTGAGAGATTGTTTTGCTATTAGAGTGCATGTGCTCGCTTGGAGAGACAGAGAGACAGAGAGATGAAAAGCGAGAAATCACCACCTGAGGGATAGCCATGAAATCTCTTCTCCATTCTCCTCTCGTGATTTTGCGCATACATGTACACAAGCCTGGTGTATGTTTCAAGCCACCAGGTCTAGGACTTGAACTGTGGTTGACCATGTGGGAGTTCAGCACCCCAATCATTATGCCACCTGCTAGTCTCATGAGAGTTTTTTAAAAAACGGATAGGACACTGCTTCGCAAAGTGTAAAATGCTTATGTACATATCAAGTAAGTTAAAGATTGGTGACAAATGCAACTATCTGACTTTATTGGGTGGTGCACACCAACCATGATGACAAAATGTTGATGGGTGAGGTCCTAACTTTTTCTGTACTCTCCATCACTGCATAGTCAGTAATGAGTTAAGAATCACATTAGTTTTTCCTTTTATTGCTGCTGGCACTCTATTTGTCAATCATTTTTTTCTCCCCAAATTAAAGTACTCTGATTAGTTAGAGGAGACCTTGACATCAAACCATACCTTGTTCGCTAGGTTCTGACTGAGACTTTCTGACAGTAAGGTCCAGAGGTGAGTCTTGGTCAGCCATGAGAAGTTTGCTGAGCACAGGGTTCTGAGTAGTTGCAGCCGTGGGAGAGGTGGTGACTGGAGATGCTTTCGGCAGGCTTTGGTTCTTTGTGCTATTGGGCTGGCTGGGGTCCTGAGTAGAGCTATTTTTTGAGGTATATTCAGCAGCAAATTGTTGGATCATTCGCTGCATGATCTCACGGGCCACTAGGGGAATATTGGGGTCGGAGACCCAGGGACTGTCTGTAAACAAAGATTTATTTACTTTTAAAGTGGGACAAGGTACTAAAAAAAGACAGCTTTCAAGCATACAAAATTTCACTTTTTTCTTTAGTATTTCCATTAAATTTATATTTTTAATCTCTGGTTCTTGAGTTGCATATTTTCAAAAAGGAAAATTCTATAACTGTATTTCTAAACAATCCCCCTCCCCGAATTATGACATTAAATAAAGGGATAACAAATTATTATATTATATGGGCAAGAATCACTTACCTGATACAGAAATCCCAAAATCTGTCTTATGAAATAATTACTCCCCTTTTAACACCTATAGATCATCATAAAGTTTCCCCTAGATTTTTCCTCAGCCATCTCCTATATTTTTGAAGGATTAGGTTACTGAGGTCGTGCTTAATTTACTAATACTTTCTATTAAGGACTGTTCTAAGGCATACCAAGATTATAAAGTGAGTTACTTAATTTTACAATCCACGACTGACTAGGGCAATAGTTTCCACATGTTAAAGTTCACCAGAATCACTCTGAAAGATTGAAAACCAGATTGTTAGATCTTATCTCCAGAGTTTCTGATTGAGTAATTCTAGGGTCAGCTCAAAAACTGGCGTTTCTAACACATTCTTAGATGCTTCTGTTATGGGAACAATTTTAGAATCCCTTGACAGGAATTTAAATACCAAATCTCAAAAGCCTAAGAGAGACCACACATTTTCCCTAGGTTTTTGAAATGCACCCTGCCAATCACTAACACAATAACTAGGGAAATAATGACATAAACATTTTAAAGTTGCCAACTTCTAGGCAATGTTAAGTTTAAAATAAAAATATGAATGCATTAACTCATAGAACTTTTAGCACTGGAAGGTACCATGTAGGTCAGATGGGGTAAGTTGAAGAGGAAATTATTTGTATTATATGACAGGGTCTTCAAAAAGTTCATGGAAATACATATTATGAAAAAACTATGCTGGATTTCAATTTCATATACCAAATATATTAGTACTTTAATTATATTTTTCTATAAACTCATAAAGTATATTATCATCACATCTCTGTAATTACCATAACACAACAGTCTATGAAGGAAATCAAGCTTAAGAGATTGTGCTTGTTCACCTTTGTATGGCTCATCTTGCCTAGTGTAAAGTGTACATTTGATATAGCTGAGTAATAAATAGACCAATCAAATTAATCACTATTCAAATAATCTTCCCTCCCCCCTCCTTTTTCTGATGGAGGAAATTTGATCTAATATTAAATGGCCTCTGCACAGCTATATAGATGGCTAGTGATAGATTCTCAATTAAAACTCTTCCCTTTATCTCAATGGTCCACCTGTGACCTCCCTCCCTACCAAAATGCTGAGGTTTTAGAAGACAGATCTCAAAAAAACTCAATTTCCTTGATCCTTTAAGATGAGCTGTAGAAGTCAAATAACTTTACTCAGTATTTTGGAGCTGTAAAGAACTTAAGATGTTGACTTATGAAGCTAAAATGAAAACTGACTCTTATTACTACTAACTTGAAAATCTCTACAACAAACACAGCATCAAAACCTCACAGGCCTCCTAAGAACAGAACTTTTTAATATTTCCTTAAAGGACAATATTCAATACAGGAAGATGCTCATAAAGTTATAATGTGTATTTAATTTTCTGGAATTTAATGGGACTTGCTCTACCGATAGAAATGTTTCTATCTTACTAAAAAGTATTTAAAACTCTTTTTCCTCTCTACAAACAAAAATTATGAGTATTCTAGATGGTTTAAGAATAAAGATACTTAATTAGGCAAGTTTCAGAAGTTCCTACAATCACTAACAATGGTTCCTCAAATATTTAAGTATTTTAGGCATACATGGTTCCTTAAATGTCTCTACTGGATTTTCTTATTAATAGTATGTTCTCAATTAAAATCCATTTTTGCCCTACATATCATACAGTCTCCATATGAATGATCATATAAAATTTTGAGTTTTAATATATTAGTATACTCTTTTTTTTCTGACAAGCTGGAGAGCATGTAATACATAAAGAGGGAAGTTTCTCAATAGGAAGCAAAATGAAGTAATTTATGAGTTGTCCCTGTATTTAATACTAATAAATGAATACAATTAAAAAGCTTTGTGAAGATTCAAAGATAAAGACCGTAAGTTGCTATCTTTGAGCTTTACATGCTTATGGTATATGGTGTATCCTGCCTTTTCTGTGAAATAAATAAAATAATCATGCAACAAAACATATAACATATTCAATATTTACAAATGACATCTCTCCATTTTAAATTTTGACATCTTTGAAAGTTTCTTGAACCCATTTCATTTCTGACTGACCTAAAACTCAACATCTATAAACATTCCTAGGGAGACACACCACAATCAAGTCAAATAAAGGGATTGAATCATAACAAAACTATAGAAAAACATGCAAATGTCACATTTCAGCCATTTGTATATTTTTATTTGCAAATCTAACTTTCAGGAAGTATCACTTTTTTTTTAAACGCATGACAACGCAAGGTGAAAAGAAATGTGGTTATGATGATTCTAGAATGTATAATGCTCTTAAATTGGAATCTATTATAGAGTCCACATCACAACTTTTATTGCATCTATGTTTCTACTTAACTACAGGTAACCTTTGCACACTTGGTTGTTTAAAACATACCATTTGCTATAGTTGAAAAAAGGGACTAAATTTGAACACCAGAATTATTTGTAAAAACAAAATACTATATTCAGACTAAACTGCCTGTCATATCCTGGATACTGAACATTTCAGGTATTAATTTGAAGGTAAGAATTCTGGACTGATGTAAAGGTAATGTGTCTAAAAGTTTAATTTCCAAACAAGATACTTTAAAAAAAAAAATTACCTTTTAAAAATTTGCCAGAGGATTCTGGTCATGTATGCACACATGCCCAACATCATTTTTCAAGCCACTGGGTCTGGGACTCAAATCACAGTCAGTCATGTACCACTAGGCCTCAGGCTGCCCCCAAACTTGTAAAAATTTAAATTTAAATTTATACCTCTATCACAAAGGAATGGAACTAGCAGAAAAATAGAACAGAATCTCTCTGTTGGAATCTGCTCATGATTAACTTTAGTAATGCTCCTTAAATGAAGAGAGTGAAAGTGGCTCCTCCATTTAAATTAGGGGCAAAAATTTCTTTATTCATTTAGTAAAGCTTATTATAACAATACATCAGACTGACAATTCTGTGTACACCGTAAAAGAGAAGAACTGTAAAGATATTTTATTTATTTAATAAAGTTACAGAATTGATCTATCAATTTAAATGTGAATTACCTTAATAAAACAAATATCCATAAAACTAAGAAAATGAATATTTGAACAAAATTTTGGAATTCAGGACATCTTATGGGAATGACATGGTGAGTATGGGAGACTCAGTTGGAAGATTAGATCAGAAGGTGCTAGTGGCTATTAAAAGAAAGGTTAAGGGTATACAATAATAATTAATTTTGCCTAGGAACCTAATAGAAAGAACTGGGGGAAGGGGAGGGAATGTCACTGAAAACAGTCCCTCTGTATTCCTTAATTTGGTATACTTCACCTCACATCAACATCTGAAAATGTTTATCACATTAAGTACAAGTCCAATGGGTATCCAATTAGAATCAACCCATTAGAATCAGCACTTAATCAGACTGTTAACCAGTGTACATGCAAAATGTATCCTTCAAACTTCAAAGGGAAGGAGAAAATTTCCAGAGGAATGAGAAGTGTAAATCAGAACATATAAAGAAATAGTAAAGAAAATAGAATCACTGAGTCAGCTGAAAACTAAATATTGATATCCGAGAATGTCAGGGTTTGTAGGAAACATTTTTAGGACCTACCTACTGCAGTAACCTCCACCTTGGAGCTAGAAGAAAAATGTAACATTTCTAAATGTAAATACACTTAGAAAACATTTCTTGAAAAGTAAAGACTCTTCACTAGAATAAATCATGAAGGGATGTTTCCTAAAGATCTCAGCTGACAGCAATTATACTTCATGAGTAAAGAACTAAATGTCTCCATGAAGAATTATTAAACCTCAGGATTCTATGATTGGAAAATGTTTCTATATTTTAAAAGAAATGTAAAACAAGCCTACATAAATTTCAAAGAGAAAGATAAACTGAAAAAAAAATGCATGAGTTATTAAATGCCACCTCAAATATAATGGGGAACATTTCCTTATATAGTAATGAGTTTATTTCCCTGATTTTAGTAATATAAAACATTTTAGTGAAACAAAACAGTATTAAGGAGGAAAATGCTTAAAAGTTCAATTTCCAAGATTTAACTATAAGGTTGGCACTTCTGCATAGTGGTAAAGAGAGCTGAATCCACATGGCTGATCACAGTCTGAATCCTAGCTTTTGTGGCTTGAAAAACATGCCAGGTATGTGTGTCTGCATGCCAAGATCCCACAGGATGGAGAGTGGAGAAGGATACATCATTGGGGAGTCCTTTCTCCCTCTCTCTCCCCTCCTGGTAAGAACATGCATGGTATGGCAACTTTAAAAAAAAAGGGGTGGGGTGGGGAATGATATTAAAATACTTTTTCTTTCCAGATCAATTTTCAGACTGGAATTACCAAATTTTTGCACATGTGATTTTATGTTACCAATTACTAGAACTGATTATAATAAATAAAATTTGTCTAACGAAATACTTAAGACCTTACAACTTTCAGAAATCTTATAATAACTTCAGAGCTTACAGAAGATGTAGGGGTTGCCTTAACTTTATTCTAAATTCAACCTGACCAAAGGAATATTGAGATATAAAGTGTATCATCATTAAAGAGAAATATTTTAAAGAGTAACTATTAAAAATGACATTGAAATTAAAGATTCATATGACAAGCAGGTGCCAAATGTTATTCTTCACTGAAACCAACCTTTTCTATAAAAGACTGCATTGATGAACTCTTCTGCTTGTCTCTCGAATCGAATGATTTTTGCTTGTTCTTGTTTAGGCAGAGCTTCTTGCCCAGCTCCCGAAGCTGGTTCATCCAGACCGACTAAGTGTCCCTGTAAAAATATTTGGTGAAATATTTGCACAAAAATCTTTTCCCATTCAATACCAAAAGCACAGAAACATAATCAAACACAAACGTTAACAGCAATAAGACAAACTAGTTTAATACGTAAGATATTTTAAAAGTCAGGATAACATTTATCTCCATGAAAGTATAAGAGCAAAATGAGTACAAACATATATTTTGCATGTGTTTATATAACCAAACACTTTGGTGGCCCTGCTCTCTTACTTAAATCAAACAGGGCAAGAGTTCTGTGATCCCACATAGGTAGGGTCAACGCTTCTTTCTGGAATGAAGCAGTTACAGAAGACAGGCCATCACCTTCAGTTCCCCAAAATGATTTTTGGGGATCATGCTTCTCAGGGGGGAAATAAAGCAGGAGAAAGCTAGCAAATGGAAGTGGGTAACAGCCTAGAGCATCTTCCCTTGTGGCTGCAAAGAAAAACCTATCAGAGCAGAAAAAATTCCCCACCCAAGGTAATGTAAGCAGATTAGTGTGGGATTGCTAGGTGATTAAGTCACATTTGATATAGTCAATGAGAAAAATACAGCCAATGTGGGCCCAGCTACATTTGATAGAACCAATGAGATGAGAACAATCAGTGGGCCCAGCCAATGATCAACCAACACAACCTAGATATAAAAATGATAAATGTCGGGGCCAGCAGTTGGTGTCATGGCTATGTCACTGAACTCCCATGTAGTCGACCGTGGTTTGAGTCCCGGACCTGGTGGCTTAAACTCATGCTGGGCGTGTGTGCATGCGTGCCCAAGATCCCAAGAGGAGAATGGAGGAGAAGGGATTGCGGTGTGACCATCCCCCCTGGGGGGTGATTTCTCACTTTCTGTCTCTATCTTTCTGGTGAGCACATGTGCCCTATAGCAAAAACCTCCAAAAAAGAAAAAAAAAAATCTGATAAATCTCGCAGAATACAACTGCAGGGGTCTTTTGAGCCACTTTTCCTCTGTCTGCTCAGGCCTGCTCCTATCTCTCAGGAGTGTAGTTTCACTTTAATTTAATAAACTACCTTTTCCTTTAAAAAAATAAAATAAAAAATAAAAAACACAAAGTAAATCATTTAAGAGATATTTAAGTTCAATGCATACAATTTACTTCGAGTCTCTCTAATGTACAAATTCGTGCACTTATTTCCATCATGGAAAATTTCAAAGTACTCTAAATAAGAAATTAAGACCTACACTGCCACATGAAAAGGAATTAAACAACACATTGAAGGCATGTTATAATGTAAAAATGACTTCCTTAACAATTTAAAATACATCACTGATATTTGCAAACAGTTTTTCTATGATTCCCATTACCTGAATCGTGTTGACAACACTAACAAAATATGTATTATTTTGCCGACACACTGAGCATCAGTTAGATATATTACAAGTAGTTTAATCATCCAGAACTCACAAATGCACCTACAATGATCCTTCAAAATCTCTATATGAGACACAATAAGTTTGCTATACAATTTGCTAAAAAAATTTTAGATGACAACTGACAGGTGGTGCAGTGGTTAAGGCACTAGACTCCAACACGGCCAACTGCAGTTTGAGTCCCAGATCTGGGGGCCTGGAAATCACATTGGGTGCATTTGCACGCATATTGTCCAAAATCCCAGGAGAATGTACGAGAAAGTACTGTGATGAGGCCATCCCCTGTGAGGGGTAATTTCTCACTTTCCTTCTGTCTGTCTCTTTCTCTTCAGGGAGCACACCAGCCCTATGGCAAAAACCTTTAATTTTTTTTCTTTTTAAACAAAGTATTTTAATTCTGGGCCATCAGGTAGCACAGAGGTTAAGGCAGCTAGGTCCCACATATCCAACTGCACTGCCCAGTGGTTAGTCACATGATCGACCACAATTCAAGTACCAGAACTGGTGGCTTGAAACTCACACTGGGCGTGTGTGTGTGTGTATACATGCCCAAATTTTCTAAAATAGAATGGAGGAGAAGGGACTGTGGCATGGCCATCCCCCTTGGAGCTGATTTCTCACTTCTGTGTCTCTCTGACAAGCACACATGTCCAATAGCAAAAATCTAAAAAAATCCTCAATTCTATTATATCTTAGTACCAGACATTGCCCAGACCCATAATATCGTGGTTAAACATTGGAGGAGGGAGATGGATCTCACATGGCTGACTATGGTTCAAATCCCAGTCATGGAGGCCTGAAAAACACACCAGGTTGGGGCTACCAGGTGGTATGCTGATTAAGGCACTGGACTCCCACACAGCCAACTAATACTCAAGTCTGAGAGTTGGCGGCTTGCTTTCTCACTTTCCCTCTCTGTCTCTGGTGAGAGTACATGCCCTAAAGCAAACTTTAAAATAATAATAACAAAAATAATAATAACTAAAATTGTGTGCATGTGCCCAGGATCTTGATGGGAAGGAGGAAGGAATGGAAGAAAAGGATTGTGGTGTTACCAGCTGGGAGCACTTTCTCTCTCACACACACACACACACACCTTTTGGCAAAGGAAAAGTAATCAGACATTATGTTGCAAAGACTGTACCTAACTCCTCAGTTCTACATTCAAGATTCAAGTCAGATACTAAACAATATATCCATACTCGAAAGTTCACTTAATGCATTCTTAATTCCGGCTGCCTTTTACAGGCTGTTGTTAGGAGGTTTCTGCCATAGGTGGTGTGCCCTTGCCAGAGAGACAAGACAATCAAAGAGGGAAAGTAAGAAATCATGCTTCCCACGAGGAAGGATGGTCATGCCATAATCCCTTCTCCTCCATTCTCCTCTCAGGATCTTGGACATGCATGCACATGTGTCTGGCATGACTTTCAAACCACTGGGTCTGGGACTTGAACCGTGGATGGCCACGTAGAAGTACAATGATGTGAGCACCTGCTGGCCCCTCAGGTTGCCTTTTAATCTAAAGCAACACAGAGGAACTAATCTAGCATTCTAGCACTCATTAGGCTGTTGCTAGATGTTCTTTCTTAAATCAAACGATTACCAACTGTATCAACCCGGACTTTGTAATATATAAATCACTTTAAGGTGATTCCTATCTACTATGGCCATGACTATTTTGTTCTGTTTTTAAGCATTTTTTATTGAGATATAACCCTAAATACTACTTACCTTTTCTATGTGTAAATTTCCTAGTCTTTAGTCACAGCTGAGGATCATCACAATCTAATTTTAGAACATTTTTGTACCCCAAAAGGAAATCCTGTGTCTATTAACATTCACTCTCCATCCCACCACTTGCCCCCAACCCTATGTAGCCCCTATATTACTTTTTGTCTCTACGGACATGCCTATTCTGGGCATTTCATATAAATGGACTAATACAATATGTGTTTTGGGATGACTTACTTCCTTCTCCTAGGATAATGTTTTCAAAGTTCATTTATGTTGTAGCATGCATCAGTACTTACTTCCTTCTTATTGCCAAGCAACATTCCACATTATAAACATCTCATACTTTATCTATTCATCAGTTAATATTTGGGCTGTTTCTACTTTTTGGTTATCCTGCGAATAATGCTGCTACTGACATATGTACAGTCGGTTTGGGGAGGACACATAGTTTAATTTCTCCGGGACATATACTTGCAGGTGTAATCTCTGGATCATATGTAAACCATGTTTAACATTTTGAGGAAGTGCCAAACCATTTTCTAAAGCAACTATATCATTATATATTTCTAAAAGCAATGTATGACAGTGGTCATTTCCACATATACTCACATATACTTGTTATTTTTCTATCAATCCTAGTACATGAAAAATGGCATCTTGTGGTTTTGAGCTGTATGAGCTGTATTTCCTTAATGCCTAATGATGCTGAGCCTCTCTACATGTGTTCTTTAGCTAACTGAATACCTTTGGAGAAATATCTCATTCAGATCCTCCACTCACTTTTAAGTTTGCTATTTACCTTTTACTGAGTGATAAGAATTCTTGATATATTTTGATTTAAGTGTATTAATGATTTACGGATATTTTTCCTATTCTGTGAGTTTTCTCATAACTTTACTGATGGTACTACTGGCAGTACAAAATTTATTTTCATTTCAATGTATTCTACTTTATGTAGTTTTTCTTCTGTCACTTTTGCTTTTGGTGTCATGTCTAAACAACAAAGGCAAAGTCATGAAGATTTACTCCTATATTATCTCCTAAGTTATATATAAGAAAGATATGTATGTGTGTAAGCACACACACACACATATATATTTCTAGAGTTTACTTTTAGATCTAGAATCCATGTAGAGTTAATTTTATGTATGGTGCAAGGAAGGAGAACAAATGTATTCTCTTTCATGAATGCTCAGTTGTTCTACTACCTTTTGTTGGGAGGACAATTCTCTCTTTCATAGAATTATCTTGGGACCCTTATCGAACATCACTGGCCATAAATTTTACTTCTGGACATTCTATTCCACCAACCTATACACATCTATCCTTCTGTGAGTACCACACTAACTGGACCACTGTACTTCTATAGTTAAGTTTTCAAAGAACAAAGTATGAATTCTCCCACACTGAGCTTTTACAACATTATTTTGGCTATGTGGGGATCCTTGAATTTTGAAGAAATTTAGGACCAGCCTGTTAATCTCTGCAATAACATCTTCTCGGATTTAGAACAGAGAATACACTGAATCTGCAAGGGGAAAAAAAAAAAAATCAAAGAGTAATGCCATCTTAACCTAAGTCTTCTGACCCATAGACATAAGGTTTCTGTTTTTTGATATTTTATAATATACAATTAGAAGTTTTACACTTCTGCTTTTGTTAAATTTATTCCCAATTATTTTATTCTTTTTGATGCTACTATAGATGGAATTGCTTTCTTAATTTCACATCCATATCATCTGCTACCAGTGTATAGAAATACAACTAATTATTAAGAAATGATGCTGTACCTTGATAAACTTGATTATTATCTAGTAGTATTTTGTATATTTCCTATATATAACATCATTTCATCTGTGAACAGAGAGTTTTATTCTTCTGTAATCTTCATGACTTTGGTTTCTTTATAGTCTAATTGATTATACAGTGTTTAATAAAAGTGATGGTAGACATCCCTGCCTTGATCCTAATCTTAGGGAGAAACTGCTCAGTCTTTTGCCATTAAGTATATTAGCTATGTGTTTCAGTAACTCAAACTGAGAAAGTTACCTTCCATTCCTAGTTTGGTGGGTGTGTTTATCAAGAAAAAGTGTTGGATCTGGCCAATGCTTAAATGGAAGCCATGTACTGAGACAACCATGCAGTCATTTATTCTATTAATACACTGTATTACATTAATTCTTTTTTTTTTTCCTATTTGGGATATTAAACCAAACTTGTATCCTGGAATAAATTCCATTTGATCATGGCATACAATACCTTTTATAAGTTGCCAGGTTTGGTTTGATAGTGTTCTGCTGAGGAATTTTTGGTGTGATATTAATAAGTGGGTTTTCTCTTGTAATTTCTTTGGGTTTGGGTATCAATATTACTGTCTTCACAGAATGTGAAAATCTTCCCTATACTTTGGGAAAATTGGTATTCATTCTTTAAATATCTGGTAGAAATCACCAGTGAAGATTTCTGGTCATGAGCTTTTTCTTCGATCAAAGTTTGAAATAGTCCTATCTCTTTACTTTTCATAAATTGTCTTAATTTCCTAGGGCTGCCTATAACCACAAACTAGGTAGTTTTAAACAGTGGAGACTTATTCTCTCATAGCTCTGGAATTCAAAAGTGCAAATTCAAGCTGCAGGCCCATTCTCCTTCTGAAGCCTAGGGAAGAGTTCTTTCTTGTCTCTTCCTAACTTTGTGGTAGTTGCTGACAATTCTTGGCATTTCCTGGTTTGTGACAGCACAACTCCAATCTCTGTCTCCATCTTTACAAGGTTGTTTTCCTTCTGTGTGTGTGTCTCCAAGTCTCTCTTCTTATAAAGATGCAAATTACTGGATTTAGGGCATACTCTAATCCAGTATGACCTCATCTTATCACAATTACATCTGCAAAAACTTCACATATGCTCCTCAACTTTTGATGGGGTTCCATCCCAATAAACCCATGTTAAGTGGAAAATACGTTAGGTAAAAAATGCATTTTGACTACTAATTTGAAGTACAATGCCTACTGAATGCATATCACATTTGCACCACCATAAACTTGAAAAGCCTTAAGTAGAATCACCTTATGTTGGGGGACCATCTGTATTTCCAGTTAATGTCACATGCATAAGTATCAGGGGTTAAAATTCAACATATATGGGGGAAGGGAGACACATAATTCAACCTACCACATGGTCTATTCAGATTTTCTATTTCCCTTTATGTCAGTTTTGGTAGTTTGTCTGTCTAGGAATTTGCCCGTTTCATCAAGTTACCTAATCAATCTGTTACACAAAAGTTGATCATAGTATTCTGCATAAAATACTTTTTATTTCCATAAGGTTAGTGACAGTAATTTTTCCTCTAAATTAGTAATTTTAAGTATTTTTTTCTTGATCAACAATAGATAAAGTTTATGAATTCCGATCTTTTCAAAGAACCAACTTTTTTTTTGTTTTATCTATCATTTTTCTATACTATTTCAATTACTTCTAATATTTATTATTTCCCTCTTCTGCTTACTCTGAGTTTAGCTTATTCTTCTTGTTCTAGTTTCCTAAAGTAGACAGTTAGTGTATTGATTTGAGATCTACCTTCTATTTTAATATAAGCATTTTCAGATAGATTACTTTCTAAGCACTGTTAGCTACATCTCACGTTTTTAAATTCACCTCAACCTATTTTCTATTTTGATTTTTTTAGCCACTGATTATTTAGAATAGTGTTGTTTAATTTCCACATATTTGTGGATTCTTTACATTTCCTGTTTTTAATTTGTAATTTTACTCCATTGTAGTTGGAAAACATACTTTGTACGATTGTCAATCCTTGAAAATATATTGTTTTATGGCCTAAAATGATGTGCCCTTGAGAAAATTCACTTAAAAAGAATGAGAATTCTGATCTCAGGTGGTGTTTTATACATGTCTTTGGGTTTAGTTAATTCATAATATTATGAAGTTTTTTTCATCTTTGCTGATCCACTGTCAAGATGCCCTACCCATTATTGAAAATAGGGTATTGACATATCTAACTAATATTGTTTAATTTTTTCTCTCTCCCTCTCATCTTTATTGGGTTTTGCTTCATGTATTTTGGGTCTCTGTTGGTAATTACTGTGTACACAATTACATCTTCCTGATGAATTGGACCTTTTATTCATTAGAAAGTATCTCTTTGTCTCTAGTTCACTAAAATCTATTTCCCAGCAGTGTGCAGCCTCTGATATGGTTCTCTGATGGTGCTGCCTTGAGCATGCCCAGGCTTCCCACTCATCAGGAATGACCGGTTTTAGTGAGTTCTCTATGACATTCTCTTTTTCTGCTCCTCCTTTAAGCTTCTGGCTTAACTGCCTGTAATGTTGTCATAGACTCAGTTACCCTCCTCCACTAATTATTATCGCTTGTTCTATTGTTTTTACCATACCCTAAGCATAAATTGCCTCATAGCCTGATCCAATAAAAGTCAGAGCCCTCTGAAGGGCCAAAGTATGCCAGTGTTAGAGACTTATTCCAATTCCAGAAGGGCTCTTATTAGCTGTCTCTTTTTCTAGTTCCCTGCTAAACTTCTAAAAGGTCTGCCATTTCACTTGTTGCTACTGATATAATAGAGCTACCAGCCTTTTCTTCATTGTTCACCAGAAAGATATTAATTTGTTTTCAACATCTTTAGGAATTAGCTACCTCATCTCTGTTTCAAATACTCAAGTTCCCTTGGAGAAAGCAGTGTAGTTCTGTTCTTAAGACCCATCCTTCTCTTTTGGAAGACATTCTCTGCTAATGTAATGTAACTGGGCAATGACCCACTTTTCTCAAGCGTGACATCTGTGTTCTAAGAGTTGGGTGCAGATGGTGGCCCATGATCATATAGACTTGCCTCTCCTGGTATGAAAACTCTGTAAGGTGACTGAGCTGGGACTGGAAAAAATCAGGGCCCAGTATTCTCAACCCACTATGCATGAGATAAATTTCTACTCTGAGTAAAAGCTGAGTGGGAGGGGCTGGCAGGTGGCGTGGTGGTTAAGGGCGCTGGACTCCCACATGGTCAATTGCGGTTCAAGTCCCAGACCTGATGCTTGCTTTCTCATTTTTCCTCCTTCTCTCCTTTCTCTCTCTCTGTCCCTCTCTAGTCAAATTTAAATAAATAAGTAAATAAAGTTAAATAAAATAATAATAATAAAAGCTGAATGGAAAAGAAAGCCCTAGTTCTCTTGGTGTCACCTGTCAAGGAGAGAATGTGCCAACAGGAGACGTGGTGATTAAGGAGCTTGATCCCACATGGTTGACTCAGTGGTCTGAATCCCAGACCTAGCAGCTTGAAAATCACACCAGAGCTTGTGCAAGTGTGCCAAAAATCCCAAGAGGAGAATGAAAGAGAAAGGACTGCAGTGTGGCCATTCCCTCTGGGGTGTGTGTGTGTGTGTGGGGGGAGGGTTCATTCTCTCTGGCAAGTGCACACACCCTATAGCAAAAATCCTAAAAAAAATAAAGAAAAAAAGAAAAGCATCTATAACCAGAAGAAGCAAGTGGGCGTAAGAGGTGCCTGTTGCCTGCCCCTCCCAACTCAGAGTAGAGCTTCCTTCAAGCTGAGCTAATGAAGATGGGTGAGAAAGTGGTCACATGGCCCAAATGCCACAGACTCCTGCTGTTCTTAGTGATATTTAGATTTGAGGGAGCAAATGTTTCTCTATTTCCTTTGTGCCCTTAAGATAACTACTTCCAGGGTTTAAATGGTTGTTTCATTTGTTTTTATCCACAACAATAACCAAAGATCAAAAACAGAGCACTAAACACACAGTTTTTCAAACTTGGTGACCATGTTAAAAATTTCTAACAATGATGTACCAAACCAATATAGCTTCATTTCCCTCCCTGTACACACATATATCAAAATAAAATGAACCAGTTAAGGACAAAGAAGTTTGTATGAGATAGAGCTAACAGAGCTAAAAACAAAAAACAGCCTGGTGACAGGACATTAAAGAAGCTATGTCATCTCCTCTCCTCCATATCTGAATTCTAAAAGAATGCATTATGTGTGGTATGGCAAAGAGTAACAAAAACAGAGCTGTTCCATGGCCTAGTGGTTAAGGGAGCCAGATGCCACATGACTGACTGTCAGGTTCAAATTCAGACCCAGTGGCTTGAAAAACTTGCCAGGTATGTGTGTGTGTGTATTCAAGTCCCATTAGAGGGTGCTTTCTCCCTATCACTCTCTGGTTAGTGCACATGCCTTCCGGCAAGTTAAATTAAAAAATAGCAACCCAAATATATGACATATCCTTCTGTAAATCAAAAATCATCATTCTTTGCGGTTCTTACCTCTACTTATTAAAGAACAAATTGATGCCCTAAAAGTAAACAGGAATAAAGTAGGAAATTTGAACTACGATTTATTATCTCCTAGGAGTTACCTCCTTCAGGATACAAAAATTGGTCCACTTGGATTGGTTGGTTCATGGCCAGAGGTGATTCTGTTATATCATAATCTATTGTTAAAAGCATAAATGCCTTGGAATTCAACCCCAGAGCTTCAGACTTTATAACTCTGGTCCCTAGTGGTTTGTTATTACTGTTGTTGTTTTTCTCTTGGGGGGGAGTTAATTTACATTTAATCAACTTTTTAATAATATTGTCTGTTTTTCTGGTGGTTACTTGAAATAGGCATGTAGATCCATGGAAAAGAACAGAGAACCCAGAAATAAACTCCAAAACATACATTCCGCTGATCTTTGACTAAGATGCAAGACAATCCAGTGGGGATAAGAGTCTCTTCAGGAAATGGTGCTGGAAGAATTGCATAGCCATCTATAGAAAAATGAAAATAGACCTCGTCTCTCATCATTAACAAAAAACAACTCAAAGTGCATCAAAGATCTAAACATAAAGCCTCAAAATATACAACTACTCGTAGACACCAAGAAAGTCTTGAAGACACTGGAATTGGCAAAGATTTTTTTAAATAAAACACCTAAAGCACAGACAGTAATCCCTAAAATAGTCAAGTGGGACTAAATCAGACTGAAAAGCATTCTGCACAGCAAAAGCAACAATAATCAGAACAAAGAGACAATCTTCAGACTAGGAGAGAATATTTGTGAACTATGTTTTGGATAAGGAACCTATATCCAAAATATTTAGGTAACTCAAACAGCTTTGTTTCGTTTTTTCAAGCTCACTCCTTAATAAACTGAAAAATAAAAAAGGAGGGTAAGAAGTAGTAGAGTGCAGTGTTTGTCAAGAGTGACTGCACCATTAACCCCAAAAGTTTCCTGCATATCTGTATCTTTCATAGGCCCACACTGTTTACTTAATGGATTTAGGATTAACTTCCACAATAGAAAATCAGTACAGAACAGATATCACCTAGAGAATGAACTGGAAGTTTATGAAAGCTATTATAATCTTTTAAGAATTATCTTAACCCAGATTACTTTAAACATCTCATTATTTTTCTATATGAAATATAGAGTTGCGATACTTAAATCACTAGAGGCCAGCAGGGTGGTTTGGTGGCTAAGGTGCAGGATTCCCACATGGCCAACAATGGTTCAAGACGGACCTGGCAGTTTTCTGTCTGTATCTACCTCCTTTTCTCTCTCTCTCTCTCTCTTTCTCTCTCTCTCCTTCTTTCTCTCTCTCTGGTGAACACATCTGCCCTATAGCAAATTAAGATAATAATGATGATAATAATAATGATAAAAATAAAATAAATAATTATTTTTTTTTTTAAAAATCACTGGGACTAGCATACACACATGCCCAGCATGAGTTTCAAGCCACCAAGTCCAGGACTCAAACTGCGGTCGGACATGTGGGAGTCCACCAACATAACCACTACACCATATGATGCCCTTACATATTAAGTTTTAATAAATTTGCTAGAGTTTCATTTTCTTTGGATAGATTACTAGAAAATAAGAATTAAGAAAAAAAAACAATTTCTTGTACTGAAACACATTTCCAAACTTTTCCAAGTTACATCAAATTATAGTCCTACTAGCAGTGTTAAAAGGCCCTAAGTTCTTGGGACTAGCAGATGGACTAATGTTTACATCACTGGATTCCTATATGGCCAATTTTAGTTTGAGTCTCAGACCCAGTGGCTTGAAACTCAAACTGGGCATGTGTGCATGCCCAAAATCCCAAGTGGAGAATGAAGAAGGGATTGTAGTGTGGCCATCCTCCCTGGGGGAGTGATTTCTTACTTTTTGTTTGTCTCTTTCGGTGAGCACATGCACCCTATAGCAAAAATCTCTCAAAAACAAAAACAAAAAGAGGCCCTATGTTCTAGCAGTGTTAAGAGGCCCTATGTTGCAATTCTTGAAGGCACTGACTTTTATTGGTGAAAAATGATAACCATTGATTTAATTTGCACCTCTTTGATTATGCTGGTAAAGATCAGTATGTTTTCATGTTCTGTACTGTTGTTCTTATATAGTTATTCTTTTGTTTCCTATGAATTTACCAGAGGTAATATAATTACTAATCAATACTCCTTAATTATCCAAGCAATGTTTGATGGTACTTTTTAAAAAAATGCTTACTTATTTCAAGAGCAAGAAAGATAGAGACAAAGAGAGACAGCATCACCAACAGGGTCTTTTTTTTTTTTTTGGAGAGGTTTTTGCTATAGGCCGTGTGCGCTCACCAGACAGAGAGATAGATAGAAAGTGAGAAATCACCCCCCAGGGGTATGGCCATGCCACAATCCCTTTTCCTCCATTCTCCTCTCGGGATCTTGGGCACGCATGCACACGGACCCACCGTGAGTTTCAAGCCACCGGGTCCAGGATGCGAACCGCAGTAGACTACATGGCTACATGGGAGTCCAGTGACACAGCCATTACCCTAACTGCTGGTCCCACCAACAGGGTCTTTTTTTTTTTTTTTAAACCAATTTTTTTTTATAATTATTTATTTTATCCATTTATTTTAATTGACCAGAGAGACACATGCAGAGAGAGACGGGGAAAGTTAGAAAACAAGCCACCAGGTTTAGGACTCGAACTGTGGTTGGCCATGTGGGAGTGTCCAGCACCTTAACCCCCACACCAGCTGCTGGTTCCCCCACCAACAGGGTCTTGATGTCACGATCCACCCCTAGCCTCAGTCAGCCCCAGATCATGTGCACACACATGCCCAGCATATTCAGGGAGCTCTCTAGACAGGAAACCAGAACTTCCCCAGGTTGAGTCAGAGGCAGACGGTACTGCATTTTACTTGTTCTGCATTGTCTTTTCTAAAAATCATACACTAATTCTATAAAAATTCTCATTTTATTTGATTTGTTTTTTTAACTCTACTATCAGTATCATACTTTAATTTATATATTAAGTTTTACTATTTAGAAGGGAAAATTCTCACTCATTATTTCTATTTTTTAAAACATCTTGGCCATTCTAGTTTTCCATACTGTATTAAAAATTACTTAGTGAATGCGGCCAGCAGATGGCACAGTGGTTAAGGTGCTGAATTCCCAGATGGCTGAGGTTGGAGTCACAGACCTGGTGGCTTGAAAATCACACTGGGCGTGTATGCACACACACATGCGCGTCTGCCTTAGATCCCAGGAGGAGAATGGACAAGGGATTGTGGCATGACCATCCCCCCAGGCAGTGATTTCTCATTTTCCCTCTCATGGTTTCTTTCTTTGGTGAGCATGTATACCCTATGGTAATTAATACATTCTTTAAAAAAAAAAAAGATTGCATAGTGAAGTCCACCCTGTACCAGCTCCCAAAAGATGACAATATGCTTTTTTGATCACAATAGCATTATAATAAAAAGTAATTCAGAAAGTAGCATCCTTAAAATATTCATTTCTTTTAAAATCTGCTTTATGTTTATCTAAGTGGGCTTTACTAGAGTGCTGTAGTGTATTTAAAATTAAATTCTGTAGTTTATTTCACAAGTACTTATTATTTTACATTTTTATGGTCATTATGAAAAGGATGTTTCCTTTATTTTCTAACTGCTATTGCTGGCACAAATGAAGAGTGTATGTGTACAATTTAGTTTTGTATCCAGTTTTTAGGGAGAAGTACAGATCATCTATCTTCAAGTGTTATGTTCTCTGGTAGCCTCACTAGTTTATGTCAACTCTCCAATGTCCTTTTAAGGTAATTTCTTTTAAGAGAGCTACTGGAGGTAGGAAGAGGCATGGAGGGAAAAAGCTGCAGAAGCTGTCAATGCTTTGTGGTTTCACTATTCAACACTGAAAGCAGGGGAGAAGACACAATAGTGAATGTGTTGGGACTGCTTCAATAGGAAAGATTTTAAATGCTTTTTAAAAATATATATATTATTTATTTATTATTTTAAAAATTTACTGTAGGGCACATGTGCTCACCAGAGACACACAAAGACAGAAAGTGAGCCACTGGGTCCAGGAATTCAAACCGCAGTTGGCCATGTGGGAATCCAGCGCCTTTACCACACCACCTCCTGCTGGCTCCTTCAGGTTTTTTTTAAAAGAGTTTAAAAAAAAAAAAAAAAAAAAACTATTTATCCATTTATTTATTTCAATTTGACCAGAGAGGAGATGAATGAAAGAGCAAGAAAGCAAGCTGCTAGGTCCGGGAGTTGAACCGTGGTCAGCCACATGGGAGTACGGCGCTCTTAACCACCATGCCACCTGCCAGCTCCCTCAAGTTGGTTCTTTTCTTTTCTTTTCTTTCTTTCTTTCTTTCTTTTTTTTTTTTTTTTTTTTTTTTTTGAGAAAGAATTTTGCTATAGGATGTGTGGGCTTGCCAGAGAGACAGAAAATGAAAAAATCACCCCATAATGGGGATGGCCACACCACAATTCCATCTCCATTCTCCTCTACAGATTTTGGGTACGATTGTACTTGCGTCTGACATGAGTTTTAAGCCACCAGGTCTGGGACTCAAACTGCGGTTGACCACGTGGGAGTTCCGCGCCTTAACTGTTACACCACCTGCTGGCCCTTTCAAGTTGTTTTTAAAAGCTTTTATGATACACCGTTTTATCACCTAATGTGATCCTTTACTTCTTTGGGAATGGCAATTAATTATTCAAAAGATATTTATATGGAGAGTGTCTTAGTCTGTTTTATGGCTGCTATAACAGAAATGTCTGAGATTGGGTAATTTATAAAGAACAGAAATTTACTGTGTCACAGTTCTGGAGGCTGAAAGTCCAAGATTAAGACACTGGCATTTAGTGTCTGGTGAGGGCCTTCTTGCTATGTCCTCACACAGCAAAAGACTGAAGGGCAAAGCAATTACCCTAAATGCTATTTGTTAATTCCCTTTATCAGAACTTTATTCCTGTTAACAAAGAAGCAGCCCTTATAGCCTAATAACTCCTTAAAGGCTCCACCTGTTACTGTTATTACATTGGAAACATCTCACCTGAATTTTGGAAGGGCTCCATTTAATTAAAGCAAAATGTTTTTACTTTTCTCTACAACTTAAAGCAGCTTTCTGAATGACTAGAAATACTAAAAGAAATTCTCCAAGTTGAATAAAAATGACACGATGAAACATTAGTGAGAGAAACTGAAGAAGACATAAATAAAAAGTGTATTAACCATAATAGTAAATTAGAAGACTACTATCAATGTGGTAAATCTCCCCAAATTGATCAAGTTTCAATACTGTCCTAACCAAAATCTTAAAAGGCTTTTTGAAGAATTGACAAGTTGACTTTAAAATTTATATAGAATAGGAACCAGCAGTTAGCATAATGGCTATGTCGCTGGACTCCCACTTATTCGACCACGGTTCACGTCCCGGACTCGGTGGCTTAAAACTCACTCCAGTGCATGTGCGTGCGTGCCCAAGATCCCGAGAGGAGAATGGAGGAGAAGGGATTGCGGTGTGACCATCCCCTCTAGGGGGGAGGGGGGGTGGTTTCTCGCTTTCCGCCTCTATGTCTCTGTCCGTCTGGCGAGCGCATGCGCCCTATATAGCGAAAACCTCTCCAAAAAAAAAAAAATTATATAGAATGATAATCTAAATGAGCAAGACAAATTTAAAAACAAAAAACAAACTTGGAAGACTCATACTATTGAATTTCCAGATATAAAATAATAATCAAGACACTGCTGTATAGGTTAAGGAGAGCCGTACAGATCAATGGAACAGAGCAGAGTCCAAAAGATACATAACCAAGGGGCCAAGGTAATTCAATATGGGAAGAATCTATTGAACAAATGGTACTAGAACAAGGATTTTCTAATGAAATAAAAAATTACAACACTTATCTCATGCCATATAGAGAAATTAACTACATATGGATTTGCTCAAAAAACTTCTGGAAGAAAATGCGATGTTCTTGTGTGTGTGACATAGGATTAGGCAAAGATTTCCTTGACAGCACATAAAAACAATAAATTTTAAGAGAAAAACATGGATAAAATGAAATTCATCAAGATTTAAAAAAAACTTTGCTTTTCAAAAGACAAAGCTGGGGCCAGCAGGTAGCACAGAGGTTAGGGTGACTGGATCCCACCTGGTTGACTGCAGTTCAAGTCCCAGATCTGGTGACTTGAAAATCACACCAGGTTCATGTGCGTGTGTACCCAAAATCCCAAAAAGAAGATGGAGGAAAAGGGACTGCGATGTGGCCATCCCTTCTGGGGCCTGATTTCTCACTTTCCCTCCCTCCCTCTCTGTCTCTGATGAGCACATACTCCCTTATAGCAAAATCAAAGAAAGGACAAAGTTAAGAAAAGAGCAAACTGAACAACCTGGGAGAAAATGTTTAACATATCTATCCAAAGAGTTCATACAGAATATATAAACAACTATTACAACTTAGTATTTTTTTATTGGGCAAAAGATTCCAACAGATATATCACATAAAATATATACAGTATACAGAAAGATGTTCAAAATCACTAATCATCAGGGAGATGAAAATCAAAACCACAAAAGATGCTACTACACAACTGCTAGGAAAGTTAATGTTAAAAAGGTTGGGGGCTGGCAGGTGGCGTGGTGATTAAGGATGCTGGACTCTCACATGGCCAATTGTGGTTTGAGTCCCAGACCTGGCAGCTTGTCTTCTCACATCTTCTCTCTCTCTCTCTCTCTCTCTAACTCATTCTCACTCTGACCCTCTCTGGTCAAATTAGAATAGGTAAATGAGTAAATAAAGTTAAATTAAAAAAAAAAAAAAGATTGATGATACTGGTCCTCTTGCACAGTGGTTAAGCCTTGGGCAAGGGGAGTCAGATCCCACATGGCTGATCACTGTTTCAATCCCAGCCTCAGTGGCTTGAGAAACTTACTACTCAACTGAAAAAGTCATGATGCATTTTTGCACAGAAAAACATAGAAAAATAGTCGTGACTTTTTGGATGACCCAGTAAGTGTGTGTGGGTGCATGCCCAGAATCCTGACAGGATGAAGAAATGGAGGGAAAAGGATTGCAGCCTGACCACACCCCACAGCTGGATGGGAGGAGTAGGGTGGACTCTCTCTCATTGGTAAGCACACTTGTCCTCTGGCAATTAAAAAAAAAAGAAACTAATAGTAGGGCCAGCAGATGGTATAATGGTTACATTGTTGGACCCCCACATGGCCGACTGCAGTTCAAGTCCCGGACCCAGCAGCTTGAAACTCACGCAAGGCATATGTGTGTGCATGCCTAAAATCCTGAGAGGAGAATGGAGAAGGGACTACAGCATGGCTCTCCCACCAGGGGGTGATTGCTCACTTCCTATCTCCCAGCACATGTACCCTATAGCAAAAATCGCTCTTAAAAAAAAAAAAAAAAAAAGACTAATAATACTAAACACTGACAAGATATGAACTATGGAACACTGGGAACTCCCATACATTACAGAGAGAAACACAAATGGTTCAGTCACTTTGGTAAATCACATGGTAGTGTTTTAAATATCTAATTAAAATATCACCAAGTAATTTCTAATTACTGATCCCAAAAAATAAATATATGTCCACAAAAGATATATATAAATAGTCATAATGGTAATATCTGGAAACAACTCAAAAGTCCATTAAAAAAGGAAAGAATAGACAAACTATGGCACACCCATACTATGTATTTATAGAACTACTCAGCAATAAAGGGAAGAGAAGATTATACACAAAAACTAGAATGAATCTCTATTATGTCAAGTGAAAGAAGTCAAACACAGACGTTTACATATTATATGGTTCCCATTGTATAAAATTCTGGAAACTACTAATATAAAACTATTGTTATTGCCTAGGTCAGAAGGTCTTGGGAAAGGGACTAACTACAAAAGAGGTATGAGAAAACTTGTGAGGGAACTGTCCTGTATCTTTCACTTTGCTTGTGCATATACTGTACAACTCTATATATTTACCCAAATCCATCAAACTATATCATTTGGATGATTTTTTTATTATCTCAATTTTTAAAAATTTATTTTTAGCGGTGGCATGGTGGTTAAGACACCAGACTCTCACATGGTTGAAGCAGTTTGAGTCCCAGACTCAGCAGCTTGAAAATCACACTGGGAAAGCTGAGGTGTGTCCTGGCGTGTTCAGGGAAGCTATACTCTAAACTCCATCTCCTAGGACCCTGAAATTTTCAGACAAAAAGCCATTTTAAAGCTGAGGTCTGTCCTGGCGCCTTCAGGGGAGCTATGCTCTAAACTCCATCTCCTAGATTCCTGAAATATTCAGGCAAGCATAGTGGAAGACAGATATTGTCACAGAATGATCAGAAACAACCACAGAGACACAAGAAACATGAGAGATCAAGCTAATCTCCCTCCCCTAAGGGAAAAGAACAACCCCTCATCATCCACAGACAGTACAGTAGATTTCATGGAAATGTCTGATAGAGAATTCAGAATATTCACAGTGCCAAAACTAAACCAGATGTAAGAGCTGAGAGATAATGAACTCCAGAAGATGCAGGAGAAAAGAGACAACGAGTTCCAGGAGGTGTTGAAGTTCTTTCATGATCTCAAAGAGGAAATACACACCATAAGAAAGAATCAAATGGAGCTATTGGAGATGAAGGCTGCCATTCATGAAGTCAAACCCTCCCTCAAAAGTATTAAAAGCAGATTAGCCCATGCAGAAAATCAAATCTCAGATGTTGAAGGCAAAACCTCTGTCTAGAAAAAAAAAAACTGAAAATAAACCCCAAAATGAGAATACTATACAAGAAATACTAGACAGTATTAAGCGCCCAAACAGCCAGATAATCAGAAGGTGAGGAAACTAAGGACACTGATAATCTATTCTATGAAATCTTGGACGAAAACTTCTCAGATCTAGGGAGGCATTTAAATATCCAGACGCAAGAAATACAAAGAACCCCTAATAGAATCAACCCAAGATCTTCTCCAAGCACATTATAGCCAGACTGATCAAATATACAGACAAAGACAAGATACTAAAATTGGCTAGAGAAAAACGTCAGGTTACTTATAAAGGTTATTATTTATAAAGGTTATCCAATCAGGTTAACCTCAGACCTCTCATCAGAAACAATGTGAGCAAGGAAAGAATGGGAAAATATATTCAAAGTGTTAAGTGAAAAACAGTTTCAACCAAGAATACTATCTATACCCGGCAAGATTATCTTTTATATGGAAAGAAAGGATAAAAACATTCTCAGATAAACAAGGCCTGAAAGAATTTGCCAATAGCAGACCCACTCTTTTTTTTTTTTTTTTTTTGAGAGAAATTTTCACTGTAGGGCGTGTGCGCTCGCCAGACAGACAGAGAGAGACATAGAGACAGAAAGCGAGAAATCACCCCCCAGGGGGGATGGTCACGCCGCAATCCCCTCTCCTCCATTCTCCTCTCGGGATCTTGGGCACGCACGCACACGCGCCCGGCGTGAGTTTTTTAAGCCACCGGGTCCGGGACACGAACCGCGGATGACTATGTGGGAATCCAGCGACATAGCCATTACGCTAACTGCTGGTTCCCGCAGACCCACTCTTCAAGAAGATCTGAAAGGAGTGCTCTAGCAGGAAAACTAAAGACATATCCAGAAAAAAAGAGAACAAAAGGCAACCAAGAAAATTACCAATTTAGTGCTAGGGACAAAAAATATCAATAATAACGCTGAATGTTAACTTCACTGTATATTCAACAGAAGACAGTCTGAACATAAGACAGAAGTCGCAAAATAGAATTTTATGACTTTTTTTTTTTTTTTTGAGAGAGGTTTTTGCTATAGGGTGCATGCGCTCGCCGGAAAGACAGAGAGAAACAGAGAGGTAGAAAGCGAGAAATCACCCCCCAGGTGGGATGGCCACGCCACAATCCATTCTCCTCTCGGGATTTTAGACATACACACACACACGTGCCCAGACTGGTCCAGGACTTGAACTGCAGTTGACTACATGGGAGTCCAGCGACATAGCCATTACACTAACTGCTGATCCCTAGAATTTTATCAATTTTCTGATGCCTTGAATCAGAAATTGGAAATATTCATCATTGGACAGGGAATGTCATACCTGAAGATTAATCAGAAAACTATGGAACTAAAGTAGATCTCAAGTAAGCCAACAGAAGCTCTTAGAAAGATGGCCTGACAGAGAAGATTAGAGAAGATATATGAAAGAATTTGTAACATAAAATAACCTGGACCAGCCCAGCACTGTAATCAGTAGAGACTGGAAAAGAGCATCCACACCAGAGGATTATCTTGAGAAAGACTTTGAAGGAAGAAAAAGAGACTGATCTTTGCTAGCAGGTGGTATATCACAGAATACTTGGTAGGCAGGGCTGAACTGAGAAGGTTTATGTGTGACTACTGTGCTGGGCATTTCCTTTTCAAGAATTTGAGCAGTTGACATGTAAATGTTTTCTCAAAAATATTGAAAACCATATTGTCTCTGCTGTTTTGGTCACAAACAAAAATATACAAAATTATAAGAAATATTTTGAACATTATCTTTAAAATTCAGAATTCTGAAATTTTTAAAGTTGTTTATTAACTGTCAAGAACTATGGAGTATGAGCAAAAATGTTTTGATACTGAAGTAAATATTTGTGGGAAAATGTAAAAATAAATAAATAAATGCAAAAAAGAAAAAGAAAAGGAATGAAAAATCACACTGGCATTTATACCTATGTGCACAAAATCCCAAGAGGAGAAGAGATTGCAGCATGGCCATCCCCTCTGGGAGGGTGATTTCTCACTTTCCTTCTTTTTGTCTCTGTCTCTCTCTCTAGGGGGCGACAACAACCTTGAAAGCAAAACTATTTATGTAAAAATTTTTATTTTTACATTCTTTATTGGGGAAGGGGATGCAAGAGGAAAAGTGCTAAGAGAGTCTTTGTGGGTTTTGTGCCAAAAGCTAGGAATGGAGATAGGTAATTTTAACAGTGTCTTGCCACATGCTGGGTGCATGTGTGTGCGTGCCCAAGATCCCTAGAGAATGGAGAAGGGATTGCAGCATGGCCATCCCCCCTAGGGGGTGATTTCTTGCTTTCTGTCTGTCTGTCTCTGTCTGGCGAGCGCATGCACCCTATAGCAAAAACAAAGAAAGAAAGGAAGAAAGGAAGGAAGGAAGGAAGGAAGGAAGGAAGGAAGGAAGGGAGGGAGGGAGGGAGGGAGGGAGGAAGGAAG
>NW_006160052.1:1831444-1833827 GCF_000334495.1 Tupaia belangeri chinensis | reverse complement strand
GGAAGAAAGGAAGAAAGGAAGAAAGGAAGAAAGGAAGAAAGGAAGAAAGGAAGAAAGGAAGAAAGGAAGAAAGGAAGAAAGGAAGAAAGGAAGAAAGGAAGAAAGGAAGAAAGGAAGAAAGGAAGAAAGGAAGAAAGGAAGAAAGGAAGAAAGAAAGAAAGAAAGAAAGAAAGAAAGAAAGAAAGAAAGAAAGAAAGAAAGAAAGAAAGAAAGAAAGAAAGAAAGAAAATGTTATTAAAAAAACTGTAAGGAAGAGAAAATGCATTTATACTACTATACTTTCCAACAATGACTGAAAAAAATCTGCACATAAGTCAATCTGTGCAGTTCAAAGGCCAAGTGTATTTTAGGGTTTGTAGGCCACATACAGTCTCTGCTGCATACTCTTTTTTAAAAAAACAAACACTCTTTAGCTTGAGAGTATAACAGTACCAGGCTGTGGATTAGAATTAGTCAAAGGCCATTTTTTGTTGGCCTCAGATGGACAAAACTGCCAAATTTCTCCAAAAACTGTAACCAAAAAACTATTTTCATTTGCCCCCAGGACAGCAAAGACTTCACAGAATACATAAAATGACAAAATTGTGTCAGCATGGAAGTTGGTCCTTATGTCAATAAGCAGTTAATAAAGGTAGATTTTAAACAATGAAGATTAACACCTATTTGTCACCTTAGAAGTTCAAGTGTTTGGGATAGTAAGACTGGAGGACACTTACACAGGTGCTTTTTTTTTGAGAGATAAGGCCTCAGGAAAGGAAATGGAAGCTAGAAGGACAAATTTCACTTGTAAAGATTACGATAGCCTAGATTTCAGAAGTATGACATGAAACTAAAGGGATGACATTTTAACACCAGGTCTGTCAAAATTCCCATTCTGTGCCTGGATTTTCCAAATGTAGATAACATCATTTTGAGTTCACACCACAGAGTAAAGAAAATCTGAGAGCGGAAAGCACATGTATGCATGCTGATTTCATAAATTATGTTAGAAAAGGCTTCCCGGATAGATCAGGGGCCTATAGCTATAGCCATGTCCACTACCCATGGCTTACTGACATTTTAAACAACTAGTTAAAAAGAGCTGACAAGATGCAACTCATTGATTTAAATGTCATTTTCTTACACATCTTATTATTTTAAATGCCAACAAGTCTTAGAGAAAATGGCTTACACCATTTTAAACGCCCATACGCTTTAAGGACAATCATCTAACCTAAAAGTTTACTTCCCTTAAAGAACTGCTATATATATATATAAACAAAGTACAAACTTTGTGTTTAATGTAATTCTTGCCATATGTCAATATTATCTTCAATTTTGTTAAGCAGACTTTCAAGTTAATGAATAGGAAAACAACAAAGTTTGACACCTGAACACACCAAGAGCTAAATATGGTATTCAAAACAAACCTACCATGAATGACTCTCGTGCTAGCATATATAACTGTTGTTATTATTCATGGAAATTAAATCTAAAGAGTACCTGAACAAATGCCTATCCACCATTACACTTGTCATTTGCTATTATCTAGAATCAGCATTTACTGTTGATATTTTTCTTCTATTATACATGTACAGCAATTAAAACATTAAAAGACAATGCAAACCACCTCCAAAGTCAATAGGAAAGATTTCTTATATGCTTCCACTGGTTGGAATTCAAAGTTTATTCTGAGTTTTTATTCACTACCAAATCTTGATCAGAGGCTCCCTGAATGTCTTTTTTTTTGGGGGGGGGGTTTGCTATAGGGCATGTGCGCTCACCAGAAAGACAGAGACAGAGAGACAGAAAGCGAGAAATCACCCCCCAGGGTGGATAGCCATGCCACAGTCCCTCTTCCTCCTTGCTCCTCTCAGCAGCTTGGGCATGCACACACACACACCCAGTGTGAGTTTAAGCCACCAGGTCCAAGTCTCGAACTACGGTTGACTACATAGGAGTCCAGAAACATAGCCATTATGCCAACTGCTGGTCCCTCCCTGAATGTCTCATCTACTTTCCAATATCGATTCTAGATTTCTTCAGGTAGGCAAGACCATTATAAAAACAAAACATCCAAATGCATATTTGAGGCAACAGCATTAGAAAGCCTGGACGAGGACAATATTGCCTTTTTTCTAAACTCCAGAGGGATGTTTTTCTATTCTATTTTTTTCATTGTCAGAGGGTACATACACTCACCAGAAAGACACACAGAGATGGAGAGAAAGGGAGAGGGAGGGACAGAAAGCAAACCCCAGCGGGATACTTTTTTCCATTTCTCCATCCTGTTGGAACTTTGGAGACGCACACACACCTGATATGTCTTTTAAGCTGCTGGAGCTGGGATCTAAACTGTGGCTGGCTACATGGTAAGGTACTTTCCTCCAATTCTCCATCCTGC
>NW_006160052.1:1809584-1831413 GCF_000334495.1 Tupaia belangeri chinensis | reverse complement strand
GAACTTTAGGGATGCACGCACACACATCTGATTATGTTTTCCAAGCTACTGAAGTCAGGATTTGAACCATGGCTGGCCACACAGGATCTGGCTCACTTAACCACTAGGCTACTGAGTCAGCCGCCAAGAGAACTTTATCTATACTACTCTGACAGCACTATTTTTATAACCTGTATTTTATTTACTTATATCTATTTCTTATCTCTTCCGGTAGATAAATTCCTCGACAATAACATCTATAGGTGCCAGCAGGTGGTTAAAGGTGCTGGACTCCCACCATGGTTCAAGTCCCAGACCTGGCAGCTTGCTCTCTCTCTCTCGCTTTGCCTCTCTCTGGTCAAATTAAAGTAAATAAATAAATAAAGTTAAATAAAATAATTCTTTTTTTTTAAAAAAAGAAAATAACACCTATAGCTAAAACTTCTCTATATCACTCAAAGCACCTTAATTCCTCCCATAGTGGCTGGTGCTTTTAATGTAGTAAGTATAAAATATATTGTGACTGACTTAACTAAATTGGAGATTTCACACTTTCTCATTTCAAAATTTGTTACAAAGTTGTATTACTGCTCCCCCAGGTGGGGTACTAGCATAAAGACAGAAAAGCAGGTAAATCAAATAGAAACAGAGTCCAGAAATAAACCCTCACATATACAATAAGAATGATTTTCAAAACAGATGCCAAGGCTATTTAATGGTGCAAGGCTCTTTCAACAAATGGTGCTGGGAAATGTGGAAATCTACATGCAAATGAATGAAACTGGATGCTTACCTTGATATGCAAGATTTAAAAACCTAAATTTAAAATTCTTAAAAGAAAACATACAGGAAAATCTTCAAGACACTGGATTTGGCAAGGACTTTTTGAATGACACCAAGAGAGCAGGCAAATAAAGTAAAAATAAACTGGACCACATCCATATGAAAATCTTTGTTCATGAAAGGACACAATCAACAGAACTTACAAAATGGGAGAAAATAATCCGCAAATCATTTATCTGATGAGTTAATATTCAGTAAGGAGTTAATATTCAGTATAAAAAGAACTCCTACATCTTTCCCAGGAACAAAAAAAAAAAAAACAATTTAAAAATGAGCAAAGGACTTGAATAAACAGTTTCCCAAAGATTATACAAATGGCCAATAATCACATGAAAGATGCTCAATGCCATTAATCATTATGAAAATACAAATCAAAACCATAGCGAAATACCACCTCACATCCATTAGAATGCCTATCAAAAAAATTTCAGAAAATAACCAATATTTGCATGCAAACTGTAGTGTGTTGTTGGCAGAAATGTAAAATGGTACAGCAACTGTGAGAAATGGTTTGGTAGCTCCCCTCAAAGAATTAAAAATATAAGGCTAGACTGACATAGCATTAACCACTATTCTGTAAGACTGACCCATCTGGTAAAGTTCCAGATAAAAAATGGAATGTGGGTATAGCCGAGTCCATGATGTGGGACTGGCTTAATAAGGGGCTGGACTATATTTGTGAAGACCCTGCTAGGGGTACCTGTTCTCTGTCTTTTTTGCTCATAAAGAAATAAAGATAGAAGTTTTTAAAGAGCAATTAATATTTAATAAAAAGAGATCCAGAAAATTCTACTTCTGGGTATATACCCTCAAAAAAGACTCAAAGAGTTATGTATACCCATATTCACCGTGGTATTAATTACAATTTAAAAGAGGGAAACAAACCAAGTGCCCACTGATGAATGAGTAGATGAACAAGATGTGGTATATACATATAATTCTGCTTATAAACGAAGGAAATTTTGCTATAACATGGAAAAAATTATGAAGACAATAGTGGAATGAGCCAGTTAAAAAATAAAAAATAAATACTGTATGATTCCACTTATATGACATAGCTAGAGTAGTCAAACTCAGAGATAAAAAGTAAAATGGTGGTTTCCAGGGGTAATGAGGAGGAGGGAATGGAAGAACTACTGTTAAATGGATATAACACCTCAATATTCCAAGATGAAAAGAGTTCTCCAGATTTGTTGAACAATAATGCATGTACTTGACATTACTGAACTATAAACTGGAAAACATTTTTTTAAATTTATCTGTATATGCATAAAATAAATACACAACTGTTTCTAACATTCTTTATGTGGAAATTGGAGATTTCAAAATATCACTGGTCCTACGCATTTAAGAGTAGGTACAGTGTATAGCTGAACTTTGAATTATGATACAGCTAATTTCTTGTGGGGTCTTATTTTGACACAAGATTTGTTTCTAGGCTGTCCTTTATAGTATTTTTTGTAAGAATCTTTGGGATTAAAGTTTTGGGTTTTTTTTTTTTTTTTTTAAGGAAAGCTTAAGATAGTTTATTTTATATCATATCTATTTTACCAAAATAAACAGGTAGACAGGTACATAGGTAGAATTTTAAAAAGCATAATCCATGACAAAAATGTAACTTCAAAAAGGACGGAAATCTAATAAAAGAATAGAGGAAACAGAAAGATAAGCAAAATAAATAGAAGCGCTCATGACAGAGGAGAAAGAACAAACAGAAAGCCTAATGTGCAAATGGCAGTTCATAAGAAAGGGAAGAAAAAGAAGTGAGATCTATTCCCATGGGCAAAAAGCAATGAAGGATAGACTTAACAAAACATTCAAGTGAAACACTGAAGCACAATCTATTAACTCTAATCCAAATTTTTGTGTAACTAAGCACATTCTGAACTTATTTGATTATGAGAATCTCCTCAAGCAGAACATCAAAAACACATTTTCCAGAGAATCATAGAATTTGAGAGTTGAAAGGGACCTAAAATGTCCATCCATTCCAAGAATTTATCTAATATTCAGAACTCAGTAATTTTTCATTAAAAATGTACTGCTGGGATGAAACAAATCATAATGATTTTCTCAAAAATACCCATTTCATATTGGTATAACTAGAAAACTTTGAGCAGCAATTTGAGTGAGTTACTGTAGCCTGTTCCCACTTGTCTTTTCTTTAAACGTCACCTTAATATCTAAGAATTTCTCACTGTTTCTTGTCCTTATTATGAACAAGTTAACTGGACATTCTTAGAAGAACACTCATATGTGGGCATTCTTGTTCTCATTTAATTTATGCCAACTCGAACTCCTACAGCAATACTAACTGTATTCTAGGGGCTGGACTGAATTTGTGAAGACCCTGCTGGGGAGATCTGTTCTCTCTTTCTTGCTTATGGAAGGAAGAAAGGAAGGAGAAAGAAAGAAGGAAGAAAAGGAGGACCTTTTTAAAAAAAAGCAATTAAAGTTTAATAAAAAGAGATCCAGCAAATTCCATAGTAGTCTCCTACTACTGTTCAGCAATTATCAGTAACTTCTTGTTGGTTCCTTTACAATCTCTTTGTCCAACCGTTCCCTCCTGTTTGTTTTTTTTTGGTTTTGGTTTTTTTTTAAGAGAGAGATTTTTTTTTGCTACAGGGCACGTGCGCTCGTTGGAGAGACAGAGAGACAAAAAGGAAGAAATAACCCGCGAGGGCGGATGGCAATGATCCCTTCTCCATTCTCCTCTCAAGATTTCAAGCACAAACGCACACGGCATGAGTTTTAAGTTGCCAGGTTCGAGACTCAAACCGTGGTCACCTACATGGGAGTCTAGCAACATAATCATTACACTATCTGCTGGTCTCTGTTCCTTTCTTCGAATATCTTTAATTTCTTCCTTTCATTAAGCTTCTTCTAAGAGTATAAATATTACTTATGTTTCATATTCCTCCCCTAAAAACATTTTACTTAATTAAAGCCCTTTGCCTATTCTTTCTATGGTCCAATTTTGTTCATTATTCTATTGTTATCAATGTATATACACTTAACTCCCATGATACTCACTTATTCATTAAAGTTGTCACACTTAAAAGTCTGGTTCCCACAAGGGCTTTTTTTTTTTTTTTTTTTTTGGACATAGGGTGTGGACGCTTAGCAAAGAGAGACAGTGAGAGGAAAAGTGAGAAATCAACCCTGGTAGGCAGGGATGGCTAAAATCCCTTCTCCTTCATTCTTCTCCTGGCATGCATCCACATGTGCCTGGCATGATTTTCAAGCCTCCAGGTCTAGGATGGGAACTGCAGTCAACCATGTGGGAGTCCAGCCCTTTAGTCACCATGATACCTGCTGACCCTGAACTGGTATTTTCTCACAACCCACTGCAGTACATTTTGGGGTACTTCCTCCACTCATTTAAGGACCACTCTGACAAATTACACAGTAGTCCATGTTAGTGAGACAAACATAACGCAACCTTGTTCACAGTATGCAGCCAGAAAGATATCCAATGCAAAATGGGCAACTAATTTAGTGTATAATTCTACCTTCTTTTTAATCCAATTCTTCTTCCTTCTAAAATGAGGATCTTTTACAAATTCAGTATTTTATCCTTTACCCCTTAAAGGCTTCATTTGCTCAAATATTCCAACACATGTAGCTACAAACCCCCAGATATTTAATATATTCATCCCAGACCTTTTATTTCAATTCAATTGCCACAAACACAACTGTCTACTGGACACTTCTAAACAAATGGTCACTCTCACCACAAACTGCTTCAAGCTCACCTCACTTTTCTCTCCATAAAATTAGTCACTGCACCTTTCCCTTTCTCACTTCTTACCTTTTACTAATTAATTTACTATGTTGAGCTATCAGGATTGGAAGCCTAAAGTCAGCACTATTTGCCCTCTCCCATAATCATACACTCTCACAAAGTTTTGAAAACTCCTTATTCCATATTTTCTACATATATCTTCCTTATCCATCAGCCTATTTTCTGGATAGCAAGAGACTCCTACAGTTTTCTCACTATAAATTCCTCTTCACTACATCCTAAAAACAACTACCAAATTGATCACTTTTCCTTATTTAAAGTTCAGGTTCCATCTCCTTGAATAAGCAACTTCCACTGTACCTCTTAACTGCTATAGTACTTATATTTTCTTGTATTATTATTACAAATGAGAATAAGGAGGGTGGGATTTACTCTTTGTATTTCCTACCTTGGACCAGGCTCTGGTGTAGCAGTAACACAACTAGACTCAAACCAGAAAGACCTGGGTTTGCATCCTGGCACCTTTCTAAGGTGCCCATGATCTGGGTCTGCTGAGACTGGGGATAGATGTAAAGCGGTGACTCTGCTGGGAGTGTCAGTGTCTTCTGTGTCTCTGTCTGTCTGTCTCTCTATATATACACAAAAAGACAAACTTAAAAAAAATTTCTGGGCCAGTCGGTGGCTAAAGCAACTGGATTCCACATGGCCAATGGTATCGTTTGAAACTTAGACCCAGTGGCTTGACGGATATGCTGGGCCTGTGTACCTGTCATGTCAAAAAATATTTAGGGACCAGCAGTTAGCGTAATAGCTATGTCGCTGGATTCCCATGTAGTTGACCGTCGTTCGCGTCCCAGACCCAGTGGCTTAAAACTCACGCCAGACGTGTGTGTATGCGTGCCCAAGATCCCGAGAGGAGAATGGAGGAGAAGAGACTGCAACGTGGCCATTCCTCCGGGGGGTGATTTCTAGCTTTCTGTCTCTCTCTCTCTGTCTGCCTGGCGAACACACGCATCCTATAGCAAAAACCTCTCCAAAATATATATATATATATATATATATATATTCGTAACTTTTTTAAATGAATTTTTTCCACAATCTACTATAAATTTTAATAACAAATGCTTTCTGAAATATATGTATTCTGAGATTTCAAACTCAAACTAGTATGTTTAGTAAACGAATATGTTTAGTAAACTAGCATGAATGCAAATTAGAACAGGATCATGGTATTCACACTTCTAATCAATTAACTAGCTCATCCTCTGAGAACTCAGTAAGAATCTCACGTGACTCTCTGGGCAATCCTTCTTCTCTAGGCTACTATTTTTCTTTCTCTTTTCTTAATTCTTTCTTTTTATTTCTTCTTTTTTTCTCTCTCTCTCTGGTAAGCATATGTGCCCTATATCAAATGTAAAAAATAATAATAATACATCAAATTGAATATACAGTCCTCTTTAAAGAGATGAGAATATGAGATAGAGATAAATATAAGAAATATAACATATTTGTATCTTATTATAATAAATATAATAAAAAATCAAGATGAGAATAAGAGCCAGACAGATTGAGGTAGGAGCTAAAGAGTTCACCAGGTCTATAGTGAAGCTAGGTTTAGGTGTATGTAGATGAATATATGTAGTAAGGTACATATGTGTGTACATGCACGTGCACACATAATATGTATTATAAATTTAGATACACATGATTTATGTAATGATATATTTTATGTATTATATATTATGCACATATATACTATATATTTTAAAGTGTATATGTATGTGTGTTTCTGTATATACTATATATTATAGATTTAAATACACATATATTTATGTAATTATATATATATGTTGTGCATTATATACATATGTATCTATGTATATATGCACCTACATGTACTCCAAAATATATATATATATATATTTAGGGAACCAGCAGTTAGTGTAATGACTATGTTGCTGGACTCCCACGTAGTCGACTGCCATTCGCGTCCCAGACCCGGTGGCTTAAAACTCACGCCAGGCGCGTGTGCGTGTGTGCCCAAGATCCCGAGAGGAGAATGGAGAAGAGGGGATTGCGGCATGACCATCCCCCCGGGGGATGATTTCTCGCTTTCTGTCTCTATGTCTCTGTCTGTCGGGCGAGTGCACACGCCCTATAGCGAAAATCCCCCCCCCAAAATAAATATATATATATATTTATTTACTTATTTATTTTAAAAGAGAGAGACAGAGAAGAGGTTACAGAATGACCGTCTTCCATGGGAGGTATTCCCTCTCCTCCCTCATATACTCTCTCTCTCTGTTGAGTGCATGTGCTCTCTAGGAAATAATATTTCCTATCTATATGAGAACATTGGTTCTGAGTGTGCAGAATGGATGATTTACATCTCCCTATAGATTAGATTTAATTTCTTTAGCCAACTATAGTCTCCCCAACATTTCATAAGCAAGGAGATTATCAGGCATTTTATATCTCTGTTATTTTCTCTGGCCAACCACAAAACTAGACATTTAATAAACGTGCCAAGTAATTAGCCTATTAGTTAACTCTGATCACATAAAATTGAACAGAGTAGAGTTAATCACCAATTAACAGTTTCTCTGAGTCTTGTCTGTTTTGCAGAGAAATCCATAGAGTAAGAGGAGAAAAAAAATCCTCTTTGATATTTAATGGGATCTTGGGCTGAGGACCAATTTACTATATTAAGTGGTTTTCCTTAATCTTTCTTCGAAAATCTATACAAAAGGTCTCTGGATATAAAACAAGGTTAGATACTGCTATTTGGATCTGTACAATAAACTGAGTGTCTAATTCATTCATCTATTTCAATTTCACATATAAATATCCTTTAAAGATATTTGTTTCGACTTTCTCACTCAATAGAAACTATATGGATGTATTTTTCTTCCACAGTTCCTTTTATATGATAGATACTATGAATACTTAACAGATTCTGGTACTCTAGAACAAGATGACAAGCAAGATGTATCAAAGTAAATTTGAATATGCCCAAATTAATTTATTTAGGAAAGCAAAAGGACATTACTAGGGTAATGGGCAAATTTTGAAAGTTCAGCAGATTAGATAACAGTACTGTCCCAATGTTTATTTCCTAATTTTTTTTTAAGGAGAGATTTTTGTGGGGCCAACAGGTGGTGTGGTGGTTAAGGGCGATGGACTCCCACATGGCTGATCATAGTTCGAGTCCCAGACCTGGTGGCTTGCTTTCTCACTTTCTCTCTCTCTGTCCTTCTCTGGTCAAATTAATGAATACATAAATAAATAAAGTTTAAAAAATTAAAGAGGGATTTCTGCTATAGGGTGGGTGCATTTGCTAGAGAGAGAGAGAAACAGAAAGTGAGAAGGAGAAACAGAAAGTGAGAAATCACCCCGGGACGGGAGGGGATGGCCACACCATAATACCTTCTCCTCCATTTTCTTCTTGGGATTTTGGGCACACACGCATACATGCCTGGCATGAGTTTTAAGCGACCAGGTCGGGGACTCAAACCACAGTTGACTACATGGGAGTCCAGAGAAGTAACCATTATGCCATCTGCTGGTCCCTATTTCCTAATTTTTATAATTTTATGGAAGTTACATAAGTTGCTAACATGGGTAGAGGGTATATATAATAAGAACTCTGTAGATTTTTACAACTGTTTTATAAGCCTATAATAATCTTAAGCTTTAAAAAGATTAAAATCCTAATAAGTAGGTAACACAAAGAATTGTGGGGACCAGCAGGTGATGTGGTGGTTAAGGGCACTGGACTCCCACACGGCCAACAACAGTTCAAGTCCCAGACCTGGTGAGTTGCTTTTTCACTTTCTCTCTCTCTCTCTCTCTCTCTGGTAAAATTAAAATAAATAAAGCTAAATAAAATAATTCTTAAAAAAAAGAACTGTGTACATATGCTTGGCACATGTCAGCACTCAAAATAGTTAACTATTAATAACTTTTCCAAGCTTACGCCTCTTGGATTTGTTCTTGATCACTTATTTAATAAATATTTTACAAAGTGCCTACTTTATGCCCATAAACAGAAAAGGAAAGAAAAAAATTGAGTAAGCCACTCACTCACAGATGTCTAACACGCAAATGTCAGTCATTTTAAGTATGCTCCTATCCATTTACCCTCCAATTCTTTCTTTCCAACTGAATAATTCCAAGTCCTACTTAATTCTTGCTCTCCACTTTCTACATTTCTGTTCCCAGTACTATTATCAAAATATTGTGTCGTCTGAAAAGCCATGATGTGTTTTTTTATGTTTTCCTATGCAACAATGTGTCATGACTTTTCTATGTGACTATGCCCATAACTTACTCTCTGACCCTTCCATTTCTTTATCGACAAAAAAATGCAAATAAACCTTTAACTAACTTTATAGGGTTTTTTGAAGATTAAGTATGAGGGACCAGCAGATGGTATGGTGGGTAAGGCGCTGAATACTCCCATTATGGCCGACCATGGTTCAAGTCCTGGACCAGGTGGCTTGCTTTTTCACTTTCTCTCTCTCTCTCTCTCTCTCTCTCTCTACCTCTCTCTCTGGTAAAATTAAAATAAATGGATGAATAAATAAAATTAATTCTTTAAAAAAAAAAGATTAAGTATGAATGTAACTGACACAAAGCTGATGCCTTAAAAATGTCATTTCTGTTCCCAGTACTATTATCAAAATATTGTGTCGTCTGAAAAGCCATGATGTGTTTTTTTATGTTTTCCTATGCAACAATGTGTCATGACTTTTCTATGTGACTATGCCCATAACTTACTCTCTGACCCTTCCATTTCTTTATCGACAAAAAAATGCAAATAAACCTTTAACTAACTTTATAGGGTTTTTTGAAGATTAAGTATGAGGGACCAGCAGATGGTATGGTGGGTAAGGCGCTGAATACTCCCATTATGGCCGACCATGGTTCAAGTCCTGGACCAGGTGGCTTGCTTTTTCACTTTCTCTCTCTCTCTCTCTCTCTCTCTCTCTACCTCTCTCTCTGGTAAAATTAAAATAAATGGATGAATAAATAAAATTAATTCTTTAAAAAAAAAGATTAAGTATGAATGTAACTGACACAAAGCTGATGCCTTAAAAATGTTCTCTTTTTTTCTCTTATAAATTATATCCTCTAACACCTTTGTAAAATCCTGAAGTCTAGCTCAACAACTGCTTTACTAATTTTAGATGAATCCCTGTTCTATTTCCCCAAAGAGACTATTACGTTATCAGGAAAGTCATGGCATATTTTTCCATGTTTTTTTTTTAATGCAAAAATGCATCATGACTTTCCCAATGACCAAAAGTATAATTTACTCACGCTAACAGCTTGAGTATTTAGTGAAAATTAACTAAAAATAAGCATAACTTTCATTTCTTTCCAAAATACCAGACCAATATTTCTAACTTGCTTTTTTGTTTGGTTGTTTTAGTTTGCTATCAGATGCTTGCACTTGCCAGAAAGAAACAGAGAAAGAGAGTGAGAAATCCCCCCAGAGGCTGCAATTCCTTCTCCTCTATTTTTAGCCACTGAGTCCAGGACTGAAATTGGACAGTTAGCCATGTGGGATCTAGCTGCCTTAACTTCCATGCCACTTGCTAGCTCCTCTAACGGCTTTTTCAAATACTACCCTAGATTATCACACCATCCCAACCTCCTACTCAAGATTCCAGTATCGTGCACTAAGCTGCCACCCATGGGCTATTACTACACTCTCCAGATAGTTCTTTCTTCTTCTTTTTTTAAAGGAATTACTTTCTTTAGTTTTATTTATTCATTCTTTCATTTTTTTAATTTAACGAGACAGAGAGAGAAAGCAAGAAAGCAAGCCACCAGGTTTGGAACTCGAACCTTGATCAGCCATGTGGGAATTTCCAGCACCTTAACCACCATGCCAACCTTCTGGCCCCCCAGATATTTCCTTCATTTTTTAAAATCTAAAGCCAACCCTAAATGTAAACCATGGGGTCAACCTGTGGCCTGGTGAGTAGGTGGCTGGATCCTTCATGGTTGACTACGAGTGCAAGTCCTAGAAGTGGTAGCTTGAGAAACACGTCAGGCACATGTGAATCGATATGCCCAAAATCCCAACAGGAGGGAGAAATGGAGGAGAAGGGATTGTGGTGTGAACACTCCCCTAAGGGGTGCTTTCTCACTTTTTGTTTCTTTCCCCTGGTGAGCACACATGCCCTTTGGCAAAATTTAAAAAATAATAATAAAGGTCTTAGCAGGTGGTATAAGGTGCTGGACTCCCATATGACTAACCACGGTTCAAGTCCCAGACGCGGTGGCTTCAAACTCACGCTAGACCTGTGTGTGTGTGTGTGTGTGTGTGTGTGTGTGTGTGTCCAGAATTCCAAGAGGAGAATGGAGGAGAAGGGATTGCAGCACGGCCATTCCTCCTGGGAAGTGACTGCTCACATTTTCTCTGTCTCTCTCACAAGCACATGCACCTTACAGCAAAAAGGCTCTCCAAAAAATAATTTTAAAAAAACTAATACTATTAAAGATGTATATTTCATCATTTAAGTTACCTAAGCTTTCTCCTTTCGTATATTCTATTACCCATGTATAACTGTCACTGAAAATAAAAAAGCCAAGGAGAGCTTAGTAGAGTGTCCAATGGAGAAAAACAGCTTTCTCAGAACTAACTGAGTTGTAAACTGGAAATACTCTTTCTAGTCACAAAATCAACTAAAAACTATAGAACTACAAACAGCAAAAGAAGCTGGTGTAAATACTAAATCATTACATGATTTCTTATTTCTGCACTATCTTCCAAAATAATTCATACAATATTGTAATGTTCATATGCTAACTTAAAAACTTTTCTTTTTTTTTTCTCCATAAGGCATGTGCACTTGCCAGAGAGAGACTGAGACAGGCAGGGAGGGGGCAAGTGAGAAATCACACCTGATGGCCACCTGCAATCTCTTCTCCATTCTCCTCTCAGGATTTGGGGCACACATGCACAAGCGTCTGGTGTGATTTTCAAGCCGCCAGTCCAGGACTTGACCCACGGTCAGTCATGTGGGAATCCAACACGTTAATCATCACGTAATCTGCTAGCCCAAAAACTCAACTATATTACAAGAATATACCATGCTCAATTGCTAAGCACAGAATGGCTCTCCTTCCATCCTAACCTTAAGAAAAGAATTTTCTTCTACCAACAGGCCTATTAAACTGACTTGCTGGATAAAAGGCACTAACGAGTCCACACACACACACACACAGAGTTAAAATTATGTATGTGGGGGCCAGCCCATGGCCAGATAGTGAAAGCAGGAGGATCCTACATGTCTGACTACATAGTTCAAGTCTCAAACCTGACAGCTTGGAAAACACCCAGGACATACTCATGTGTGCACGCCCAAAATCCCAAGTGGAAGAAGAAAGGAAACTGTGGTGTGAACATGTCTTACAGGGGGTGCTTTCTCTCTCTTTCCCACCCCACCCTCCATAAGTGCACACACTTTCTACCAAATTTTAAAAATATATGTGTGTGGGACCAGCAGATGGTATAATGGTTATGTCGCTGGACTCCCACAGAGTTGACTGCAGTTTGAGTCCTGGACCTGGCAGCTTAAAACTCATGCCAGGAACATGTGTGTACATGCCTAAGATCCTGAGAAGAAAATGGAGGAGAAGGGATTGTGGTATGGCCATCCCTCCCTATGGGGGGCTGATTTCCTGCTTTCTGTTTCTGTCTTTGTCTGTTTTCTCCAGTAAGTACACATGTCCTATAGCAAAAATGTCTCTCTGAAAAAAAAAAAAAAAGTATATATACACATACATACATGTGAGTATGTATGTGTATATATACAAACATTTCAACTTCATTAGTAATTTAACTCAAAACAACATTGTTTTATCTTCTGGTCATTCTTTTTCAAACCACAGTAACTGTGAAAATGAATAAAGATTCTCTTCATCAACTCAACAAAAATACACAGCAACTTTTTCATTTAGAAAACAATGAAAAGATGCTATCAAACAAATGTTAAAAGAAGTTCTTAAATTGTATACAAGCTGGCTTTCAGATTTTAAAGTAATTGCCAACGATAATAAATAGTGTCACAATGACGAAATGTACAGAAACAAAGAAGCATATAGTATGACTCAGTCTTCAACAGCTGACAATATAGCCTAGAACACAAAATTCAAACATAGAGAAGGATGAACAAAATAAGGCAGTATATCAACTGATTGATATGTTCAGGATTTATTCCAACAGTGTGAAAAGTTGAAACAGTAATAGGAGCAGAGAGGTATCCTTTTTAGGAAAGGGGAGTCTTAAGAAAAAGCAAGATAATTTCAAGCTACAGAGAATGAGTATACAATGGTGAAATCCAAAGTATGTTGTTTAATACAATAACAGAGAGTGTAGCTGAAATTATATAGAAGATGAGTGGAGTATCATTAGAAAGAGAACTGGGGCCAGTTCCGTAGCACAACAGTAAAGCCCCAGAGAAGCTAGATGACCCATGGCGACTACAGTTTGAACTCCAAGTCCAGACATCCTCAAGCAAGCTAGGCATACATGCAAGTGCCCCAGGTTCGATGGGCTAGAAGACTGGAAGAATCACAGTGTGGCCAGACCCAATCTGTAATAGGTGCTCACCTCTCTCTTTTTATCTTGTGGGTAGACATGTGTCCTATCATAAAGAAAGAACTGGGGAAAAAAGAAAGAAGGGAGGGAGGGAGAGAGGAAAGAAAGAAGGTGTAAGCGAAGAAAAGAAAGAGTAATGGACTTAATTGTAGAGGGTACTAAGGTAAGTGAGTGCTAGGCTAATGAATACAAGTCAAAGAGAAAGGGTATAGGATAACATTTCCACACTGAGGGTAACCACAGAAGAAGGAAGTTTAACCTTGTGGCAATATTTAACAGACTAAACAAATTCTCAAGAGAGATCAATATTATCTTATTAGTCCAAAAATAATACTGTCTAAATTATGGTGATAACCAGGAAAATGAAAAAGAATGAGATTCATTATGAAGGAAGAACTATTAGACCCTGGCAAATGATTTAAAGTTAAAGTGTGCAAAGGAAAAGAAAGAATTCAAATGCTTCAAAGGTTTTAACAAAGGAAATAGAAGTATTTTATGAAAAGAAACAGATGTAAAACTTTTTTTTTTTTTAAATAAAACTACTTTTTTTTATAAATCTATGTCATGATTTCTCGCTTCAGCCTCCTGGGTAGCTGGAACTACAGGCAGATGCCACCGCACCCAGCTTTTAGGAGGGACTAAGACTTGAACCCATGCCTCTCAGGTGGTCTCAGCCGGCTAAGCCCACCAGTGCACTCTCTAACTAGGTGACTGGGCCAGTAAACCATTATTAATAAATGTTTCCAACAACCAAAATGTTTCCAAACCAAAACTGTGTTTAAGCAATAAAGCAACAGAAACTTAAGGGTTTAGCCAATTTCTGCAACTGAATATAAACAGCATTCATGTTCAGATATTATAAAGAAACACTGCATTAAAGCATAAACAATTGTATACTATAAATCTACATGAGTTAGTAAATTGCTTGATCCAGATATATGCAACTGTTCTTTCTGTACTAAGAATGACTCCCATCACTTAAATTACCATACTCTACATATTTAAAATAAATGCAACAGTTTAAGACCTAATTACTCTGCCTAGTGAACTATGTAAATAAAGCAATGCATGGTGGGATAGATTTCTCAATAGGCTAATCAACAGACTGGAAATAATTTAAATTGTAAAATTCAGAGGTACTATCACACTCTTTTATAAATATGTAATCATACATTCCTTTTTCTACATATCTTCCAATAAAGAAGTAAAATTTTTAAAAGCAGAAACTTTAAAATATCACAGAAAGTTTTCACAAAGTTCCTAGTTACCTTTACTTTATCTCTTCTCAAGCAACAGAAAAGACAATTTTCATCAAAAGTCCAATCAGAAATTCTTTCAGGTTCACAGTCTGCAAAAATAATATGAATAAAAAATTAACAGTCATAAAATAATTTTTCAGAAAATAACTGAGAATGAATAACTACTGTTTAACAAAAACCTCATTAAGCAATAGGTCCCACATTTAATCTCAAAATTCTTAATTCTTAAAATTCTTAATTCTTAACTGCTCACCAGTTGATATCAACTAAACTCAAAAAGATGCTTATATGGTTATATAGCTTTAACTCGCATGCAGTTGTGAGTAAAGGAGACTGAGGGTTAACCAGAAAGAATTTGAAATAACAAAGTATTTTGAATACCTTTAAGTAAACTGAGATCTTTTACTAATGCAGGTCCAAACAGCCCTTCAAGAATACTTTCAAACCCTGAAACGATAAAAGAGAAAAAAATTCATTATCACAATAATATTTGCTATGGTGCTATTACTCTATTACATGAAAACATAACAGTGTTTTTTTCTAGTTCAAAAAGATTGTCAATGACAAATCTATAAAAATCATTAGTATTTTTGTCAATGATTAACATTCAACACAAATTTAGAGCCCATTCAAGAACAAAACAAAAATATAGGCTAGAAATAACCCATGAAGAAATTGAAATTCATAGGTTCTTTTTTCATTTTACAAAATCCCAAGTACCTTTTTTACATAAACACTCAAACTCCCTTTTAAAAGGTGTCTTTCTCAACAGAAGAGTCAACTTGCTTCAAAACTTCTGCAATTTGGGGGAACCAGCAGTTAGCGTAATGGCTATGTCGCTGGACTCCCATGTAGTCGACTGCGGTTCGCGTCCTGGACCCGGTGGCTTAAAACTCACGCCAGGCGCGTGTGTGTGCGTGCCCAAGATCCCGAGAGGAGAATGGAGAAGAGATTGCGGTGTGACCATCCCCCCTGGGGGGTGATTTCTTGCTTTCTGTCTCTATGTCTCTGTCTGTCTGGCAAGTGCACGCACCCTATGGCAAAAATCTCTCCAAAAAAAAAAAAATCTGCAACTTTCTAGAATAATCTAAATAGCATTTTTTGGAAAGCCAGCTGAAAACAGATTCTTGAAGGAAAATTTTCACTGAGAACTTCTATATCACACAGAGCCAGAGCACAATATTTTGAATGAAAAAGACATCTGTAATTATTTCACAATGCCACAGTAACTTCTTGTTACTTCCTTTATATGTATAAAACTCACTCAGGACCAGCAGTTAGCGTAATGGCTATGTCACTGGACTCCCACGTAGTCGACCGTGGTTCGCATCCCAGACCTGGTGGCTTAAAACTCACGCCGGGCGCGTGTGAGTGCGTGCCTAAGATCCCGAGAGGAGTGCAAAGGAGAAGGGATTGCGGCGTGGCCATCCCCCTGATGGGGGGTGATTTCTCGCTTTCTGTCTCTCTGCCTCTGTCCATCTGGCGAGTGCACGCACCCTATAGCAAAAATCTCTCCAAAAAAAAAAATAAATAAAAACCACTAATAACACATTTCTTACAAGAGGAGAAAAACTCAAATATGATTATATACAAATGCCCTTCTACCAGTGTGAATAAAGCAGAAAAGGGAAAGCATACTTTTTTTTTTTTTTACGTAATACCTCAAGTATTGCTAATCTACTTAATAAAAAATAATTTAAAAATATCTTGGTCATCCTTCAATTTTTAGAAAAAAAGAAAGGAATCAGGCTTGCACCTTTATACAAAATACCAGAAATAGTGGATTAGAGCAGTGAGTCGCAAACTATATTATGGATCTCAATCAAGTTCACACAGCTATTACAAGAGATCTGTGAATGCATATGTACTCTCAAGTGTGACTTTCATAAAAAATAATTATGTCTTACACATTCATGATTCATATTACTTTCTAGATATTTAGAAATGCAAGACCAGCCTTACAGCCTTATCACTGAGGGGCCAGATCCCACATGATCTACTGTGGTGTGAAAAACATGTGTGTACACGAGTGTGCATGTGTATGTGCATGCCCAAAATCCCAACACATGGATAAACAGAGAAGGTATTGCAGTTAGATCACGCCCATTGGGGGTTGCTTTATTCCTCCTTCCTCTCCCCTCTGGTGAGAGCCCAAGACCTTTGGCAATTTTTTAAAAAATAAAAACGAAAAAAAGAAATTAAGAAAAGAAATGCTTTTAAGAAAATTAAGAAAATACATAAGCTGTTTCTGAGTTCCTAGTTGTTTGGGGCACTATGTATTGTATTTTGTCACATAACCTACTATAGCCTAGAGGCTTGTTGAATTTTTAATTGTTTTAAAACACTCTTAGACTCAAAAGGCAGGAAATGACTAATTTAGAATACTATAGCTTGGGCCAGTCCTGGAACATGGAGGTTAAATGTTGTGCAAAGGAAACCAGATCTCACATGGCAGAGACCCTGATTTGGCTTGCTCCTGCAGCTTGAAAAATACGCTAGGCATGGGACCAGCAGTTAGCATAATGGCTATGTTGCTGGACTCCCATGTAGTCAACCACGATTTGCGTTCCGGACCCGGTGGCTTAAAACTCACACTGGGCGCGTGTGCCCAAGATCCCGAGAGGAGAGTGGAGAAGGGATTGCGGCGTGGCCATCCCCCATGGGGGGTGATTTCTCGCTTTCTGTCTCTCTTTCTGGCAAGCGAGCGCACACACCCTATAGCGAAAAAACCTCTCAAAAAAAAAAAAATGCTAGGCACACAACATGCATGCACCCTCCCTAAGACACTGTGTGTAAGTAAGTATGTGTGTGCATACTATGGTATTAAAAAATTGCACTTTATCTTGCTCATGTACATGTAGTATTACTTTAAATGTTATCAACAAAATAAAAGACTAAGAAGGTAAGAAAGGACAAAAGATGGTACCTAAAAAAGGTATTTTCCTTTTTTTTTTTTATCTTTGCTAGAGGGCTAAGTGCAGTCGCCAGGGATGGAAAGGAAGAGAAGCACCCCACCTTACATGGGGCATGGTTATATAGCAATTCCTGCTCCATCTTTCTCTCTTTTCAGGATTTTGGGCACACACACACTTGGCTTGTTTCTCCAACGCCACGTCCAAGACTTGAATCTCATGTCTGGCCATGTGGAATATGGCTGCCTTAAACAACAGGTCACAGAACTGATCATTTATTTTTATTGTTAGAGGGCTCATGTGCTCAGCAGAAAGAGAAAGCAACTCCCTCTAAGAGGTGTGGTCATGCCACAATTCTTTTTCCTCATTTCTCCATCCCACCAGGGTTTGAGGGATGAACACACATGTACTCAGCATGTTTTTCAAGCTGCCAGGCTGGAATTTGAGCTGTAGGATCCAGCTCTCTAGGCATTAGCACTTAACTGCTTTGCTATGGGGCCAGCCTGGGAAATAGTATTTTATCTGGCTCTAAGAACAGTACTGAAGACTTAGCTGGCTCTGTGGCCTGGTGGTTAAGGTAGCTGGGGAATCCCACAAGGTCAATCTCACAGCTTGAATTCTGGCCCCAGAGGCTTGAAAAACATGCTGCATATGTGTCACGTGTGCCCAAAATCCTGACAGAGTGGAGAAATTGGGAGAAGGGATTGAAGCATGGCCATGTCCCATGGGGGAGTACACTCTCTCATGTGCACTCTCTGACTGGCAAAATAAAAATTAAAAAAAGAATAGCCTTGTAATTTTTTTTTTTTTTGAGAGGTTTTCACTACAGGGCGCGTGCGCTCGCCAGACAGACAGAGAGAGACACAGAGACAGAAAGCGAGAAATCACCCCCCAGGAGGGATGGTCACGCCGCAATCCCTTCTCCTCCACTCTCCTCTTGGGATCTTGGGCACGCACGCACACGCGCCCGGTGTGAGTTTTAAGCCACCGGGTCCGGGACTCGAACAGCGGTAGACTACGTGGGAGTCCAGCGACACAGCCATTACGCTAACTGCTGGTTCCCTAGCCTTGTAATTTTTAAAATTTCTTTGTCCCCAGTATTTGGCCATCATTTTCTGTGCAGTCATTTCTAGAGTTTATATGACTGTACACTGTAATCAGGGTTTATTTTTCGACTCTATCTTCTAAATTCTAAATTTCTCAATTATTAGGGAGCGCTTCTCAACTCTTCTTACTTCTTCCCATCAAAATTACTCCCAGGACATTAACAAAACCAAACTACTGACTCAAATAAATAGGAGTTACCTGTGTCTGTGTATATTTACCTACTGAAATTAAAATACTTTTTACTAAATTACTGTGGTCTGCTCTTCCCCACACCAGAGAGGATGGGGTGGGGTGGGACTGGGGTATGGTGGTAGTGGTACTAAGAGAATGAGAAGGAATTTTTAGATACTGTCTACAATGGCCCTGGAGACCAGAATCTCAGAACCTTTTTCTTTTTAAAAATAAATCCTACTCTAAAGCCCTCCTATATCCCTTAATTTCACAAATTAGAATTTCAGTTTCAATAAAGCATCGATTGCAGATACTCCCTGCAAATAGCTAACAGATTTTTATATAGCTTTTATTCTGCAGAGAAAATTTAATTTTCTTTAACTTAGGTTAATATGAAATTACAACAAAATACAAACTTGCATGCTAAGCATTAAATCTTGAAATGGAAAAATATGCCAAGAAATACTAGAAAATGAAAAAGCAAACAAAACCTTTGGGAGATAAAATTTTTTAAATTATGGAAAACAGATCTGAAATAAGAAAAATGAGCAAAAATTTCTTCAATAACATACAAACACCAACAATTACTTAATCAGAGCAAAAGTAATGAAAAATAAAGACCAGAAGGAAGCACACACAAAAAAATCAGGCCATGAATTTTAAAAATATAACCGCAACTAATTCTGCTCAAAACAGTTAACTGTAAACAAGTTATTTCTCTTTTGCTCCTATTTGCAACAATATATTAAGCCTTCTAAATATTATTGACTAGACACTGTAAAGCCATTATTTTGCTATCCTCTGTTCGCTGGATGGTAATACCACTCAGTTTTTATTAATACTAAATATTGAATTTAGCGGTTGCATAGCAACAGGGAATGTCTCATGTGCTATGCTTGACATTAACAAAAGGCAAATAAGGAAAGAACAAATATATTCAAAATTTATACCGTGATCTAACAGAAAAGCCATGAAGATCAGTAACAAAATGCCATGAAAAACTAAATACTGAAAAAGGCAGCCATGTCATTATGTTCAATCTCTAGGGCTTAAAAAAACACCTTCATATATGTTACAAATAAAGAAAAATTTTAATTCCTACCCAACACTGCTAGTGATCTCAAAGCTGGTCTCTTCCTCTTCCTCACTGCACAACCTGCAGTATCTTGAAACAAAGCCACTAACTCTTCAAAATCCACACTACTCAAAAACAACCTCCAAATTCCTAAGTGCAGTCATCAAGCTGATTATGTGGACCCCAATATACCTTCAGCAGGCTTATTTCCCACAACTAACCTTATTCCTTTAGCTCTCTGTCAGGCTTGGGAAACAATGGGGCATGCATGCATGTTTGTACTGTGTTCAGAGATAATTTCTACCTCTTAATATTTTCTCAAACCTTTGTATCTCACCTCTGCCCAAATCTTGCAAGGGAATCTTTAAATACGTTCAACAAACACACATTCACTTATTCAAGCATATATTAGCTGAGAGCCTACCTACCAGGGAGTAGCAGGGACCAAACAGGTAGTAGTGAACAGACATGATGCTCATCTTGGTGAAGGCTTTGGTTCCCAATCGGTCTGTTTGCTAAAGAATGCATGTGGCTCACCAGAAAAAGAGAGAGAGAACGAGAGGAAGGGAGAGCACATCCCTTCTGGGAAATGGTCATGCTACAATCCCTTTTCTTCCCTCTCTCCTGTTGGAATTTTCAACACATGCACACACAACTGGCATGCTTCTCAAGCCACCAGGTCTAGGACTTGAACTGCAGGGTCAGCCATGTGGGATTCAGCTGCCTTATCCACTGGCCTTGGAGCAGGGCTGATTCCCAGTTTTCTTATCCCAAGAAATTCTAGATCACTGTCCCCTTTTATTTTTGAATTTTAATTTTTTGAAGTATTTTAATCCTATTTACCATTATTATTCTTCTTCTAGCTTGCTACAGGACATGTACATTCACCAGGCAGACACAGAGAAAAATGAGAAAGCAATCCACCAGATCTGGGCCTTGAACTGTGGTCAGCCATGTGGGAGTCCAGTAACTTAACCACTACATCACTTGCTGGCCCCACTGCCCTCTTTTAAATACGACAACTGGTCATGGTCTTTTCTGCTTTCTGTCACGTGCAAAGTACTATTCATGCAATTATTTTATAAAATATAATTTTTCACAGGCTACCTACACTGTGTTTTCATTTTTCTTTTCAATCATTCATGTCTTGCCTCCTCAAGGAGATTTAATGCTTGAAGAAGGTTACTAAGTCTTCCTGTGTCCTACAACGTTTTTCTTATACTAGGGCTTTATCTGACTAATTTTTAGCTTTTGATTTATTCACACAGATCTCAAATCACAAGATTAAAATTTCCTACAAACTTCTTCCTTTAATCTAAATCATGATCTCTACTTCTAATCAAAGGGGGAAAAGGTGGCTATGAGAAAAATAACAGGATAGGGGACCAGCAGGTGGCGTGGTGGTTAAGGCGCTGGACACCCATGTGGTCGACCAGGGTTCAAGTCCTGAATCTGGTGGCTTGCTTTCTCACTTCCTCTCTCTCTTATTCTCACTCTCTGTCTCTCTGCTCAAACTAAAAAATAAATGAATTAATAAATAAAATAAAATAAATTATTTATTAAAAAAAGGAAAATAACAGGATAGAAACATATCAAATACACAGTGAAGTAAGATCAGCAATATACCTTGTATTTTTTAAATAAAGAAGTATGTGGGACTTGCAGGTGGCGTGGTGGTTGAGGCGCTTGGATTCCCACATGAACAACTATGGTTCAAGTCTCAGACCTGGTAGTTTGCTTTCTCTCTCTCTCTCTCTCTCTCTCTGTCTGTCTGTCTTTCTCGTCTCTCTCTGGTGAGTGCAAATGTCCTGAAGTAAATTTTTAAAATAACAATGATGATGATAAATAAAATTAATTATTAAAAAAAAAAGAAAGAAGTATGGAGCCAGCAGGTGGCATAGTGATATGGGGCTGGACTCCTACATAGCCGATTGTGGTTCATATCTTGCTTCTGGTGGACTGAAAACTACACTGGGTGCATGCACGCCTGAAATACCAGGAAAATGAAGGAAAAGGGACTGTGGTGTGGCCATCCCTCCAGGGATGATTCCTCACCTTCCCTCGCTCTGTCAAGCACATGTGCCTTATGGCAAAAACCCTAAAAAAAAAAAAAAAAAAAAAAAC
>NW_006160052.1:1790327-1809542 GCF_000334495.1 Tupaia belangeri chinensis | reverse complement strand
ATTACACACACACACACACACACACACATATATATATATATATATTATGGGCCAGTCAGGTGCTAAAGTCACATGGGAGGGTATCAAGTTTCTGTTCAAAAGTCTCTCTTTAAATGCCAGGCATGCACATGTATACTCATGATCCTGGTTGGTTGGGGCTGGGGGGGTGGATCTTGACAAGAAGATTCTGTTGGGATCGTGACTCTCTTTCTCCGATAAAAAAAAAAAAAAAGTAAATAAAAATACCTTGGTGTCTATGTGTATATATAAATAAAACATAAATAAATGAACAGAATAAAAAAAAGGTTCATGGGTCCTAGAACTCTTTTCTCTGAAGTAATTATTATAGCAGTTTTAGAGAACTGTTTAAGAAAAGTCAGCAGTTTTTAGGGACCAGCAGTTGGTATAATGGCTATGTCACTGGACTCCCATGTAGTCGACCACAGTTTGAGTCCTGGGCTTAAAAACTCGCACTAGGCATGTGTGCGTGCATACCCAAGATCTTGAGGAGAATGGAGGAGAAGGGACTGCGACGTGGCCTTCCCCCTTGAGGGGTGATTTCTCGCTTTCTGTCTGTCTCTGTCTTTCTGGCAAACACATGCGCCCTATAACAAAAACCTCCCCCAAAAAAGTTAGCAATTTTTATATCAAGGTCCCCTGGATCTTGTAGTCAAGCTTGTATGGAATTGGTGCTCAGTATAAAAGAGCTCAATGTCCAATAAAGTATTATAATTTCATATAGTATCAGTTCAAAGCTTCCTACTGGGACAATTATCAATTAATATCCTAATAAACTAAGAGGGGGCTGAGAATATCTAGAGTACTTTGGTTAAAACTCAGGATATGGGATTTGCCACCACCATACAAAAGTGCATAAGTAAGCCACAAAGGAAAGTAATTTAAAAGCATTAGATTTTATAATCCTCTTTCTGCTAGTTAAGGTAATAAAGGTGATTGATTGATTAATTCTTTATACACTGATGCTCCAGCTGTCTCAATGTGTCAATCAGCTGAAGAAGACTAAAGATTGAATGAATGTACACAGGTAATGAACAATGTTTAACCAGACTCTCTCTTCCTCACTCCCTCGACAGTTTGTCCACTGCTGGATAACTACATTCATTGAGAATTCCCTGTCTTACCCTGAGCCATCTCCTCCAAGCCCACCTGTTCTAATTGATCATCTTAACCTAATGGATGCTATTTGCTGGCCCACTTTACCCAGCATAAGAACTGACAACAAAACCTATCAGATCTATTAAGAGAAACAATAACTTAATAATCACAACCAATGGTCCATTTGAACTTAAAAGATAAACTACAAAAAGTATTTTGGGCCAGTCAGTGAAGTGGTGGTTGAGGAGGCTCAATCACACAAAACCAGCTAACTATGCAGTTACATTCCTGGACCTGGTGGCTTGAAAAATGTGTTGGGCATTGTGTATGTGCCCCAAAACCTGAGAAGATAATGGAAGAGAGGAGGTTGCAGCATAGCCATCTCCTCTGCAGAGGTCTTTTCTCTCTTTCCCCTCTCATTCCCTCTAGTGACCACACACGCCCTATAGCAAATCAAAAGTAGATACCTATGTACATATTATTTCTGAGGCCAGAGACAAATATCATTTAAATAATAATAAAAGAGAACAATGAATAAAAGAGAACAGTAATAAAAGAGCATATGAATAAAAGAGACTGTTTGGAGAAAAGGAAAAAATAAATAAAACTGCCAAAATAGGGACCAGCAGTTGGCATAACAGTTATGTCGCTGGACTAGCATGTAGTAGACCACAGTTCAAGTCCCAGACCTGGTGGCTTAAACTCATGCCGGGCACGTGTGCGTGCTGCCCAAGATCCTGAGAGGAGAATGGAGGAGAAGGGATGGCAACGGTGGCCATGCCCCCTGGGGGGTGATTTCTCGCTTTCTGTCTGTCTCTCTGTCTTTCTGGCGAGCGCATGCGCCCTATAGCAAACCCCACCCCCACCCCCCAAAAAAGCCAAAATAATCAAACAAAAGGCATTGTGTAAAAAAAAAATACGTGAAAAAAAAATATGTAACAGAGTAGTGCTATGAAAACTTAAGCAATGCTCCTTTAACATATCATGAAAAGTCAAAGACACAGAAATCAAGGGAGAAAGATTAGAGATGAGGAAGTAGCCAGGACATTCATAATCTGTAAAAATAGAGCTCCAGAATGAAAATATGCAAAGAATAAAAACTTTAAAAAAAATTTTTTTTTTTTGGAGAGGTTTTTTTTTTCGCTATAGGGCGCGTGCGCTCGCCAGACAGACAGAGAGACATAGAGACAGAAAGCGAGAAATCACCCCCCAGGGGGGATGGTCACGCCGCAATCCCTTCTCCTCCATTCTCCTCTCAGGATCTTGGGCACGTACGCACACGTGCCCGGCGTTGAGTTTTAAGCCACCGGGTCCGGGACACGAACCACGGTCGACTACGTGGGAGTCCAGCGACATAGCCATTACGCTAACTGCTGGTTCCCAAACTTTAAAAATTTTAATGTTAAATTTTTTTTGATTTGTTTGCCACAGGGTGCGTGCACCCACCTGAAGGAGAGAAAGGAGGGAAAGTGAGAAATCATCCCCCAGAGAGGATGGCCTCACTGCAATCTCCTCTCCTCCGTTCTCTCAGGACTTTGGGCACATATGCACATAGGCTGCAGGGTCCAGTAACCAAGCTACAGAGTCAGCCAGGTGGGAATCTGCACCCCAAGCACCACATCACCTACTGGCCTCCTAAATCAAGTTTTTTAAAAAGAAGGAAGAAGGGAAGTTCCTAATTTTGAATACTGACTTGAGTCTTCATGTATCTAATGGGTTCTGTGAAGTACTGGGAGAGAATACTCAGTGGAAGCGGAGGGAGAAGGAAGCAGAAGGAGCTATATATGTAGAACTCTCCTAGTAAAATAACTGAATTTCAAGGAAAAAGTTTAAAAGCTCCAAATAAGGAAAGATGTTGACTTAATTTTACTCAGAATAAGAGGAAAGAAATTTAGACTGCCAGTCATTTCATCAATAAATACAAATGCTAACAGCCTATGTAACTGTGTTTATAAATTTCTGAAGAAAAAAATATTTTATGTAGTCAATACATTGTTCATGGATATTTTTAAAGAAAGATAGTTCTAGGTATGCTCTGATTTGGAAAGAAAGCCATTCACTCTAGGGCAAGAGTTACTCAAAGTAGTTCAGCTAAATAAAAATATGATTCACAATAAAGACTTCTTGAAAAGGAAAATCATTTTTAAATAATGATGATATACTGCTATAAAGCCCATCTTTTGAATCTCTTTATCTGTAGTCAGTCTTCATTTTCATAATATATGTATCTGCATCTTTTATTCCTTGTTCGATCCTGTTTGTTTCCTGTTTTAGTTTTTCTTAAAAAAACTCACTTTTGACTTTTCTGATTGTCTCTATTATGTCTCTGGTTTCTATTTCATTAATTTTTGCTCTGGTTTTCATTTTATTTATTTACTTATTTTCTTTGGGTTTATTCTACTGTACTTTTTCTAACTTACGGCAAGAGATTTGTACACTTAATTTTTAGATTTCAATTTTTAAACAGAAGTATAAGGATGATCTAAAACAACTAACCTTTAATTACTTTATATTAAGTAATCTAGGATAAACAAAATTGGTATCATCAGATAATAGAAAAAATTGCAATATGTATGAATATATCTCAAAAACACTGAGCTAAGTGCAAAAGGCCAGAAATCAGAGACCACATACTAGTGATACCTGAATTCATTTATATCATTTACAGAAAAGGCAAATATTTTCTAGTGGTTTCCTAGAACTGGGAGTAAAATAATGGGAATGACCACAAATGGGCAACACATTTCTTTTAGTGGTTATAAAAATATTCTAGGGACCAGCAGATGGCATAATGGTTACATCGCTGGACTCTCACATAGCCAACCACAGTCTGAGTCCCAGACCTGGTGGCTTGAAACTCATATCAGGTGCCTGTGCCTCCATGCGTGGCTATGTGCCCAAGATCCTGAGAGGAGAACGGAGAAGGGATTACAGGGATTACAGCGTGACCATCCTCCTCAGGGTGATTTGTCACTTTCTGTCTCTGTCTCTCTGGTGAGTACATGTGCCCTATCTCTTTAAAAAAAAAATTCTAAAATTAGACTGTGGTTGCACAATCTATAAATATAATGAATATCACTGAATTGTAATTTAACATGTGTGAACCATATAGAAATTAAAAAACAGAGCTGTTAACAAAATAAGTACTCTATGTATACTTAGCAAATATGTTCAATGTTCTAAGAAAATCTAGCCTATTAGAGTAATTCTAATTCAAAATGCATAAACACTCAATTTACACTTGTGATTTTAGGTTGAAATCACTTGTTTACATGCTATGTTAGAACACTTATGAAATTTAAGAATAATTTTTAATTTTGAATTATTATACTCACGAGACGTACTTAACTAAGTTTTATTAAAACAGTATTTAACAAAGGCAATTTAAATTTATATTGACAGATTTAAATATTTTAAACTACTGTAGAATACTTATCAAAACTTTATTAAAATTAGAATAATAGCTATGAGGTTTTAAATTTAAAAATTTAAACTAGATCAATATGAAATTAAAATAATTACACATCATGTTATAAGTCAACCTATAAAGATATTATTTTTATTTATATTTTTAATTGTGAGAGAGTACATATACTTGCCAAAGGGAGGGAGAGGGAAAGAAAGCAAGCATCCTCCAGTGGGGTGTGCTCACACCACAATCCTTTTCCCTACCTTTCTCCATTCCACCAGGATTCGGGGCATGCAGAAAGACCTGCCTGGAGCATTTTTCAAGCCACCAGGGGTAGGATTCAAATCACAGTTGCCTGTGTGAGATCCAGCTCTGTTTCACATAGGGCTTAACCACCATTTCACATGGGGCTTAACCACTGTACTAGAGGGCTAGCCCAGGATATTATTTTTAAAACTTTCTGTTTGGAAAGAACCAATCAAGTGTTTGTACAGAACTCAGCAGTATGGAAATGTGTTTAAAATTAATGTCTTGCCATTAAGACACTTACACCTTTCGTCAAGGAGTCAAAATTAACACACATTTCCACTACCATCCAGACTCTGGTAACTCTCCAATTTCTTATTTCTTGTCCCAGAACACATTTCTAATTTCCAAACTATATTATCAACAAGATATCCCAAATGTCTCATAAAATCCATACCCAAATCATGTTACTTCTTGCTCATCTCAACCACTGATTCCATCTGTACTCCCATCGGGAAAATGGCATTCATTACTGTCCACACCACCCACCCTACTCACCCCACTTCCTCACCTTTCTCAAGTCACTCAAGTTAGAAATCTCAGTCACGGGCCAGCCAGGTGGCATGGTGGATAGGGCAGCTGGATCCCACATGGCCTGCTGAGTGGCTTGAATCTTAAACTTGGCAGCTTGAAAAACATGCCGGGCATGAGTGTGTGCATGCCTGGAATCCCAAGAGGAGAATAAAGGAGACAGGATTACGAAGTGGTCATTCCCCCTGGGGAGTGAATTCTCATCTTTCCCACCCCCATCTCTATCCTACAAGTGCACATGCCATATAACAAACATCAAAAAATTTTTTACAAAAATTTAATACAAAAAAAAAAAAACAGAAAAAAACACCTCTATCAGGCACAATTCCATTCTTTCTCCAAATCACTAAATCTCCGAGTCACTGAGCTCTATTCTTTCAGCTTCAAAGATCCCTCCCAAGTCTCTTTTTCCATTCTTAAATTCAGGTTTGTACCATTTCTTAACAACAATAATAAATGTGATTCATGTTGATACTAATAGTATAAGTACTAATGATAGCTAATAGTTATCATTACTAATAGTTATGATTAATTGAGCCTTTACTTGGTATCAGGCAAGCACTGTATTAGGGACTTTATACCCACTGTAACAAAATCTTCAGAGGAACACTGTAAAATAAGCACTTTACAAAAGACAGGAAATCAAAACAAGTAATCTGTTCCCAACCACAAAGAGGCAAAGCCTAGATTTTAAAACAGACCTGTGATTCTAAAACCTAGGCTCTTTTCACTTCATCACACTACTTATTAATAATCACTCTTAACTTTTGTTTGTTTGAGGTTTGTGTATATGTTTCCTTTTTTTAAACAGTGGGGTACATGTGCTCCCCAAAGAGAGAGAGAGAGAGAGAAGGTACCCCAAAAGGGATGTGGTCCTGCTGCAATTCTTCCTCCATTCCTACTTCCTGTCAGGATTTTGGGCATTCATGCACATGTGCCCAGTGTATTTTCAAAGTGTGTGTGGGGGGCGGAGGGGGTCACTCTCTTAACCACTGCACTAAGGAGCTGGCGTGATATCTCCTAACTTTCAGTTCATCTTACTATTTTAACGTTCTCCTACACCACCAACTCTGCCAGCATCCTTCCTTCACACTGTGCTTAAACATCATCCTTCCTAGGCTTTAAAAATATTTTATGGTTTCCCAACTAACAAGATTGAGGACTTCAAATTCCTGGATGACACACAGGACCAGTAAGAGTCTGATCCCAAACTACCTTTTCCAGTCTCCTCACCCAACATTTTCTGTCTGCACGCACTATGCTCTGGCCATGCTGGTTTACCAATCACTACAAACATGTCAATGTTTCTATGCCTTTTGAGCACAGTCATGTCCCTGGCCATCAGGGTTCTTCCCACAATCTTCAATGCATCTTTATCTCATCCCACATTCCCCACGCAGTTAGAAATATACTCATCAATGCTCAAGTTGTACTATTTTATAAGCTATGCTTAGTCATTTCCACTAGATTTTGTAGGAAAAACTGGAGCTTATTCATCTTTAAATATAAGCCTGTTCCTTAAACTTCAAGTCAGTGCTCAACAAATGTTTGCCGGGTGAATGTAAACACTTCTTCATTCTTACATCCTTATATGATTTACCTGAGGGGCAAGAGATTTTTTTTTTAATATTTAATTTAATTTATTTATTCATTTATTTTAATTTGACGAGAGAGAGAAAGAAAGTGAGAAAGCAAGCCACCAGGTCCAGGACTCAAACCATGGTCAGCCATGTGGGAGTGTCTAGCACCTTAACCACCACGCCACCTGCTGGCCCCGAATTTTTAATGAAGACTTTATTTGTGGCATGTTGAAAGGCTTCAAGAAATAAATGAAACAGAAAGGTAACTAGTATCTAACAGAAAAATGACTGCTTTCCGCTCCAATTCAACTGGGTTCCCTGTATCTATGAACTGAAACCAGAGCATAATTAAGGGCTCCTTATTGGCCCGTGAACACAGAAGACAGAAGGTTTTTTGTTTCTTGTTTTCTTTGGGGGGTGGGTGGAGGTAAAGCTGTAATCATAGCAAAGATAGAAATAAATTGAGAAAGAAAAAGTCTTCGAAAATAGTGGTATTAATACATTAAGGAGGGAAAAGAACTATGTATTTAGTAGCTGAAATTTTATCAAAATAATTTGATATTATTTTCTTTACATACCTAATGCCATAAATCAGACTGAAAGATGTTAAGTAACCAAAATCACAAAAGTAAACTACCTTACTTTAGGTCAGATGAATTTAGGTCTTTGGAAAACCAAATGGTAGTTCAATTTTTTTTTCCTTCCTCTATTATATCAAACTGTCAAGGGTAGAGTGATTATGCTTAAAGGAAACCATTTAAATGCAAATCTGAAGTTGATGAGGAATGAGTCAATTACACTAGGAGTTCACAATTTGTAGGCCACAATCCCTTAGAGGACTTTAGTCATTACAAGGTCAGTAAATCCGTATGAGCACTGTTTGTAAATTAAATAAAAACATGATTGCATATATAGGTACTATTCTTTCTAATACATCCTGAGGTGAACGATAAAATAACATATTTGTTTCAAAGTCATTTCTGAATTCATAATAGCTTGTCATCATATTATTTTCTCAAAGGTACTAAAGGTACAAACTACCACTTAGGAAGTAAAGCAACTCTTTCCGCTTTTTTGTCTCCCTTCTTCCTCGCTCCCCCACCCCCCACTTCACCACTCTCTCTCAAGTTAAGGAGTCTGCATATTCCTTGGGAATCAAGAGGCTGAGTAAAACAAAATTACAACCTGAATGATTTCCCTTGCTTTAGATAAAATGGGAATTTCTATAGTTGAAAACACAGAGATTGGGAGGTTATGGGAGTAAGGAGAATTATTTTTCCATTTTAAAGTTTATTTATTCCTCCATGATAGAGACAGAGAAAGAGAGAAAGACAGACAGAAAGACAGGGCTTCCCCAACAAGTCTTAATGCCATGATCCACAACCCCAGCTTCAACACCCCATATCATAGGCAAATTATATGCTCAGCATGCTTAGAGAGCTCTCTGGATACAAACCTACACCTTCTCATATGGATCAGCTGCAAAAAAAAATGTTGTATTTTACTGCTCCACCACTGGCCCAAAGCAGAATCTTTTCTACCCCTCCTCATCCTCTTATTCCTTTGTCCATTTACTCTTTTCTTTCCAGAGTTAGCACAAGCCCATATGTAGCACAGTAGGGGGAGTTTTATCAGTATGTTGTTATGAGACTATTTTCAGTGTGTGGATCTCAATGACTCTACAATTTTTAAATTATTCATATCTACCACTGCCCAATACTCACATGCAGTCTATTCTAAGTACTTCACTCTAATAAATTTCTGAACAATAAAAAAAGATATTGGTGGGGCCAGCAGGTGGCGAGGTGGTTAAGGCACTCAATCCCACATGGTCAACTCCAGGATTCTAGTCCTGGACCCAGCAATCTGAAAATCACGGCAGGTATATATGCAGGCATGCCCAAAATCCTGAGAGGAGAATAGAAGAGAAGAGGTTGCAGCATGGCCACCCCTCCGTAGGGGTGATTTCTCATTTTCCATGTCTCTCTTGAGGAAGCACATGCACCTTATGGCAAAAACCTTAAAAAAAAAAAAAAAAAAAAGATCTGGGTAACACAAGCTATATGTGACATATAAATACAGATATCTAATGCTGCTATCCTTACTGCTCCCACACTCCACCCAAATACCAGAAATAACACTAACATCCAAATGAATGCTCTCCTACTAAGAACCCACATTATGACTGCGTTTACATGTAGGTCATGAGAAAATGTTACAAAGGACAGGGTACTGTAGTCTCTCTCCCTGAACACCACTACACCTCTCTCTCCAACAAATCAAAGTGCCCCCATGCCAAAAAAGTTTGAGAAATAATTAGGTGAAATAAAGTAAAAAGTTTTCTCATGTTTCTGAGCCTCCTTTCCCTGGTGGACTACAGATATTTACTGAATGTCTATTATGAGCCAGGCACTAGACTGCAGTGTGAATAATACAGACAAAAGTCTTTATTTTGGAGCTTGAATTCTTGGCAAGGGATTCGTGTAAAACAAATGATGATGATGATAATAAACAATGTGTGGTAAATGGAAACAGAAGTAGTAATGGTCAAAGAATATAGCATAGTTAAGGAGTAGCAGCTAAAACCTAATAAGCCCTGGCTGATAACACTAAAAAATGTTGGGATGGGCTGAATAGGGAAGATAGCATTTAGAGAGAGATCAAGAAAAGTCTATCGGGAACCAGCAGTTGCGTAATGGCTATGTCGCTGGACTCCCACGTAGTCGACTGCGGTTCGCGTCCCAGACCCAGTGGCTTAAACTCATGCCGGGTGCGTGTGTGCCCAAGATCCCGAGAGGAGAATGGAGGAGAAGGGATTGTGGCGTGACCATCCCCCCTGGGGGGTGATTTCTCACTTTCTGTCTCTATGTCTCTCTCTGTCTGGTGAGCGCACATGCCCTATAGCAAAAACCTCTCCAAGAAAAGAAAAAAGAAAAGAAAAGCCTATCAAGGAAGTAACATTTCTGAACACTTAATGAAGCGAGGGAGCAAGCTAGGTAGATAACAAAGACAAGAAGGAATATTCTAGACAGAGGGAATAGCACTGAAGCAATATATGAGATGAAGTATGATTTATTTGAAAAATAGCAAGAAAGGGCTGGCAGGTGGTGTGGTTAAGATGCTGGATTCCCACATGGCCGACTAGTTTGAATGCTGGACCTGGCAGCTTGCTTTCTCACTTCCCCTTTATCAGTCTCTCTGGTCAAATTAAATAAATGAATAACAATAGCAAATGGAATCAAATAAGTAATTGTTTTTAAAAAATTAAAATAGCAAGAAAATTAGTATGGTCTAAAGCAAAGTGAACAAGGTAGAAAATGGGAGGGGCCAGACTATGGTCCGTCAATAAAACATGTTTCTCTGTTAGGCAATCCCACATAGGAACGTTCCCTTTTTAAGTGTGTTGACCTCCCTGAGTACACCAGGTACATGTCTGCCCATGATCCAGGGCTGGCTGAAGGCTGGGGGTGGACCAAGCATTGAGATCCTCTTTGGGGTGCTGTGTCTATGTCTATCTGTCTCTCTCCCCCAGAAGAAATAAAGTTTTTTAAAAAGAAAGAAAGAGAAAGAGAGAGATGAAGTCAGACATCTGAAGAAAAGATCATATAGGCTATGAGAAGGTGTGGCTACACTAGATCCACACAAACTAGACTTCATTTATGGCCTGAATATTTGGGTACCCCAAAATTCTTATATTGAAATCCTAACCCCCAAGGTAGTAATACTAGGAAGTAGGGCCTTTTGGGAAATGATTAGGTCGTGAGAGTAGAATTCTCATAATTAGAACTAGCGCTCTTATAAAAGAGGCCCGAAAGGGGTCCCTCACTCTTCTGTCATGTGAGGACATAGTGAAAAGATAGCTGTCTGTGAACCAGAAAGTAGGCCTTCACCAAATACAGAATCTGCTTGCACCTTGATCTTGGATTCCCCCACCTCCAGAGCTGTGAAAAACAAATTTCCATTGTCTATAAGCCACCCACAGTCTGTGGTGTTTTACTACTAGCCTGAACAGACTTTAGAAAATTGGTACCAAGAGTGAGATGCTGCAATAACAAACATCTAAAAATGTGGAAACAGTGAATTAAGTAGAGTTCTTAGAAGAGTGTTGAGGTACATAAAAGCCTACAATGATGGCATGACTGATTCTGGTGAGCACTTAGAAGGCAAATGGGAGAGGCCAGCCCAGTAGCATAGTGGTTAAGAACCGGGGAGAAAGGTCCCCCATGGTCAAGTGCTATTTGAATCCAGGCACTGGTAGCTTGAAACACAAGTCAAGCACATGGCTGTGCGTGCCCAAAATCCTGATGGGATGAAGGAATGGAGGACGTTTGCTCTTGCTTTCTCTGTCACATGCACACATACACACCTCTGGAAATTAAAAAAAGGTAGTAGCACAAGAGGAAAGCTGGAGAGAAAGCTTCAATCTTATTAGAAAACACCTTAAGCAATAATAAAATTCTGAAAGAAATATGAATGTGTAAAAGCCACCGTAATGAGGTCTCAGATGGAACCGAGGCACATGCTGTTGCACAATGGAGAAAAGTGACAGAGAACCTGGTTGTGTTTATGTCCTAGTGTTGTGGAAGATAAAACTTGTGAGTATGAAACTAGATATTTGGTTGAGGGGGGAAAAAAAAATCTAAGCAAAGTGTTGAAGAAGTGATCTAATTTCTACTGACCAGTTATAGTAAGAAAACAACTTATTTAAAAATGAAACTGCTGGGCCAGCAGGTGGAATGGTGGTTAAGGACTCTGGACTCCTACATGGAGAACTGTGGTTCAAGTCCCGGACCTGGCAGTTTGCTTTCTCTCCCTCCCTCCCTCTCTCTCTCCCTTTCACCACTCTGTCCCTCTCTGGTCAAATACACACACACACAAATATATATATACACATACATATATATGACTATATATATATATATATAAATAAATTCTTAAGAAAAAATGGAACTGTTAATAAATAGAGCTGCAGTATTTCAAGATGAAGAAAATTCTCAGCCTAAACACATTGTAAAGAATGAGAAAACATCTTTAGGAGACAATATATATCCATGGTATAGCCAAATGACCATCTGGTAAAAAGATTATAGTAAACCAGAATCTACTGTCCATAAGAACAACTTTTAAGCAATTCTGAAATAACCAGGTTGCCCCTCCCATCACTGGCCCAGAATGCAGAAGCACTAGCTAGCAAGGGGCTATTACAGAGATCTCCCAATAGGGCTCGATGAGAAATTAAAAAATCTGACAGACCTAGAACAAGATATTAGAGTGGTAAGAAAAAGTTTCACAAAAAAAGCCCAGGACCAGATGGTTTTATTGGTAAATTCTACCCCAGGACCAGATGGTTTTTATTGGTAAATTCTACCAAACATTTAAAGTCTTACATCAACTCTCTTGAACTCTTCCAAAAAATAAGAGGGACCAGCCTTGGTGGCATACACAGTAGTATTTTCAACTGCAGTGCTGGAAGCCACATGGCTTACTGTATGTTTGGATCCTGAGTTGATCTGAAACACACCAGATATGTGCACCAAAGATCTTGACCAGACAGAGGTCACAGGGAAGAGAATCACAGGGTGATGAGATCCTAGTGATCAAGGAACCTATTTCACCAGATATTAGGGTTAACAATGAACAATGAGCTGAGTAGATGTACACAGACTGGCGTTTTCTCCTCCCTTACAATCTATCAGGAGCTGGCATCAAAGAACATTATGATAGGATGCTAGAAGAATCTCTGAAGACAAATGAATACTCTTTCCAGGGGTGGACCATCATCCTATATGAAGCTTTGCATGTCCTGAATGACAGGTCACAGACGGGCTGCCCTGCACCACTGAGCACACTTACCCACTCTTGGCCAACTCCCATGTGGCTACAGATCTATATGCAAGAGACCACGTTAATACCTAGCTGGGGAGGAGAGACTAACTTGCTATATTGCCAGCCTGCCAGGTTATACAACCCAGAAATAATGATCTCCGTTGGCCTTGGGATATTTAGTCTGAATCTTGCTGGTGGTCTTGCTTAGTGGCATGGGGGTAGGGAAGAAAAGATGACCTAAATATCTGTCCCCAGGTTACGGATAAATGGACTAATACTGCTAAAGGCCACAGCCCTGGCTCAGATACTAAGGGCACACTGATAATCACCACGGGCAGTTTAGGACCCTTCCTCTCACTTTCCATGTAATGGAGTGGAGTGGCGTAGGCATGATCAGGCAAGGTAGAGTGGGCCAGGGAGGCCTCCCCATAGTGCTACTTTACTGTCTCAAGATAAGAATATTGCCTGTATTTTACCAGAAAACTGAAATCTGCCTTTGCTTATACCAATAAAACATTTGCCTTATAATCCTTAACCCTAACGGTAGGGAGGCAAGTCTCTGCAATGGGCTAACACCCTCAAGTAAGTGCACAACAAATCTGCATATTGGGTATGCTCCAAATTCCCGCTGAGATGTCATGGAAAATGCGCCTCATCAACCAGTATGAATGGGTTTTTCTTCACCTTGTCTGATTCTCTCACCTCCTTTTAGAAGAAAATTTTATTGGAATCACTGTAGTAATGTTTTTATTGTTATTTGGAACTTGTGCTCTCTGTTCTATTTGTTTTTTTGTGTTTTTTTGGAGAGATTTTCACTGTAGGGCGCGTGCGCTCACCAGACAGACAGAGAGACATAGAGACAGAAAGCGAGAAATCACCCCCCAGGGGGGATGGTCACGCCGCAATCCCTTCTCCTCCATTCTCCTCTCGGGATCTTGGGCACGCACGCACACGCGCCTGGCGTGAGTTTTAAGCCACCGGGTCCGGGACACGAACCGCGGTCGACTACGTGGGAGTCCAGCGACATAGCCATTAGGCTAACTGCTGGTTCCCTCTGTTCTATTTGTGAGATACAGACGCAACGTTTGCACTCACTTCAGGAAACCAGTAGCTCAAGGCCTTGAGAAGAATGTGAGGGTGGCTCCAGTCAACGTCATGGTGGCGTGGGTATGCTCCATACACTGAATTCTCTCTACCTCCCCCACTTTGTGCCACTCAACATCTCAAGATCAAAGGCACTAAACCCTAAACATACTTTACCAATTTTGTTTATTAATAAGATAACCTTTTATTGTAATCCTTAAACAATGTATATAGGACCAAGACTCCTGTCACAGAGGCAGAAAGTCTGCACTGATTCTTAATTGATTTAAGTATGCCTTGTTCCTAATGTATATAATTTAAACTTCTGCTCCCCAACAGCAGGATCACTTACAGCCCTCTGTCATCCGTATACTTCCAATCCTGCTCTGCTTTATATAAGTAAATAAACCCGTATTTTCCCCTGACTAACCTCTGGGTATGTTCTTCAGAATTGGTAAAAACCAGGTGCAAGCCCTCACAGATTTGGGGCTCCTGTCCTATACTGATGCTAAAATTCTTATGAAATACCTAAAGACCCCAAATGGCCAAAACTGTTTTGTAAACTAAAAACAAAACCAAAAATGTTGGAGGGGTCACAATTCTCAATTTAAAAACATATTTTAAAAAGGGACTAGCAGTTAGCGTAATGGCTATGTTGCTGGACTCCCATGTAGTCAACCACGGTTCAAGTCCCAGACAGGATGGCTTAAACTCACGCCGGGTGTGTGTGCATGTGTACCCAAGATTACCAGGAGAGTGGAGAAGGGACTGCAGCATGGCCATCCCCCTCGGGGGTGATTTCTCACTTTCTGTCTGTCCCTGTATTTCTGGAAAGCGCACGTGCCCTATAGCAAAAAACCAAAGCAGTATGGTGCTGGCACAAGTACAGATATATAGACCAATGGAAGTGAACTGAAAGTACACAAATAAACCAATGCAACTATGGTCAATTGATTTTCTTTTTTTGGTAAAGAATTACTTATTTATTATTATTTCAATTTGCTTAGGGCACACTTGCTCACTGAGAGAGAGAGAAAGAGAGAGAGAGAGAGAGAGAGAGAGAAAGTAATCTGCCAGATCCAGAACTCAAACCACTGTCAGCCATGTGGGAGTACAACGCTTTAACCACCATGCCAATTTTCAATAAAGGTATATAAGACTGTTCAAGGGTGGAAGAAAGGTCTTTTCAACAAACTGTCCTGTGACTAATGGATGACCAGATACAAAAGAATAAAGCTGGACTCACACCACATGCACATAAAAAGTAACTCAAAATATAAGAAAAAAACTGTAAAACTCTTAGAAGAAAACAAAGGGTAAATCTTTGTAATTCTGATACAGCAATGAATTTTGACATATCACACCAAAAGTATAAGTATTAAATACAGAAACAGGTAAGTCTTACTTCAAAAAAATTAAAAGTTTCTATGAATCAAAGAGAATTATCAAAAAAATGAAAAGACAAGTTGTGCAATACAAAGTTTTGCAACTTATTTATCTGATAAGAGTCTAGAAGACACAATATATAAAGAACTTTTGCAACAATAAGAGAAAGAGAAAAATAACTCCGTCTTAAATTGGCAAAGGACTTGAATCCATTATTTCTGGAAAAATTTACAAATGGCCAGCATGCACATGAAAAGATGCTTAACAGTACCATTTACTATAGAATTGTAAATGAAAACTACTATCAGATACCACTTCATATCCCCTAGGATGGCATAAGGACCAACCAATAGCCTCGTGGTTAGAAGGGCCAGAGACCACATGGCTAATCATAGATAAAATCCTGGCCCTGGCAACTTGAAAACATGCCAGGCATGGGTACTTGTCTGCTCAAAATCCTGTGGAATGCAGAAATGAAGCAGAAGGAATTGTGGTGTGGCCACATCTCATTAGGGGGTGCACTTTCTGCCTGTCGCTTTTTGTCTCTCTCTCTGGTGAGCACATGTGCCCTCAGGCAATTAAAAAATAATTAAAAATAGAAACGCAATAGAAAATCACAAACATTGGCAAGGATGTAGATAAACTGGAACTGTTACAACACTGCTGGTAGGAATGAAAAACACCACAAATGCTATGGTAAACAGTTTCATGGTTCCTCAAAAAGTTAGACAAAACTATTTGACCCACATTCCACTCCTAAGTATTCAAATAAATGGGAATAGATGTTCAAATACAAACGTATAAATTAATGCTCATAGTGGCAGCACTGTAATAGCCTAAAAGCAAGAACACTCAAAGGTCCATCAACTGGTGAATAGCTAAATGAAATGGTATATTACTATACAATGGAATATTCTTTAGCCATGAAAAGTAGTGTTAAGGGCTGAAAGTTGGTGTTGCTTCCAAAATTCATATATTAAAACCCCGAACCCCAGTATGACAACATTTGGAGACAGAGCCTTTAAGAAAGGAATGAAGGTTAGATGAGGTCACAAAGGTAAGGTCCTGATCCAATAGAATTAGCATCCTTATTAAAAAGATACCAGAGAGAACACACGCATGCTTAGGCTCATTCTTTCCTTAACTCTGCTTGAGCACAGAGCAAAGGCCACATGGGGTCAAAGCAAGAAAGTGGCTTTCTACAATCCAGGAAGACAGCCCTCACCAGAAACAGACACTGAGAGGCCTTGATCTGAGAGTTCCAACCTTCTGAACTGTAAGAAAGTAAGTGTCTGTTAAGTCACCTAGACTGATATTTTGGCAACTCAGGCTAACTAACATAGCATTAATGAAATACTGATTAATTATAGTTACGAACATGGGTGACCCTCAAAAATATGCTAAATGAGGGAATCAGCTATTAGCGTAATGGCTATGTCGCTGGATTTCCACGTAGTCGACCGTGGTTCGCATCCTGGACCCGGTGGCTTAGAACTCACTCCGGGCGCGTGTGCGTGTGCCCAAGATCCCGAGAGGAGAATGGAGGAGAAGGGACTGCGGCCTGACCATTCCCCCTGAGGGGTGATTTCTCGCTTTCTGTCTCTGAGTCTCTGTCTGGCGAGCGCACGCACCCTATAGCGAAAAAAAATCTCAAAAAAAAAAAAAATGCTAAATGAGACCCATAGCCTAGTAGGTACAAGAGTCATTTACCACAAGGCCCACTGTAGTTCAAGTCCTGGCCCCAGCCACCCAAGAAACACATTAGGCATGTGTGCCCAAAATCCCAACAGGATGGAGAAATGGAATGGATTATAGTGTGACCATGCCCCAGTGGGGGTGCTTTTTCACCATATTTCTGTTGGTTTTTCTTTGCCAAGTGTACACTGCCTCTAGGCAATTTAAAAAAAAGTGTGTGTGTATGCAAAATGAAAAAAGGCAGACACAAAAAGGCCACATATTGTGGCCTTATTTCATTTACATGAAATGTCCAGAATGGGCAAGTCCATAGAGACAGAAAAAATATATTAGTGGTTGCCAGGAAACAGAGTGAGGAGGAAATGAGAGTGACTATGTAATCAGTATAAGGTATCTTTTAAGGGTGATGAAAACACTATGAAATTAGAGAGTGGTGATGGTTGTACAACACTGTGAATATAGTAAAAGCCACTGACATATACTTTAAAATGGCTCCAACAATGTATTTAACTTTAATTTTAAAAAAGGAATAAAATACTGACAGCTATAACTATCAATATTTTGATTAATCTCAAAACCATTATGAGTGAATGAAACCCATCTCTAATAGTTACTCATTTCATTTATATGACATTCTCAGAAAGACTAAACTGTAATGATGAAAAAGAGATCATAAGTTGACAGAGGTTTTTGGGAGGTGTGGTTAGAAAAAGACAGAAAAGGCATATTTGAGGGATGGTGGTGAGACTACTCTGTATCTTAATTATGGTGCTGGGTATACAAATTTATAAATGTGGTAAAATCCCTAGAAGTGTCCACAAAAATTACCAATGTTACTGTATCTTAATTTTAAACATAAAATGTTTGCTACTAAAAAAAAAAATTCATTAGTCTATTTTGCACTTGGAAAGAATCCTTGACTAGGACCAGCAGATCGCTTAAAGGTTACGTTGCTGGCCTCCCACATAGTTGACCGCAGTCCAAGTCCTGGACCTGGTGGCTTAAAACTCATGCCAGGTGCATGTGCACCCAAAATCCCGAGAGGAGAAAGGAGAAGGAATTGCATCATGGCCATCCCCCCTGGGGAAAAAAACAATCCTTGACCAAAAAAAAATCCTTGACCAAAATACCATCTACTGATCATTTGGAAAGCATTACCTCACTGAGTTAGGCATACTTTCCAAATGTTGACATGTTTCATTGTACTGGGTTGTCAGAAACATCATGACCCATTTTTGCATAGAAAAACAATGCCTAATAGCCCATCAAAAGAAAATTACATTTGTTAATATCACCACTGATCCTATCAGGAAGGTCTTTTCAAAAAATTCTTCTTGCTCATAGTGGTGGATTTAAGTTTTCCAATACAATGTTCCAAGTTTTTTTTGAAAATTGGAATGCTATTATTAGCAATAAGTACTTTATTTCCCCCCTTATACTGGGCAGGCTCATTTCATTTATTTTTGAGAAAATGTCTGCCAAACACTGAAGTCTGAATAACCATAACTTGTCAGATATTCTTCCAAGCTAAAAGATGTTTTATGACAAATTCAACTGGTCTACCTTGGAATTCAACCATAGGGCTGTTTTATGCACTATTCTCATCTCATCATGTAAAATATTAAAAATATATATGTCCAAGACTCATGATTTATACCCCCTTTTTTTAAGCCTCATCACAGGCATACTTAGGTAATAATGGTATACTTTACTGTGAGGGCACAACAGTGAAAGACTGCAATGATTACTATAATAGTTTGGTGCCACTGCTTTGATCTATGTACTGGCAGTGTTATCAACAATCCCTCTTGCAACTTAAGTACAAATGTAAACACAGTGCAAAGGGCAAATGACATCTTAATATAAAAATAGTTTGGACCCTGCATGTCCCCAAGAGAGTCTCAGAACCACCAGGGTCCATGGACCACACTTTAAGAATCTAAATGATAGGACCAGCAGTTAGCGTAATGGCTATGTCACTGGATTCCCATGTAGTTGACCACGGTTCGCGTCCCGGACCCGGTGGCTTAAAACTCACTCCGGGAGGGTGGGAAGGGACAGAGGGTCAGAAAGAGGGGTGGAAATAATTCTAGGAGCTAGAATTGGAAAATTTTTTGTAATGTGCATGATTGAGTCACTATACAGTGTGTACTGGATGGGAGATTGCATTTTGTGTGCTGTGATGCTTAGGGAAGGAATGTAAATTGAGTTACAAAAAAAAAAAAAGTTTCAGGAAAACAAAATGTATCTATTCAATGACTGCAGTAGGATATGTAGCCCCAG
>NW_006160052.1:1774802-1789584 GCF_000334495.1 Tupaia belangeri chinensis | reverse complement strand
CCAAATTCTCAAATGATATCTTTTTAAAGAAATATTTAATATTCTAATGTTAAGAGAAAAATGGCAAACGACAAGTCAACTATTAAGAATACCATTTTAGAAGATTTATTGTTTATACTAAGCTCGAAGCGCAGTGATCCCCTTTAACTACACAGATAGTCAAATGAGATGTAATGTTCTAAATAAAAGTGTTGCACTTCCTTAAAATTAAGCACTGAATTCAAAATAATGTAGTATTATTTAAGGAAGTTTTACCGAAAGGCCTATAAAGACTTACAGGAAATTTCTAGTAGAACAACAAAGGGCTTATAGGGTCCCACCTTTTATATTTAGGGAAGTATGTAAAAGAGAACATAAAAATCCTGTTATTAAAAATATCTAGATATAATTAAAATTAAAATTTGTGTAAGTGCACACATCTAACACTCCCCACCACCCCCCCCATACACTTCCAATGCACAGATAAGACCGAAAGGTAGAAAGATAAGAAAAGTCCCAAGGGCCAAAAATGAAGGAGAATTTGAAAGAGCTTCAAGTTATTTGCTGACATGCTAAATGGTTCATGATTAATATGGGTAACCTAGAACTTGGATTTTAATACTCATGCAGTAACAAGAAAAGAGGGGTCATTCCTTAAGATGTTGAATTTGAGACTCCTGCATAAAAACTAGGACCCATTAAGCAAACATATCCACTAGCCTGCGCCATCATCTGGAAGCATGCTCTGTAAAAATGTAAATTACTGAATTCAAACCCAAACCTTATGCATCAGAATCTCTGAAAATAGGACTGAGAATCTTAGTTTTATGCATTCCAGGTGATTCTTAGGCTTACTCAAGCTTAAGAAGTGCTGTCCAAGAGATAATGCACTCTCTCAGGTGCCCAAATTGGCAAAGGCATTTTTTCTCTTTGTAGACAGAAAGGATGGGAGTCTCTCTGGAGAAACCGAACCTCTCCTGCTTGTGCTTAGCACAGATTTGGAATCCAAATATATACTACTTCAACAGTTTTCAAATGTTCTGGTTCCAGGATCACTTCATACTCTTAAAAATTACTGAAGACCCTAAAGAGCTTTTGCTTATGTAAGTTATACCTAGTATATGCTGTATTTAAAGGTAAAACAGAAACAAAGGAAAGAAAAGAAAATATAAGACACATTCCATTAGCTATCAAAGTGATAATATCATAACTTCCCATAACTTCTGGAAAATTTTACCATTGAGAGAATGAAGAGTAAAAAGCCAAGTAATAATTTGTTCTTCTTATGAAAGTAAGTTTTATCTCTTGGACTTTCGGGAGTTCCTGGACCATACGCTGAGAACCAATGTACTATCTGGACTGTCTAGGAGTACTTTTACTCTTATAAATAACATAAAGTTGGTCCCTTAATGTTACTGAACGGGGTGGTGTGTGGTGAACAAAAGCAAATGCACCTTCTTCAAGAGACAGACAGCTCCATGGCTCCTGCGATCTAGCCAGTTTGGAAAAAGGAAGATGTCCCACTGATAACTGGGCCTCCAGCATACAAAACTCGCGTGTTTGGGAAGAAACTGATCATCCACCAGATGACTAGAAATCGCTGCAGGAGCACAAGAAATATGGGGAAGCAGGAAAATACCTCTACCTCAAGGGAAACAGCTGCTCTTCATCCACACAGAGTTCTATGGAAATCATGGAAATGTCTGATAAAGAATTCAGAACGTTCATAATGGCAAAGCTAACAGAGATGGAAGAGAAGAGAGACAAGGAACTGCTGAAGAGGAAGGAGAAAGGAGTTGAAGAGTTCCAGGAGGTGAGGAAATTCATGCAAGATCTAAAAGAGGAATTTCACACTTTACAAAAGAATCAGATGGAACTGTTAGAGATGAAGGCTATAATACAAGAAGTCAAAATCTCCCTTGAAAGTATTAAAAGCAGACTAGATCATACAGAAAATAGAATCTCTAATGTAGAAGAGAAAATGGTTGGCCTAGAAAAATCCACCGCGAAGACTGAGAAAATGGCCCAAAAATTTGAGAATAATATGCGAGAAGTACTAGATACCATCAAACGTCCAAACATCCGGATAATAGGCATCCCAGAAGGTGAAGAGACTCATAAGGGCATTGATAATCTATTCCATGAAATCTTACAAGAAAATTTTCCAAACCTGGAGAGGCACTCAAAGATTCAGTCCCAAGAAATACAGAGGACCCCAAATAGAATCAACCCAAGAAGATCTTCTCCAAGACACATTATAGCCAGATTGACCAAAACCACAGACAAAGACAAGATACTAAGACTGGCAAGAGAAAAAAGGCAAGTTACCTACAAAGGGTATCCCATCAGACTAACGGCAGACCTCTCATCGGAAACAATGAGAGCGAGGAGAGAATGGGAAAATGTATTCAAAGTATTAAGGGAAAAGCAATTTCAACCGAGAATTCTGTACCCAGCAAGGTTATCGTTCATTTGGGAAGAAAAGACACGAACTTTCCCAGATAAACAAAACCTGAAAGAATTTACCAGCACCAGACCGGATCTCCAAGAAGTTCTTAAGGGAGTGCTATGTCAGTAAAATTAAATGCAGACACACAGAAATAAGAGTTCAGAAACTAAGAAAATGGGCAACTTAATTGTAGGGCCAAAAGCTGGAGTTGAGTATTACATCCCAGATTTCAATCTGGAACATCGAACCTCAACAGATACAGAAGAAAGATTAAGTACATGAGACTGAACTGATGAAACAGTATTCTACGACTTGACTAAAATATTGCTGCTTTTCTTCTAAGCTTTGTTGTCTGGTTTTAAGGACTTTTGTCCTGTCTTCAGCTATCAATAGATTCATGTTCCGACTATTTGAACAGAATACTAACCTGTTTCTAGGCTTTAAGTTTCAAAGAAATATCCTTACCAGTTCAAAACTGCTTTTCTTGAAACCATCGGCTGATCTTGCTATTGAAAGTAGTTAGATTACTTATGATATTGTGTGACCAACGAAATGTTGGGGGAAAAGGGATTGAAGACAACTGTAGACAGCAGAGATAGTGTAATAAGAGAGTGGAATAGGGCAGAGGGTCAGACATGGGGTAAAAATCCATATATATATGAAAGTAGTAATGGAATTTTATGGATGATAACATGCATGATTAAGACACTATGCAGTTTACTCTAGAGGGGAAACCACATTTAGTATGTTGTGATGATGCTCAGGGAATGAATGTAAATTAAAAAAAAATTCAGAAAAAAAAATACTAAAACTGTTACCAAAATTTAAAGAAAAAACTGTGTATTTGATGACCACAGTAAGCTATATAGCCCCAGCTAGGTACCATTTTATAGTATGTTCATTCTACTCACTGAGGTTTATGCCTAAAGTCAGACATGGGTTCTTGTGTATGTATATATCAGCTGTGCTTGCTATTGCAAATATTTAGACAAATTAAGTTCATTAGCAAATCAATTAAATGGAGGGAATAGGCATAGAAAGCAAACAGGGATAACAGAGACAATGGGAGGAGGGTTGGACAGGGCAGAGGGTTAGGGATAGGGAATCAAGGATGGCAAAAAAAAAGAGAAAAAACTCAAAATATACAAGACATAAATGGAAAATTGTTTGTTGATAACACATATGTTGATGTACTTGATTGAGCCAACAGACAATGTATTTTGGATGAAAAATTCATTTTGTATACTGTAATGATGTATAGCATATTAATGTTAAAAATAAAAACAAATTTAAAAAAAAGCAAATGCAGACCTTCTCTAGAGAGAATCTTTCATTCACATGAAATTTCTAAAGAGAAAAAACAAGTACTATCAAACACAGGCCTACCCACCATTAAACAACAAAAACTGTGAAACAGAACACAGTTTATCTTGAGCAATAATGGGCAAACAAGCAGAATGAGTAAAAGTCCGAATAGCCTATGCTGGTCTCACAGGCTAGGGTGATGGGAACCAGATCTCATACAGCTGACCATAGTTTGAATCCTGGCCTCAGCAGTTTGAAAAACATGCCAGACGAGTGTGATTGCATTATAACTATGCCCCACTGGGGGATGATAGCTCTGTGTGTGTGTGTGTGTCTCTCTCTCTCTCTCTCTCCAGCAAACATGGGCACCCTCCGACAGTTAAATTAAAGAAAAAAGAAAGAAGCTTTCCCAAGAGGGATGGCTAGCTTGCAATCCCTTCTCTTCCTGGGCTTTTGGACACAAACACACATGCACCTAGCAAAATTTTCAAGCCACCAGGTTCAGAACCTCAAAGTTGGCCATTTGGGAATCTAGCCTTTTAGCCACCACAAAACCTGCTGGTCCCAGAAACTACTACTCTTGATTTAGCTGTTCTGCTGTGTGTGTGTGTGTGTGTGTGTGTGTGTGTGTGTATCATGCGGTACACCATAAACATATACAATTTTTGTCAATAAAAAGGTTTTTTTAAAAAAACACACACACAAAAAAACACTCAGAAGAATGAGAGGAGAAACCACAGAGTGGGAGATAATACTTGCGAAACACACATAAGATGTTTTGAATTGTTCTCCAAAACATAAAAAGATTCTTAAAATGAACAACTCAATTAAAAATGGGAAGACCTTAAACAGACACGTCGTTGATGAAAATAGACAAATGGTTAAGTAAGCGAATGAAAAATGCATATGTCAGCAGGGAAATGTAAATTAAAACAATGAGATGTCATTACAAACATATTAAGAGTGATCAAAAAGCACCATGGTCAACATCAAATTCAAGTGAGGATGCAGGGCAACAGGAAATCTCTTTCACTGCTGGTAGGAATGCAAAAATACAGTTGCCTTGGAAAATATTTAGTTTCTTACAAAACTAAACATACTCTTGCTATATGATCCAGCAACTGCACTTCTTGGCATTAACTCAAATCAAATAAAAATATGCTCACACAAAAACCGGTGCACACAAATGTTTATAGAAGTTTTATTCATAGATGCCAAAACCTGTAAGTAACCAAGATGTCCTTCAGTAGATGCATGGATAAATAATGTATTATTACTCATCACTAAAAAGAAATTAACTATCACACCATGAAAAACACAAAGGTAATTCAATGTGTATTAGTACCTGAAAGAAGCCAATTTAAAAGGTTATACACTGTATGATTCAACCGATATAAAATTTGAAAAAGACAACACTATGGAGACAGTGCAGAGTACGTGGTTGCCAGAGTTAGGCAGAGAGAGGGATATATGGGTAGAACAGAGATCATTTATAGGGAAGAGAAACTATTCTGTATGATGGTGGATATATGTGTCAAAACCCATCTAATGTTCAACACCAAGAACAAGTACTAATACAAGTTGTGGACTTTGGATGAGAACAATGTGTCAATGTTCAATCTTTTTGTTGTTGTTGAGATTTTTGCTATAGAGCGTGTGCGCTCGCCAGAGACAGAAAGTGAGAAATCACCCTCCAGGAGGATGGCCACACCACAATAATTTCTATTCCATTCTTCTCTTGGGGTTCTGGGTATACATATACATGCACCTATGTGGCCTGAGTTTTAAGTTGCAAGGTCGGAAACTTGAGCCACAGTTAACTCCATGGGAGTCCAGAGACATAACCATTACGCCATCTGCTGGTCCCTGAGTTCAATAATTTTAACAAATGTAGTGTAGGGATGATAAAAGTGGGGTAAGGATGTGCACGTGTGGGGATGGGAATTCAATGGGAACACTGTATTTTCAGTTCAATTTTGCTGTAAAACTAAAATTGCTCTGAAAGGGTTAAACAAAACAAAACAAAACCCACTGGGACCAGCAGATGGTGTAATGATTACATTGCTGGACTCCACATAGCCAATCTTGATTTGAGTCCTGGACCCAGAGGCTTAAAATTCAAGTCAGGCCTGTGTTTTAAGATACTTTCAAAATTGAAAAGGACACAAAAAAGTAGGACATCCCATGTCCCTGGATTGGTAGAATATAATCAAAATGGCAATCCCACTCAAATTAATCTACATGTTTAATGCAATCTCTATAAAATTACAAGAGACATTCTTCACAGATCTAGAAAAGATAATCATAGTATTTGTCTGGAACCATAAAAGATCCTGTATTGCTAAAGCCATCCTGCACAAGAAGAGTGGAGTAGGTGGCATCTCAGTTCCTGACCCCAAAATATATCACAAAGCTGTGAAAGTCAAAACAGCATGGTATTGGCACAAAAACCAACAGGAGGACCAACGAAACAGAGTATAGAGATGCCAGAAATGAACCCCAAAACATACAGCCACCTCATCTTTGACAAAGGGTACCAGTCAATCCAGTAGGAAAAGGAAAAATCTCTTCAGCAAATGGTGCTGGAAAAACTGGGTATCCACCTGCATAAAGATGAATCTGTCACCATTAACAAAAATCAACTCAAAGTGGATCAAAGATCTAAACCTAAGACTGCAAACTAGTGGAAAATGCTGGGGAAACTCTCAGAAACATTGGGGTAGGCAAAGACTTCTTAAGCAAGACCCCCAAAGCACAGGCAATAATCCCAAAAATAGACAGGTGGGATTACATCAGATTAAGAAGTTTCTACACAGCAAAGGACACCGTAATTAGTGTGAATTGACAACTCTCGAAATGGGAGGAAATTTTTGTTAACTGTGCCTCAGATAAGGAACTGACTGATAACCAGAACACACAGGGAACTCAAGCAGCTTACCCAGAAGAAAATGATTAACCCAATAAAAGATGGGAAAATGAGCTGAATAAACAACTCTCTAAGGAAGATATATAAACAGTCAAAAAGCATATGAGAAAATGATCAACATCCCTCATCATAAGGGAGATGCAGATCAAAACTACAATGAGATACTACCTAACTCCAGTCGGAATGATGAAGATTAAAAAATAAATTACAAAAAAGATAAGCACTGGAAGGGATGTGGTGAAAAGAGGAACACTCCTACACTGTTGGTGGGAATGTAAATTGATCCAGCCACTGTGGAGAACAATATGGGGGCTCCTCAAAGACCTTCAAATAGTACTACCATATGATCCAGTAATTCTACTCCTGGATATCTACTCAAAGGACAGAAAGCTCAGTCGGAAAAGCACTTATACAACTATATTCAATGCAGCATTATTCACAATTGCTAAGATACAGAACCAACCTAAATGTCCACAAACAGATGAATGGATTGAAAAAGTTTGGCACATATACTTCATGGAATACTATTCAGTCATAAAAAAACAAGGCCCTGGAATTTGATAGAAAGTGGATGAACAGGAAGATTTGTTGCTGAGTGAAGCAAGTCAGGCTATGAAAGAGAGACACACTATATGTCTCCACTTAACAACAGCCTGTCCGCACTCTATGGTAGAGACTGAAAGACTGGAGGACATAAAAGCATTAAAAATTGTTAGGGACACTAGAGACAAAGTGGATAGAGAGTGTGGGAGGGGAAGGGCATACGAAAGAAAATTTGGGGGGAAAATAGGGAGGTAAGACACTTGTAGGACATAGATATGGTTTATTATCTGTTGATGATGATGTGTGTACCATATTCTCAACTGGGCTGGACTGAGATGTATATCATGCTGCGTAAATAAAGTCTCTTTACAATCTAAATGATGTATAGCGGTGGCCATCACCAAAGCGGCAGCAGCCAAAATGAAGTTCAATCCTTTCTTGATTTCTGACCAATGCAAGAACCATAAAAGGCATTTCAATGCACCTTCCCACATCCACAGGAAGATTATGTCTTCCCCCTTTCCAAAGAGCTGTGGCAGAAGTACAATGTGCGATCTATGCCCATCCGAAACAACGATGAAGTTCAGGTTGTGAGAGGACACTATAAAGGTCAGCAAATTGGCAAAGTAGTCCAAGTTTACAGGAAGAAATATGTCATCTACACTGAGAGGGTGCAATGGGAAAAGAGCTAATGGCACAAGTGTCCATGTGGCCATTCGCCCCAGCAGGGTGGTTATCACTAGACTAAAACTGGACAAAGACGGCAAAAAGATCCTTGAATGGAAACCCAAGTAGGAAAGGAAAAGAGCAAATATAAAGAAGAAACAATTGAGAAGACGCAAGAGTAAAATAATCTTATATATAGTTATTAAAAATTGCTAAAATGAAAAAAAATGATGCATAGCAATTGAGTGTATGAATGATAATGGAAAAAAAAAGGTACTCAATAGGAGAATGGAGAAGGGATTGTGGCACAGCCATTCGGGGGTGGGAGGTGGGGGGTGATTTCTCACTTTCTGTCTCTCTAGCAAACACATGCATCCTACAGCCAAGAATCTCACTTGGGGAAAACAAAAAACACTAAGTTTTAGTACTGTAACAAAGAATATTATCCACAATTATCTGAAAGGCTATTAAAACATTCCTTTTTTCCCAACATTTCTATATTAGGTTAGATTTTCTTCACATACTTCCAACCAAAATAACATGTGCAAATTGAATGAAAAAACAGATATAAAGATTTAGTTATTTTCTATTAACCCAGACATTAAAGAAATTTGCAAAATGTAAAAACAATTATTCTGTTCTCACTTAATTTTTGTTTGTTTTGGTAAACAATGACTTTCATTAAAATGTTGTTTAACGTGTAGCATATGGACTGTTACTATCAAACACAACTTTTCACAAACTTGATGCATGTTCTTCCCTTTAATGAAGTAAAACAGTAAAATGTGGTGAAAATGCAATTTGGTTTTCCATCTTTAACTTGTAAAATCTCTGAAACTCAACCAAATCACTTAATTTTTTTTAAAATGAAGGTACAACTGTCAGCTCTCAAATGACACAACAACAACACAGGTACAAATGACTCCAGTACTGCCAAAAATGAACTAGTGCCATCTATTGCAAAAATGCGTCATGGCTTTTCTGACAAAAGAGTAAGTAAGCAGGACCTGTCCTGTGGCCTAGTGGTTAAGGAAGATAGATCCGACTTGGCCAACCATGTCATTCAAATCTTGGCCCCAGTGGCTTCAAAACACATGGCTGGCATGTGTACCCCAAATGACAATGGGATGGAGAAATAGAGAAGGGATTCTAGCATGACAACCCATTGAGGGGTGCTTTCTCTCTCAACCTCACATGACCTCCTTGGCTCTCTCTGGCAAGCACAAGTGCCCTTTGGCTTATAAAAACAACAACAAATTAACAGATAAACCAGTACAGTGATTAAGCTCTGTGCACAATTAGCTGGATCCAACATTCCTGGCAGCTTGACAAACATGTAGGACATGTGTGCATGAGTGCCCCAAATCCTGAAGAGATGGTGGAATAAGGGTTACAGCATGACCACACCCCACTGACCAGTACTTTCTCTTTCCCCACCTGCGGCATGAGCACACACCCCGTCTGACAATAAAAATATATACACACACATCTGGACCAGCAGTTGGCGTAATGGCTATGTTGCTGGACTCCCATGTAGTCAACCACAGTGCAAGTTCCGGACCCAGTGGCTTAAACTCACAAGGTGTGTGTGTGCGTGCCCAAGATCCCAAGAGGAGAATGGAAGAGAAGGGATTGCAGCATGACCATCCCCCCCCCAGGGATGATTTCTTGCTTTCTGTCTCTGTCTGTCTGTCTCTATCTTTCTGGCGTGCGCACACGACTTATAGCAAAAACCTCTCAAAAAAAAAAAAATACACACACACACAAACGCGCGCACACACACACACACACACACACACACACACAAATGGTTCTAAAGTACATTTTTTTTAATGCCAGGTCACTGTCCTCATCACTTTTATAGTCTGACTATGCCCTCTAGGTAAAACCAATTATATGACTGCAAAGTTACATTATTTCATACTGACAGCTCTAAAGGTTATTGAGATTAATAAGAAATGTGAACTAAAATGCTGTACTGCCTTTTGGGACACTATCAGTTTAAACCAACAGATCAAAACCAGTAAGGGAATACAAAAGACCAGCCAGCTCTTAAGGATTTTCAACATTAACAGTGAAACCATTAAAGTAACATTAAATAGAAGAATATAAGGAGCACCTGGAACACCATTAGGCCACAGATACTAAACAATCCTCCTTGTAACATGCTAGACATGCAACAGAATCTAAGACATGGAACTGACACATATTTTTCAACTTAAGATAATCATTACATTCCAAAAGGTCTCATGTAAAAAAAATTTTTTAACATCTATTTGTTTATCTATTTGTTTGATTTTCAGGCCGCTAGGTCTGGAACTTGAACTACAGTTGGCCATGTGGGAGTCTAGTACCTCAACCACCATGCCAACCTGCCGGTCCCTCTTATGCAAAATCCTACCTAGTTTAAGAGCACCTTGGTATAATTTCTACAGTTTTTGTATCAGCACTAGTATCTTTACTGTCCACTTTTTATATTATAAAAATTATAATGTTTAAAGATATGGAAATGCCCATTATCCAAAATCTGTGTATAGATGACTTAGAATAAGCTTCTAGCTTTTGTTTGAATCCTTACTCTTTATTCATGACAACAAAAAGCACTGTGCACAGAAAGTCAGATTCCCACATGGCCAACTGTGGTTTAAATCCCGGTGCCAGTGACTTCAAAAACACACAAGGCCGAGACCAGCAGTTAGTGTAATGGCTATGTCACTGGATTCCCATGTAGTCGACCGTGGTTCACGTCCCAGACCTGGCAGCTTAAAACTCACGCCGGGCACGTGTGCGTGCATGCCCAAGATCCCAAGAGGAGAATGGAGGAGAAGGGATTGCAGCATGGCCATCCCCCCGGGGGGTGATTTCTTGCTTTCTGTCTCTCTGTCTGTCTGTCTGTCTAGCGAGCGCATGCACCCTATAGCAAAAACCTCTTCAAAAAAAAAAAAAAAAAACACACACACAAGGCCCATGTGCATGCATGCCTATATCCTGATGAGGAGGAATAATATAGGAAAAAAGACTATGGCATGACCATGCCCCATTGTGGGGCTGCGGAGGGGTGTCTCTATGTAGTGAGCTCATATGCCTTCTTTGAAATTTAAACAAATAAAATCACACGTTACAATAAAAAGGAAAAGAAGCATTACATACTACTTCAGAACACAAACTCTGGACTCAAACTGCATGGGTTTGAGTCCACTTCTACTTATTTTTTTTTTTAGCTATGTAACCTTAGGAAAGTAGGTTCTTTAATTTCCCTGTGCTTCACCTGTAGAATATGCACGATAACAATACACTTACTTTATAAGAGAATTAAATAAATTGGTATTAGAAAATTAAAATACAGTATCTAGTACACCGTGGGTGCTTAGATACACCTATCTTCAACAGAAAAAAAGAACACATCTGGCTGATGAAGAACTCACATGGTTAACCAACTGTGTAAGACTGACAATGAAAGGCCACATTATGGCAGCTTTCTCATCCATACATTTGGTTCTTTTTTCTTTTTTAAGTGCAAAGGGTACATGCATAAGAAAGAGAGTGCATGCACACATTCACACATGTGTGTAAACAAACCCTGTCAATCCTTTTTTCCTTCAATTCTCAACCTCATCAGGATCCTGGCCACTCAACGTTATTTTCCAAGACTTCAGGGCTGGGATCTGAACCCTGGTCATACATTTGGGATCTGGTCTCCTCTGTGTAGCAGAGCTACAAGGCCAGCCCCCTAGTTCTTCATTTTCATCAGTGCTACATCCACAGCAAGTATCTGTTACATAGAAGACACACACAACTGAATTCTTTAGTTCCTCTTCCAAATCTACTCCACTAACACTTGTTTCTTCATTGGTTAACAGCAACTGAACTTTTCAGTTGTTTGAACCAAGATGTTAAGAGTCCTTCTATCTCCTCTGTTTCTCACTCCTCATATTAATCCATCAGGAAATTCTGCTGGGATCTACCAGTCCTCTGCCAATCTACAATAACATATTCAAAGTCTCAGCCATGTCTCCTCTACACTATTAGTACCTGATAGGAGGAAGCTTCACCTCTTGCCTGGATTGATGCAACAACAGCTTCCAACCTGGTATCTGTACTTATACTCTTGCTCCATCCTTCCTGACCTTTTCTCAGCATAGCAGTCATTAGTTTGCTAAAACTAAGTCATATCTCATCATATCACTTTCTTCATCAAAAGCCTACAACGCTATTTTACATAGAGTAAATGCAAATGTCTTCACGATGGCCTATCTACCTTACATAGTCTGCCCTGTTACTGTTCTTGATTGATTCAGGGTTTTTTCCCCCAAGGCAGAATACTTTAGGGTGGTGTGATAAACTTCCTATTCCATCAAACCAAGAGGCATGTGATGTCGGTCCTACTTTTAGTGATGCTAAAGACTGATCAATGAACACAGCATATTGACTTGATCCCACCATTATAAAGTTTCCCATCATCTATCCTCAAATAATTTAGCACGCATTGATAATCTGGCTAGATTAATTACTGTATATGGACACAAAATAGTTGTTCTTCACTTATAAGCCTGATTATTCAATAAAGCAGAGCTTTCCACTATCAACTATTTGGTTACCATGAAATACATTTTGTGGATGATAGTGTAAAATGTTTCATTCCTCTTCATTTACAAATTTTCAGAAAAATGAATTGATACCGTTAGAACCTCTGAAGGTGATCAGTCCCCTTATTTTTGTTCCATTTTGAATTTGTTGTAGGGCATATGTCCTAGCCAAAGAGAAACAGAAGGGGAGAGAAAGAACGTGAGATAGTACCTGCCAAGGGAGATGACCTTGCCACAATCTCTTCTCTTCCATATTCCTCTTGGATTTTGGGCATGCATGCACATGCATCCAGCATGTTTTTCAAACTGCTGGGTCTGGGATTCTAACTGCATAGCTGCCATGTGGGATCCAGGTGCCTTAACTACCACGCCACCTAGCTGGCACTGTTTTTCACTTTTAAAGTATCATTATGAACTCTTCAATTTTTATCTAGTTTAATAATGGTAGTTACGTTTACATATGGAATTTAGGATGAGTCTTTTCTCTCCTCTAATACTACTACCCTATTGTATTACAATTGATTCTTTTCTTTTGTTTCCAGTTTACTATAGGGTGCACACACTTACGAGAGAGATATCACCCTCTGGAGGGATAACCAGAACACAATCCCCTTCCCTCCATTCTTCTCTTGAGATTTTGAGTAAGCACACACAGATACCCAGAGCATGCTTTTCTTTTTTTGTTTAAAAAATATTCAATGTTATTTATTATTTAAATTGACCTGAGAGAGACAAAGAGAGATGGGGGGTTGAGAGGGGGAGCAAAAAAGCAAGTTGCCAGGTCCAGGACTCAAACCCTGATTAGCCGTATGGGAGCCCAGTGTCCCAACTACCACACCACCTGCCAGCCCTGTACATGGCATGTTTTTCAAGCCACCAGTTCTGGGATTTCAACCATGCAGTTGACCATGGGGGATCCAGTAACCTCTATACCACCTGCTAGCCCTGCACTTGGTGGCTTTTTTTTTTTTTTAGAGAATTATCTTATTTAACTTTATTTATTTATTCATTTGTTTATTTCAATTTGACTAGAGAGGGACAGAGAGTTTTAAAAAATAAAACTTACTCATGGGGAACCAGCAGTTAGTGTAATGGCTATGTCGCTGAACTCCCATTTAGCCTAGTGCGGTTTGAGTCCTGGACCCGGTGGCTTAAACTCATGCTGGGCGAGTGTGTGTGCGTGCCCAGGATCTCCAGAGGAGAATGGAGAAGGGATTGTGGCGTGGTCATCCCCCTGGGGGGTGATTTCTAGCTTTCTATCTCTCTGTCTTTCTGGCGAGCGCACACGCTCTATAGCAAAATCTCTCCAAAAAAATAAAAAAATAAAACTTACTCGGGACCAGCAGATGGCATAATGGTTGCATCGCTGGACTCCCATGGAGTTGACGGCAGTCTGAGTCCCGGACCTGGTGACTTAAAACTCACATAGGGTGCATGTATACCCAAGATCCTAAGAGGAGAAATGGAGAAGAAGGGATTGTGGCATGGCCATGTCCTTGGGGGGAAGGGGAGTGATTTCTTGCTTTCTGTCTCTCTGGTGAGCACACTCACCGTACAGCAAAAATCTCTCTCCAAAAAAAAAAAAAAAAAAGCAAAAAAGCAAGCAAGCAAGCAAGGAAGCAAGCATCTTCCATGGAGAAGGGGTCCCTTCCGTCACAACCCCTTCTCTATTTATCCCTCCTGTTGGGATCCTGGGCATACACATATGGAGTGTTATTCGAGTCACTTGATCCAGACTTGAACCACTGGCCATGTGGGATCCAGTCACCTTAACCACCATACCACCAGCTGACCCAAAATATACTGTTTTATTAAGAAAAAAACTTTCAAAAAAAGAGAAAAATTCATATGATAATCAAATCACATAAATAACAGCCCAGCCCAAACAGCTATATAATAACATCCTGTTGTGACTCTGAAACACTACAGCCTTACTGTTAAAGGGAGAATTAACTGGTAGTCTGTATCTTAACTATAATGTTTCAGTTATCATTTTATGTTAATGTAGCTTGTTCTTAAGTTTCCTTCTTTCTTTACAAGTAGCAATGCCTCTGTACCACACTAAAACCCTTGCTCAGTTCAAGGTCATGCTAATTTTTTTGGAGTCTCTTAAAATCTCTAGAAAACAAAAGCTAAACAATGGCTGCTGATAATGATGGTATTCTGGTCAGGCCTCTCGGATTTGCAGGTTAAGCACATTTTTTTATGGACACAGCAGTTAAAATGTGAACCATGTGTGCCAGAACAGCCCTTCTTCAAGAGACAGCCAGCTCCATGGCTCCTGAGATCTAGCCATTTGGGGAGAAAGGAAGATGTCCCACTGATAAC
>NW_006160052.1:1758124-1774486 GCF_000334495.1 Tupaia belangeri chinensis | reverse complement strand
CAAGGATGGGGGGAAAAAAGCAAAACATACAGAAAACAAGAAATGGAAAATCATTTGCTAATAATAACATGTTTGTTGATGTGCTTGACTAAGACAATATACAGTGTATTCTCAATGGAAAAATCTCATTTTGTATGTATGCTATAATGATGTACAGTGAATGAATGTAAATAAAGAAAAAAATGTAAAAAAAAAAAAAAAAAATGTGAACCATGTGTGCCCTAACTTCGGCTATGTGGACTACCAGTCATGGCTGTCTATGTAGGCACAGGAGCACCTGAGTTAAGACTGTGGCACATACAGATTGTAACACTTCTAAAGAGCACGCTATATGCTAGTTTAGGGGCAATTCTCATCTCCAGTGTCTTAAGGGAACTGCTTCTATTTACCTAACCAGGTTCATGTGGGACTCCACCAAAAGTTCCAAAGATTACTGGAAAGAGATGAATTTGGGACTATAACCCTATCTTGACTACTATGGCATAACAGCTCCTATGGGTTTGGAAGGTTACTGAATTAGTTTGTTGTTGTTTTTTTAAGATGTACCTTCATTAAAGTTGCTCCTCTTGGGCCAGCCCCTTAGCACAGTGGTTAAGCTCTGTGCATGGGGAGCCAGTTCCCTCATGGCCAACAGCAGCTTGAATCCCAGTCTTGCACTTTGAAAAACACACCAGGTACGTGTATATATGTGCCCCCAATTCATAATGGTATGTAGAAATTGAGGTTCAAGGATTGCAGTGTGACAGCACACGGGGGGGAGGGGGGGCTCTCCCAGACCAATGAGTGCACACACCCTCTGGCAATTAAAAAAAAAAAAGGATACCAGACTGACTTTGTTTTTAAAAAGGCCACTCTTTTTCCCTACCTACAGTATTTCAGGAATCAATACTGAATCAACCACTGGACCAATCTCTGTAGAATAGGTCTCAAAGCAAGCATTTTATAGTCTTATTCTTTAAAGACTTTAGAGGTTGGGAACCAGCAGTTAGCGTAATGGCTATGTTGCTGGACTCCCACGTAGTCGACCACGGTTCACGTCCCAAACACGGTGGCTTAAAACTCACGCCAGGCGCGTGTGCATGCGTGCCCAAGATCCCGAGAGGAGAATGGAGGAGAAGGGATTGCGGCGTGACCATCCCCCTGGGGGTAATTTCTCGCTTTCTGTCTCTATGTCTCTGTCTGTCTGTCGAGCGCACGCGCCCTATAGCTAAAACCTCTCCAAAAAAAAAAAAAAAAAAAGTAAAGAAAAAAAAGACTTTAGAGGCTTAAATACACACACACACACAATTTTGTAATAGTTCACCAAAATGCATCAACTACCTTAACATTTGTTAAACATAGCTGATACATTTTTTAAAACACTGCTTTTATTTTAATCCATATCTATGCTAAGTGCCTATCTATATTTCTTAAGATATGTGTTTCAGATCTCTCTTCTTTCTGAAATACCTCTGATGGCAAGGTAAAAGATAAGCGCATACCCACTGACTTTATGGTGCAGTCAGTTCAGTGCAAGCACAAAAAATCATGGAAGATCCTAGAACTATATTAAATTTGACATTCAACTATATAAACTTTCATTTTAATACTTTACTCATGTTTTGAATTATTAGCTATGGCATGACTTGATAATCCCGAAAGATAAGTGCTAACTTCATTAAGACCCTCCCTGCACACTATCATATACTCCCAGGAGTACAGCTTGGTTTGAAAAGTTTAGCCTTCAGGGAACCAGCAGTTAGCGTAATGGCTATGTCGCTGGACTCCCACGTAGTCGACCGCGGTTCGTGTCCCGGACCCGGTGGCTTAAAACTCACGCCGGGCGCATGTGCGTGCGTGCCCAAGATCCCGAGAGGAGAATGGAGGAGAAGGGATTGCGGCGTGACCATCCCCCCTGGGGGGTGATTTCTCGCTTTCTGTCTCTATGTCTCTCTCTGTCTGTCTGGCGAGCGCACGCGCCCTACAGTGAAAATCTCTCAAAAAAAAAGTTTAGCCTTCAGTGTTTCTCTTTCACTGATACTACTTGCCATAGGGCAACTACAGTGTCACTCAGCGCTGGGCCACACCTGCTTGCTCATTTTCATGTATTTCAGAAGTTCAGTACAATCTACAAAAACCAACTTATTATTGACTGAAAAGGTATCAGTTGCAAAGGTTCACTTTCCACCCTAGGATTTCTCAGCAATTCACAGCACTTCTAATATGGACATGGATCAAGGTAAACTATCATTGTCAAATCCTGCTGTCCATCTCTACCAAGATTCTCACTGCTCTAATCTGTAAGCTTATTATCTTGGCTCTAAATAAAACAACCACAGAAGGACAAGAAAGGGAGCGTGAGGAGGGCTGGATCAGTGGACTTAATGGTTAAGGGAGCTGGATCCCACATAGCTGACCCCCAGCAGCTTGGGAGGCACACTGGCCACATAAGGGTGTATGCTCAAACAAACAGGATGGAGAAATGAAGGAGAAGGGATTGTGTCATGACCACTTTCCACTAGGGAGTGCTTCCTCCCTCTCCTTCTGTCTCTCTTTAGCAAGCACATGTGCACTCTGGCAAGTTTTTTTTTTAAATAATAATAAAAGAAATAAAAGGAAGAGGAGACAATGCAATAGAGGCACAAACATGATGAAACACAGACATAATGGGAGGAATAATTTTACCTTAATAGAGAAAACTAGAGATTGCTATTTTGGGTATTATGCAATCATTTTTTTGAGCCTAGGTTTAACATTTGAGAAAGATATAATTTTAAATACCATTTATTTTTCAAAAATTTAAAAAGACTTGAAACTAAGCTATGGGGCGGGATCAGCAGATGGCTTAATTGTTCCATTGCTGGACTCCCACGTAGTTGACCGCTGTTTTGAGTCAGGACCCAGCAGCTTAAACTCATGCGAGGCAGGGGTGCATGCATGCCCAAAATCCTGAGGGGAGAATGGAAGAGAAGGGATTGCTGCGTGGCCATTCTCCCTGGGAGGTGATTTCTTCCTTTCTGTCACTGGCAAGGCCCTATAGCAAAAATCTCTCCAAAAACAAATAAACTAACAAACTTACTGCTTGAAATTCAGACTAATGAAGTCAAATGTATATCCTGCCTAGATTTAAATATGAACTCCATTACTCAATAGCTGTGGCTTACTGATGAGCAGCACAGATGAGTCTATGTCCTCAAGTTTACAATTGAGTATAACTTGAATATCTGTTTAAGAACTGAGACACTAAATTGTATTAATTCAAAATTTCATCTATCCAACAAATGCTTACTGAAGGTGCACTATGTGCCAGATACTAGCCTATCTGCTAGTGATAGTATACTCAACAAGAAACAGAAGTTCCTACCATCAAGGTTAATATATACAGGAGATACACAAGATGGTCATACATAAGTAATTTTAAATCAGTGCTATGAAATATGCTGTGAGTACACTGACAGAGGGATCTTACCAGATATGAAGGGTCAGACTAGATTTTTCAGACAGTTACGAAAAATTATACCTTAATTTCATTCTATATTAGGAATTTGATGACTACTAAAGTCATCAGTCAGTTCTGAGGCCTACTGGTTAAAGAAGGCAGATTCCACGTGGCCAAGTACAGTTTGTGTCCTAGATCCAGCAGCTTGAAAAATACATTGGCGTGCATGTGTCCACGCCTAAAAATCCAGAAAGGAGGAAGAGATAGAGCAGGGACTGTGGTGTGACCATGCCCCATAGGAGATGCTTTCTCTTCTCCCTCTCTGCCTTACAAGGGAATGAACAAGAGCAAAGAAAGAGCACGAAGAAAGAAAAGGAAAGCCAGACAAATCCCACATAGTCGACTATGGTTTTGAGTCCTAGACTAGTGGCTTTATAAACATGCCAGGTATGTATGTGCATTTGTGCCCAAAATCCTGAAAAGATGGAGAGATGGAAGAGAAGGGACTGTGGCACAAACATGCCTAGTAGGGGGTGCTTTCCTTCTCTTGTTGCAAGCACATGTGCCCCCTAGCAACAATAAAAAAGGGGGAGTAGGAAAAAAAAAAATTCACTCCATGTGACATAGTAGTGAAGGCAATGGACTCCACACGGCCAACTGTGGCTAGGGTCCTGGACCTAGCGGCTTGGAAGTCATGCCAGGAGCACGTGTGTGCATGTTCAAAACCCTAGGAAAATGGAGAAGAGTTGTGGTATGGCCATCCCCAGGAGGCTGATTTTTCACTTTCCCTCTCACTCTCTCTCTCCAGTGGGCACATGCACCCTACAGCAAAGACTTTAAAAAAAAAAATCACTATTTCATCTCGGAAAGAGCAGAAGAACTGACAGGGAGCCTACTAAAGAACGTCTTCGTGATTCTCCAATAAGATTGATCACACAGCTATACATTTAAATAACCAGTGCTGTACTGCAACTCTTTTCTATCGTAACATTTTTCTTTCTTTATTTTAGGGTCCTGCTGTCAAGAGCCTTCTGCCTAAGTCAGCTGGGACTACAGACACAAATCACCATACCTGGGTTGTTTTAAGACAGGGTCTCAACTTTGTTTCCCAGGGCAACCTCAAGCTTGAGATCCTCCTGCTTTAGCCTCCCCAAACCACCTGGATTACAAGCACATGCCACCACACTTAGCCTTTTAGGTTGGACAAGAATCAAAACCAGGTCATCTCCCATGTGGCCTGCACTGCATTCTCTTAATATTCTCTACCACAGGTGGGCCCTATAGAATTTTAATAATACAGCCATCTAATGCCCCCCTCCTAATCACCTGTATCAGCTTCTTTTATTTTTAAAAAATACAGGATGGGGACCAGCAGGTGGCATGGTGGTTAAGGTGCTGGACACTCCCACTTGGCTGACCATGGTTTGAGTCTCAAACCTGGTGGCTTGCTTTTTCACTTTCTTACTCTCTGTGTGTGTGTGTCTCTCTCTCTGGTCAAATGAAAATAAATGAATGAATAAATAAAATAAAATTTAAAAAAATAATAATTCTTTAAAAAAATACAGGATATTCTATAGCCAATATTGAGCCTTGTAAAAGTATTTATACAGCAGGGTACTGAAAAAATTTCATGGAAAATATTAGTCTGTTTTCATGCAATATTATTAGTCTATCTTGGTATAAAACATTTTAAAATCCATGCTTTTTTTAATATACATTTTCCACAAACTTTCTGAAGACCCCTCATATTTAAGTGCACCAAGTGGTGAAAAAGAATATAAATCTTTATTGAAACTAGAATCCTAGGGAGAAAATCAAGGTCTAATTTATATTTTTCTGTCTTCTGAAAACATGTCCTTCTCCATGTTAGTTAAGTCCTACTAATCTTACATCTCTAAAATTAAAATTTCCTTTCTCAGAAACCTGTTTGAATTTCTATCACTCAAATCCTCACTTTATCCCATCCTGTTCATGCACCACTGCAAATATATACCTCCTTTTGGAGTTCTTTATCTGGTTCCTTGTGTGTAATTAATGTTCTTATTTCTCTTACCAGACTCAAAGTATCATGAAAGCAGGAAAGAAGTCAACATTGCAAAGCAGTATATATCTTCAGAGTTCTTGGTACTGGGTCATCAGAAAAGTCTTGACATATTTTTCTGTTTTTCTATACAAAACTGTGCCATGACTTTTCCCATGAACCAATGGTTAGTATAGGTGCTCACAGAACCATTCGGCTTAATGAATAAAAAAAAAAATGTAACTCAACCAAACCAGCTCAACAAAGATTAGTCCCTAAAGTAAATAAGAACTTTTCTTTGTTTGAAAAATCCACTACTAGGACCAGCAGTTGGTGTAATGGCTATGCCGCTGGACTCCCATGTAGTTGACTGCAGTTCGAGTTCCGGACCTAGTGGCTTAAACTCACGCTGGGTGCATGTGCGTGTGTGCCCAAGAGCACAAGAAGAGAAAAGAGAAGGGACTGTGGTGTGGCCATCCCACCTGGGGAGTGATTTCTCGCTTTCTGTCTCTGTCTCTGTCTTTCTGGAGAGCGCACGCGCCCCTACAGCAAAAATCTACACACACACACACACCAAATCAATATACCTTTATTTGACAAAGAACATTCTGGATTAGTATCTGTAAGTCATTGAGTATCTATTTCATTGTCAATCTGACTCTCTGGATATAGGACTGTCCTCTATGTTGTTAGTTTCTACCCTTATTCTTCTGTTAGTCTATTCTTACTCGGGAACATTTATTCATTTTGTTTATTAAACTGTTTTTTTTCTTTTTTTGCCAGAGGTGGCATGTATTAGTCTGAGAGAGCAAGCAACCCGCTATGGGGCATGGTCATGCTGAAATCATTTTTTTTCCATTTCTCTATCCCTCAGGATCTGGAGCAATGCCTAGGGTAAACAGAAGGCCAAAACTTTGGGGGAAATTTAAACAATCTTCTACAATCCTTGGAAACAGTTTAAAGAGACTGCACAATTTTAGTCTATGCTTTCTTAGAAAGGGTGAAGGGTCAGCCTATGGCAAGGTATTTGGTTCCCACACAGCTGATAGCACAGGTCAAATCACAGATCTGGTGGCTTGAGAAACATGCCTGGCACATGTATATGCACAAAATCCTGACAAGAAGGAGATGGAGGAGAAGGGATTGCAACACGTAATTCCCCATGGGGGTGCTTTCTCACTTCAACTGTCTAGGCCTCCTTCTGCCCCTGGTAAAAAAAAAAAAAAAAAGCTGGATGGGACCAGCAGATGGCACAATGGTTATGGTGCTGGACTCTCACATGGTAGACCACAGTTTGAGTCCCAGACCCGGCGGCTTCAAACTCATGCTGCGCACTTGTGCATGCATGCCCAAGACCCTAAGAGGAGAACAGAGAAGGGTCTGTGGCATAGCCACCCCATCTGGGGGGGGGGGGTGATTTCTTGTTTTCTGTCTCTCTCGCAAACACACATGTCCTGTAACAAAAACCTCTCTTGGAAAAAAAAAAAGGAGGGCCAAGGGCTGGAGTTCAGAAAAACCTGAGTGATTATGCCAATGACCCACTTTAGACTTTAGAAAGTAGTAACATAATGGAACTTTCAGAATCAGTTCTGTAAAATTTATCCTGGGGCTGGCTCTATGGTACAGCAATAATTTGCTACTTAGAAGAAGCGAGATTCCAGGACCAGCAGGTGGCGTGGTGACCATGGCTTGGACCTGGTGACTTGCTTTCTCACTTTCCACCCTCTGTCTTTCACTCTGTTCCTCTATACTCAAATACTGATAAATTAATTAATTAAATAAAATAATTCTAAAAAAAAAAAAAAGAAGAAAGAAAGAAAGAAAAAGAAAAAAAAAGAAAGAAAGAAATGGCAGCAGCCAGATCCCACATCTCAACCACAGTTCAAAATCCTGGCCTGGCCTGGTCAGCCTGAAAACGCATCAGGCACGGGTGCAAGTGAGTGCCCAAGATGTGACTAGTTGGAGGACTAGAAGAATGAAATCACAGGGTGACCAGATGGATCCTGAAAGGATGCTCCAATCTCCCCCTACCCCATTTCTTTGTCCCTCTCAAGTGAACATGCACCTGCTCTATCATAAATATAGGGGAAAAAGTGTTAATCAATTCTCAGTTATGTGAAAATTCATGAAATGGTAGAAAAGGGTCCATAAGTCTTAACTAACAATCATCTCCTCTCCTCTATTAAAACATTATTACTACTTCCATAATTAACAATGTATAAATATCTTGCAAGAAGTCAACTCAAGACTAAATACAAGCAAAACTGTCCTCAAAAATAACATGCTCAACCTCATTCATTAAAAAAAAAAAAAAATGCTAATGAAAATAACACTGAAAAAAAAAAAAAAAGAAAGAAAAAGAAGAAAAAGAAAAAAAGGGACCAGCAGTTAGCGTAATGGCTATGTCGCTGGACTCCCACGTAGTCGACCGCAGTTCGAGTCCTGGACCTGGTGGCTTAAACTCACGCCGGGCGCGTGTACGTGCGTGCCCAAGATCCCCAGAGGAGAATGGAGAAGGAATTACGGCGTGACCATCCCCACTGGGGGGTGATTTCTCACTTTCTGTCTCTGTCTGTCTCTGACTGTCTGCACATATATATATATATATATGTACACATATATATATATATACATACATACACATACACACATATATTATTTTGATAATGCTTTGGGGATACAAACATTCTCCTAACAGGTACTCTCCTACAATGGAGGACTACAAAATTACACTACCCATATAAAGGGCAATTTGGTAATATTTAGCAAAAGTATAAATACACTTTATCCTTTAATTTAATAATTCCATTTCTGGAGATGTATCCTACAGGTACTAACACCTGTACAAAACTCACTAACAATATTACCCAGTACCTCCCTGTCAGTGATGGTCAAGGGGAACAATAAAGATTCATCAATAACCACATACTTAAATATGTTATAGTACATCCGCACAATGTAAAACAATGCAACTATGAAAAAGAATGAGAATGCTCTCTATATACAGATATGGAAGAATACCTAAGATATACTAATACAGCTAAGATACATAAAGTGAAAATAAGCAAAGTCCAGAACAGGGTATTTTATGTGCTGTCATATCTAGGAAAAAGGAAAGAGAGAAAATAATATTAATAGCTACTTTTATTTTGATGAAACATTAAAAGAATACACAAATATTTGGTTGTATGAGCCAGCAGGTAGCATGGTGGTTATGGTTGCTAGATTCCACATGGTTAGTCAGAGGTTTGAGAATAGAGTCCCTGACACAGCAGCTTGAAAACACCAGGTACCTGTGAGTGTGTGTCTCCAAAGTACCAAGATAAAAATGGAGGAGAGGACCAGTAGATGGTAGAACAGTTACTTTGCTGGACTCCCACATGGCCAACCGCGGTTTGAGTCCCGGACACGGAGGCTTGAAACACACCGGCTGAGTGTGTGCGCGCCCAAAATCCTGACAGGAGAAGGGATTATGGTATGGCCATTCCCCCTGGCGGTGATTTCTTGCTTTAGGTCTCTCTTGTCTCTGTCTCTTCAAGGAGTAAACGTGCCCTATAGCAAAAATCTCTCTAAAAAAAAAAAAAAAAAAAAAAAAGAATTGAGAAGGAATTGCAGCAGGGCCATCCCTGAATCAGGGTGAGTTCTCAATCCCCCCACCCCCCGTTTCTCTTCAGAAAGTACATACACCTTATGGCAAAAATCTAAAAAAAAAAAAAATTGACTGTAAGAGGAAAGTAAAACTAGAGTAGATGGTGCATGAATGGAAGATTTCTTGCTGTATGCTTTAAAAATATAATCTTTAATTAAAAAATGTTAATAAAAGTAAAAAGGTATCACTATCAAAAATAATGAGGGAACAGCAGTTAGTGTAATGGCTATGTCGATGAACTCCCATGTAGCCGACTGCAGTTCAAGTCCCAGACCCGGTGGCTTAAACTCATGCTGGGCATGTGTGCCCAAGATCCCAAGAGGAGAATGGAGAAGGGATTGCAGTGTGGCTATCCCCCGAGGGGGGATTTCTCGCTTTCTGTCTCTCTCTTTCTGGCAAGCACAAGCGCCCTATAACAAAACCTCTCCAAATAATAATAATAATAATAAATGAAAAATAAGTGCACTGCATTTATTGTTACTAATTTCAGATATGTACTTTATTTATTGTTCCTATTCCATTTTAGTGAGTTTGAAGGTGAAGAAAGGAGTACACATATCTAAGAGTTTGCATAAGTTTCCCGAAACTATTTTTCCAATAGTCTTAAAATTCTGCAGAAAAAGAATTTTCATACTACATAGGTTTTGAGCAAGAATTATAGTACCTATAGAAAATATCCACCTCCAGGACAGCCTGTGGCATGGTGATTAAGACAACTGGATCCCACAAGGCCATCTGCACAGTTTAGTCTCAGATCCAGGAGCTTTAAAAACGTGCCAGACAAGTGTGTGTGCATGTCCAAAATGCCAAAAGGAGAAATGGAGAAGGGACTGTGGCATAACTGTCTACCATGGAGGGTGCTTTGTAAACTTCTCCCTCTCTGTTGAACACACATGCCCAAATTTAAAAAAAGAAAGAAAACAGCCACCACCTATAAACGAAGAGGACAGTCACAAGTTTTTTTTCCTCTCCCAAAGTTGAGCCAACCTGGAAGGTGTTATCCAACTCTCTGTTTATAGAAAATGAACGAGGTATCAGAAATATTGTTCAAAGGGATCAGCAGATGGCATAATGATTATGTTGCTGGATTCCCAGTGGACTGCAGTTCGAGTCCCAGAATGGAAGGCTTAAACTCACGTTGGGCTGGGTACACATGCGTGCGTGCCCAAGATCTTAAGAGAATGGAGAAGGGGCTGCGGTTTAGCCATCCCCCTTGGGGAGTGATTTTTTGCTTTCTGTCTCCCTTTTTCTGGCAAACACATGCGCCCCACAGCAAAAACCTCTCTTAAAAAATTTTAAAAAGGAAATACTGTTCAAATTACTACTAAGTTTTTGTTTACCAAACTACTTACTACACTACTAATCAACCCCACCTCCAGAGTCACCTGACCCAAACATATTTCTTATAAATTAAATGTAAGCTACTGGCACATATTTACTGTGGGTGTTTTAGTTTCACTATTTGTACAGTTGTTCTCACACTGAACTATGCTATATGGGAGTCCAAAACATATTGAGAAATAATATTTAGTTGTTCATCAACTAGTAACATAGCTTCAGCTAAACTGTAACTACAGACTCTAAAATGTGAGTTGAACTAATTACAATTATAGGCTGACTCTATGGCCCAGTAGTTAGGGTAGCCAGTTCGCACATGGTCAACCATGGTTTAAGTCCCAGCCCCCATGACTTGAGACATCCAAGTGTTTGTGCTTGCCCAAAATTCCAACAGGGTGAAGAAATAGAGAAGAAACTCCATTGGGAGAAAAACACCCTCACTGAGAAGTGCTTTCTCCCACTCCCTCTGTTAATAAGCATGCACACCCTCTGGCAAATTAAAGAAATAGTAATAATAATAAAATAAAATACAATCAATCACAAAATAACATATATGGGTAGAAAAAATTTTGGGACTAGCAGTTAGCGTAATCGCTGTCACTGAACTCCCATGTAGCTGACTGACAAAAATCTCTCAAAAAAAATTTTTTTTAGCCAACTATTCCACATTTTCAAATATCAAACTCATAAATTCTAACAGCACCTCAAATCTCCATAAAATCCGTTTAAGGTGTAAAAACTATCTATATGGGCAGCATTTTAGTTCACAAGTAAAACTAGGGCAGGCCCCATGGCTTCATGGTTGGGGAGCTGGAACCCACATGGCTGACTACACAGTTTGAATTCCAGCCTCAGCAGCTTGAAAAACACACCAGGTACACATGTATGTGGCCCAAGTCTTGACAAGGAGAAATGGCAAGGACTGCGGTGTGCCCATAGCCTATGAGGGGGTCCTTTATCCCCTCTCTCTCTCTTTGTCTGATAAGTGCATGTACCTTCCTGTCTAGCAAAAAAAAAAAGTAAAACTAAACAATATAAATGTTTTGTTTATGGATGGCTGAGTTTCATTTGTATCCTCACACGATGCACATCATACAAGTAAAATTAAATTTTAGTATAAACCAAATACAGTCTATATCAGCTTCCTAGAAGTACTGTTAACATATTATCAAAAACTGAGTGACTGAAAACAGAAAAGTATTCTCCTGCAGTGACTGAAAACAACAGAAAAGCATTCTCCTGCAATTGGGGAGGCTAGAAGTCGGAAATTAAGGCATTAGTGGGGTCATATGCCCTCCAAGGGCTCTAGAGGAGAATCCCTCCCTGCCTCTTCGTAGCTTCTAGTGCCTGGTTTTCCTTGGCTTGTGGTAGGGTTAACTCCAATCTGCCTGTCTTCCCTCTGTATCTGTATCCAAATTTTCCTCTTTTTAAAAGGCTGTTATTGGCCTAGGGCCCAACTTAATTTATTGATGATATAGCCTCATCCTACCTTGACTTTATCTACAAATATCCTATATCCAAGTACAGCCACATTCACAGAAATTGGAAGTTAAGACTTAAACATATCTTGTTTGGGGACACAATTCAATCCACAATATGGTCCAAAAATCAGTCAATTTCTTCCAAAGCAGACCTAAGTTCCTGTATGTGATATTTATAGATTGTATATTCTATTTAATCTATACCCATTTGTTTTTCTTGGGTATTAGCATTCAATTTTCTTTTTAAGAATCCATTTTCTTCTCCCTCCTTTAAACCTTAAGGGAGGACTGACCTTTTTTCAAAAAAAAAAAAAAAAAAAGTTCACTATAGGGCGTGTGCACTCAGAGAGACAGAGATGAGGGAGGGTTTATCTTAAAGCTCTCTCTGAAAACAAGCATCTGCCACTGGAAAGCCACAGAATCATACTACACTGGTCAAAGTCACTGGTTTAGGGATAGGTCAAATGACACAAACCTGGCCAGTGACTCCTGTTCATCCAATTTGGCTGGTGTTACAAAGAGACATTATGTCTCCTTCTGGGATTATGAACATTAAGAACGATACAAGTCTAGAGCTGCCACTGACCATTTTTTACCATCATACCAGCAAAGGAGGAAGCCAAAAGTGGAAAGAAAGAAATGCTTAGAGATGGAATTAAGGAGTCATTCCTGAAGACATCAAATTCCTGGATTCCGTCAAATCGGAACCCAGCTTTTACTCTCTGAACTTGGTAGTTCACAAACCAACAAAATTTATGACTTAAACTAATCTGAGTTGAGTTTCTGTCATTTGCACTGAAAGAGGCAAGATACTGCAAAGTTCCAGGGCCGCACTCCTGTCAGTTATTTTCTCCAGTCTGGCAAAAAGACAGGAAGAGCCAGTAAAGAAAGTATATTCTTAATAATTTAAGAAAAGTTTTTTTTCTTTCCCTGTTGTTCACAACCAACTTTTACATATTACTGTCTGAGAATTCTCCACCCCTTTCTTATTTCATTTTTTTAAAGAATTATTTATTTAATTTTATTTATTTATTATTATTTGTAAATTTGCTATAGGGCATATGTGCTCACCAGAAAGAGACAGAGTTATTTATTTAATTTTCACTTATTATTTTAAAATTTGTTCTAGGGCATGTGTGCTCTCTTCAGAGAGACAGACAAGGAAAATGAGAAAGCAAGCCTCCAGGTCTGGGACTCGAATTGCGGTCCACCATGTGGCAGTTCAGCATCTTGACCTCCACGTCACCTGCTGGTCCCATCCCTTTATTACATTTGCTCTTGCTTCAGATACCTCAGTTTAATAATATACACATTCTGAAGAAAATGCAAAAAATACATAGAGAAGTAAAACTAGTCTAAATATTTTGCCAGTCAAAGGTCGAGTTTCATTTGTGTTTCCACAGAATTCACATGCACAGAAAACCAGTCTTATTATCTTCACTAATGTGGTTCTCAAGAGAACAACTCCTGGGAACCAGCAGTTAGTGTAATGGTTATGTCGCAGGACTCCCATGTAGTCGATCGCGGTTCGTGTCCCAGACCCGGTGGTTTAAAACTCACGCCGGGCGCGTGTACGTGCGTGCCCAAGATCCCGAGAGGAGAACAGAGAAGGGGGAGGGGCCGCTGCTGCCTCGTGAAGTGGCATAGCCAGAGCTTTAACGCTGGAGCTGGAATTGCAGCACCAATCGCCAACCAGGTCTCACCCACAAAGTCCTGTCTTGGAGCTCCATCCCACATGCCGCCGGCTAGACTGCCATGCTTGACTTTCTTCAGCTCTTTCTCTGGCTCAGGTTCCCCGAGCGGGAAAGGAGACTCGGCAACGCCCCAAACCCTTTCTGCTTCTGCCCATCGCAGGTGCCACTACCATCATGGGCCTGACCATCTCCTCCCTACTTGCCTGACTCTTTGGCAAGAAGCAGATGTGCATTTTGATGGATGTGTGGATTGTATGCTGCTGGCAAGACACCCATTCTGTACAAACCGAAGTTAGGAGAGATCTTACCACCATTCCTACCATTGGTTTTAATGTGGAAACAGTAGAATACAAGAACATTTGCTTCACAGTGTGGGATGTTGGTGGTCAAGATAGAATAAGGCTTCTCTGGAGGCATTACTTTCAGAATACCCAGGGTCTTATTTTTGTGGTCCTGGATTCCGTCAAATCGGAACCCAGCTTTTACTCTCTGAACTTGGTAGTTCACAAACCAACAAAATTTATGACTTAAACTAATCTGAGTTGAGTTTCTGTCATTTGCACTGAAAGAGGCAAGATACTGCAAAGTTCCAGGGCCGCACTCCTGTCAGTTATTTTCTCCAGTCTGGCAAAAAGACAGGAAGAGCCAGTAAAGAAAGTATATTCTTAATAATTTAAGAAAAGTTTTTTTTCTTCACCTGTTGTTCACAACCAACTTTTACATATTACTGTCTGAGAATTCTCCACCCCTTTCTTATTTCATTTTTTTAAAGAATTATTTATTTAATTTTATTTATTTATTATTATTTGTAAATTTGCTATAGGGCATATGTGCTCACCAGAAAGAGACAGAGTTATTTATTTAATTTTCACTTATTATTTTAAAATTTGTTCTAGGGCATGTGTGCTCTCTTCAGAGAGACAGACAAGGAAAATGAGAAAGCAAGCCTCCAGGTCTGGGACTCGAATTGCGGTCCACCATGTGGCAGTTCAGCATCTTGACCTCCCCTCCACGTCACCTGCTGGTCCCATCCCTTTATTACATTTGCTCTTGCTTCAGATACCTCAATAATATACTATACACATTCTGAAGAAAATGCAAAAAATACATAGAGAAGTAAAACTAGTCTAAATATTTTGCCAGTCAAAGGTCGAGTTTCATTTGTGTTTCCACAGAATTCACATGCACAGAAAACCAGTCTTATTATCTTCACTAATGTGGTTCTCAAGAGAACAACTCCTGGGAACCAGCAGTTAGTGTAATGGTTATGTCGCAGGACTCCCATGTAGTCGATCGCGGTTCGTGTCCCAGACCCGGTGGTTTAAAACTCACGCCGGGCGCGTGTACGTGCGTGCCCAAGATCCCGAGAGGAGAACAGAGAAGGGGGAGGGGCCGCTGCTGCCTCGTGAAGTGGCATAGCCAGAGCTTTAACGCTGGAGCTGGAATTGCAGCACCAATCGCCAACCAGGTCTCACCCACAAAGTCCTGTCTTGGAGCTCCATCCCACATGCCGCCGGCTAGACTGCCATGCTTGACTTTCTTCAGCTCTTTCTCTGGCTCAGTTTCCCCGAGCGGGAAAGGAGACTCGGCAACGCCCCAAACCCTTTCTGCTTCTGCCCATCGCAGGTGCCACTACCATCATGGGCCTGACCATCTCCTCCCTACTTGCCTGACTCTTTGGCAAGAAGCAGATGTGCATTTTGATGGCTGGATTGGATGCTGCTGGCAAGACAACCATTCTGTACAAACCGAAGTTAGGAGAGATCTTACCACCATTCCTACCATTGGTTTTAATGTGGAAACAGTAGAATACAAGAACATTTGCTTCACAGTGTGGGATGTTGGTGGTCAAGATAGAATAAGGCTTCTCTGGAGGCATTACTTTCAGAATACCCAGGGTCTTATTTTTGTGGTAGATAGCAACGATCGTGAGAGAATTCAGGAAGGAGCAGAAGAGCTGCAGAAAATGCTTCAGGAAAATGAGTTGCGAGATGCAGTGCTGCTGCTTTTTGCTAACAAACGGGATTTGCCAAATGCTATGACCGTCAGTGAAATAACAGCTAAATTAGGTCTTCAGTCACTTCGAAACAGAACATGGTATGTACAAGCCACTTGTGCTACACAAGGACCTGGTGTATATGAGGGCCTTGACTGGCTGTCAAATGAACTTTCAAAACGTTAAGTGAAACCAGACATCAAACCAAGGACACGTTTGACAAAATTGGTCTAGCCTGTTATAACAAGATTAGTTTCCATCTTGGTTATTAAATGGTATCCAGAACTATTTTTGGTAGAATATTCCAGAGTTTAAACTTATTTTGTTGCCAATTATTGTTTATCAGGTATGTTGACAGTTAGCAATCTGCTTGGTTTAAAAGAAAGTCTTGGAGGTGGAAAATGTCCTCATTTTACTTCCCTTAAGTCTTTATTTGGACAGAGCTATTCTGAGACTTTTAAATAAACGCCCTTTGAATATTTTTTGAGACCACAACAAATAATGTTTTAGAGTTATCGCCTTTCTACTTTATTGATATCTTTATCATTCCTGAGACCGTCTGCTGATTTTAAAATGTATCATTCCATTGTATTTATTTCTCTCCCTTGCCAATAAGATTTTCTAATACTGCTTATATCAGCCAGGGAAATGCTCCAAGACACTATTTAGCTCTCTTGAACAGAGAAACGTATTTTTTCCCATTAGTAAGTCCTGGCTTTTTCATCACATTTACCTTTTTCTTGGTATGGTTTGGATTTGATAGCTG
>NW_006160052.1:1756862-1758111 GCF_000334495.1 Tupaia belangeri chinensis | reverse complement strand
AATGGAGGAGAAGGGATTGCGGTGTGACCATTCCCCCTGGGGGGTGATTTCTCACTTTCTGTCTCTATGTCTGTCTGGCGAGCACACGCGCCCTACAGCAAAAACTTCTCCAAAAAAAAAAAAGAGCAACTCCTAAGCTCTCTTAAAAACTGCTATACTAGGGACCAGTAATTAGTGTAATGGCTATGTCAGTGAACTCCCATGTAGTCAACTGCGGTTCAAGTCCCGGACCCGGTGACTTAAACTCATGCCAGGCATGTCTGCGTGCATGCCCAAGATCCCGAGAGGATAGTGGAAGAGATGGGATTGCAATGTAGACATCCCCTCTGGGGGGGGGGATGATGTCTCGCTTTCTGTCTCTCTCTTTCTGGCATGCGCACACACCCTATAGCAAAAAAAAAAACTCAAATAAAAAACTCAAAAAAAGAATTTGCTATACTATGGGGCCAGTACATGGATGCTTAAGGCACTAGACTTGAACCACGGCTGGTGTGTTGGAGTCCAGCACAGCTGACTGTGGTTCGAGTCCCAGACTTTGTGGCATGAAAAATCATGACAGGTGCATGTGATGCATGCCTGAAATCCTGAGAGGAGAACCGAGAATAGCAATGTGGGTGGAGATTAGGTAGAATATTGAATCTACATAAATTGAGGAGAAGCGATTGTGGTGTGGCTATGCCCCATGAGGAGTGAGTTCTCACTTTCCCTCTCACTGTACTCTCTGTTGAGTGCATGTGCCCTATGGCAACTACCTAAAAAAAAGAAAAGAAGAAGAAAATACCAAAAAAATAAAAATACTTTTTCCAAAATAAGGGAGAGAAACTTAGGGGAAATGCTATAATGAAACACAATTTAGGGGCCAGTGGATGACAAAGCAGTTAAGTCACTGGCCTCCCACATGGCTGACCACAGTTCGAGTCCTGGACACAGTACCTTGAAACTCGCAAAGGGTGCATGTGCATACATGCCCAAGATCCCAAGAAGAAAATAGGGAAAGGATTGCAGCACGGCCATCCCTTCTCACTTTCCCTCTCCCTGTCTGTCTCTCTCTGGTGAGCACATGCACCCTAAGGCAAACACACACACACACCTACAAAAAAAATTAAAAACACCATTTATAGAATTAAAGCATACCAAAGCATCTTATCTCTGATAACAGTAAGTCCTGGACTCAAATCACCAATTGTGTTACATCTATAAATTATTTAATCATTCTAAATCTTTTCCTTCATAAATACATAAATAAATA
>NW_006160052.1:1744319-1756836 GCF_000334495.1 Tupaia belangeri chinensis | reverse complement strand
GTTGACTGTACAGGTTAAATGTTAACTACATACTAGCAATAAATGTCTGAACATGTATTGTCGAGAACATAGAAAAATGAAGAGGATGCTCTCTGGAATAGATTATAAATGGTCCCAACTCAGGACCAGCAGGTGGTGCAGTAATAGTTACCGCACTAAACTCCACATAATCAACCGAGGTTGAAATCCTGGACCCGGCAGCTTGAAACTCACCCTGGGCATGTGTGCATGTGTGCCCAAAAACCCGAAGATGAGAATGGAGAAGAAGAGATTGAGACGTTGCCATTCCCCTCTGCAGGGTGACTTCTTGCTTTCTGTCTCTCGATCTCTCTGGGGAACACACACTTCCTATAGCAAAAACCTCTAAAAATAAATAAATAGTCCCAATTCTTCATCCCTACATATCCCTTCATTTGACATAAAATTTTATATCTTCCTCCACCATGACAGTGGGTTCACCCATATGATATGCTCTAGCCAATGAGATATTAGCAGACATCACGCATGCAGGAAAATGGAAAAGTACTTCCTTATCTTTGCTTTTTCTGTGCACTTTTGCTATAACCTAACAAGCTCAAGCTTACCCATAGAAGGTTGAGAAACATAAAACAGAGTTTAGCTGTCCCTGTCATCTTAGCTTAGGTCAACCTACATCAACCAGCTCTACCCAGACCCAGACCAAGTCCAGCCAAGGTCGGCAGAGCTACCTAGACAAACATACAACTGACTCCATCAACAAGCCCTGCCCGCATTAGCTAAAGCCCAGTCCTGTGGGTTCAATAAATACTTTTAGGTTTGATGATTGCTGCATAATGTGGCAACAAGTGATTAAAACACAATCTTATAATAGTACATTAATTAATAATTTTAAAATTTCCTTTTATTATTGTGAATTAACAATATCAACAAAATAAAGCTTATTCCTATTACAAATGTATTACCTAGCACACTATTCTTTCCCCAGATTTTTTTAACATCAGGCCTGTGCACTGACCAGAGAGAAACAGAAAGAGAAGGAAAGTGAGAAATCACCCTCCACCCTCATCTGCGGAGACAATTATGCCACAATTCTTTTTTCTCCTTTCTCCTCTCGGGATTTTGGACAGCCACATACAGGCACCCAGTGTGTTTTTCAAGCTGTAGGGTCTGGGACTCGATCTGCACAGTCATGCCATGGGGATCCTATGTGGGATCCAGGGCCTTAACTTAACCATCATGTCATCTGCTGGTCCAATCCAGCATACTTTTAAAACTGGGAAAAACAAAGTTTAACTTCACAAAACTCTGGAATCTTAATTTTTCTAGAATTTGTGAATGACAGATATAAGACAAAACTAATTATATCAAAATACTGTTTTATGAAAGTTATATAAACAATTTTGCACACAGAGGCAAAACTATTCATTAAAAATGAAAAAGATGTCACTGAATGTATTTCATTATGAAACTCTAATCCATTTCATTTGCTTAGGTATTACCACCACTGTTTCAAATGCTAAATTTTTTGAATTTTGCCAGAGGATGCATGAGCTCATAGGAGGACAGATAAGGAAGGAAAGAGAGAAGCCCTCCGGCCACTGGATCCAGAACTGGAACCACACAGTTGGCCATGTGGGATCCAGCCGCTTCAATCACCACACCATGAGCTGGCCCACCTTCCTATTTCATAACACAGCCTTATTCTTTACTTTCTTTCTACTCGTAATCATATATTCATATTTCTCAAAATAGTTAATTTCACCTAAATCACACGTTAATATCTGAGAGGGCCAACCAGTTGACATGGTGGTTAAGGCAGCTGGATCTCACATGTCTGACTTCACAGTTTGAGTCCTGGACCCAGTGGATTGAAAAACATGCTGGGCATGTGTGCATGTATGCCCCAAGTCCTGAGCGAATAATGGAGAAGAGACACAGTGAAGTCACCCCACCACCACACACACACCCCAGGAGTGCTTTCTCAATCTCCCATCCCCACCCCCCAGCAAGCGCATGTGCCCTACAGCAAATTTAAAAAATATATATATACATATATGTATAATGTATGTGTACATATACATATACACTGACGTACATATGTATATTTATATGGTAAAATATAGACTGGCTAATTTAGGAGTAGAAATTACCTAAAGCATTCTTCAAACAGTTTTTCAAAAATTCCTACCGAGCAATGTCTGTAAATATAAAACACTTAGTCATTTAATAAGAACAAACCTTCTGCCTTTCCAACATAAATCTTAAATCCTTAAGAGAAGAAGAAAAGGCAAAAATGCTTGAGTCTTTAACATGTCTGGTCCCTGTCCATACCACAATGTCAGCTTATTTCTTTTTATCAGTGTTACTACATTAGAACACTATTCTTCATTAGTTTATAGTCTCTTGCATTAAAAAAATCAGAATCTGTGGATAATTTAATCGTCATAATAGTTTTTAAAGCCTGGATCAAAACAACTCATTCAAATTAGACTGTGTTCTCTGTGACCTTTTCTCTTTTAGAAAAAATAAATCCCAAACATTTATAGTTCCTGATAACTCCTACCTAAAGTCTTCTCACCTGTAGAAGAAAATCAGAAAATGAAAATTCTAGTTTCTCTTTATATCTTTACCACATTAAAGCCATTTACCTTTGCCTTTCACTAATACCATTTACTAATCTTTCATTTGAATACACTATGCGAAATCAAGCAGAAATTCTTTGCCTAAGGAAAAAAAGATCAAATGGAATCTTATCTTTTAGGTAAGATTGTCTATTTGTGGCCATAAGTTTTCATAAAACCGTTCTTAGTAGATATATGTGGATTTCTGATTCTCGGTATATACCTACTTATTTTAACATGCCAGAATCTATTTTAGTAAATACTGTACAATGAAAAGCTAAACATAGTTGATAAAAACTGGCTGCACAAGTATCACAAGAAAATAGCTTTATCACTTTACTCATACTTGTTTTTCTTTTAGAAAGTCAATACAACACATTTCCAGTACCTCTCAAAAAACTGTTGGAAATTAACCCATATTATTTTATCTTTATGCAATCTCTTCCCAAAACATAAACCAGTAAGTACCATAAAAAATTATTGCTAAAGATAACTGTTTTCTTTTTTAATTATTTATTTAACTTTATGTATTCATTTATTTTATTTTTAATTTGACCAGAGACACACACACAGACAGACAGAGAGAGAGAGAAGGTGAGAAAGGTCCAGGACTTGAACCGTGGTCAGGTTTTCTTTTTTAATTATTTATTTAACTTTATGTATTCATTTATTTTATTTTTAATTTGACCAGAGACACACACACAGACAGACAGAGAGAGAGAGAAGGTGAGAAAGGTCCAGGACTTGAACCGTGGTCAGCCATGTGGGAGCATCCAGCACCTTAATCACCCCACCACCCGCTGGTCCCAAGATAACTGTTTTCGATAGATAAACATGTAAAATTTTACAACACTAATCACTAAATATTGGAAATAAATGAACAAAATTGTTTTAAAAGACATATATTAGTTCTATTAAACATTTAAAGAAAAATTATCAGTTTAAAGACTTTTTTCAGTAATTACTGTATTAACACAGATTTATGGACTTCTTAATGCATATGCAAAATTAAAGCATTTTATGTGACTAGATAAGCCTATTTACATAGGTGAACTTTGTCAGTTTTCTTAATAGCCAAATGAAAATTCATATAACCTAACACATATGAGATCAGTACTTATATCATTAAACATGCAACAAAAAGTGACACTTTAATAGAGGGAACACGAACATTTATGTTTCTCTCATTTTTTATTTGTAGTGAAGGCAAACAGCTTCCCATTTTATTCTGATGTGATTTTCTCCCTATTATCTTTGTCACAAGGTTCCTGTGCCTGCTAACAAAGCATTATTTTATCTAAGATCATGATGTATGGATTGTCAAGAGAGTATGCCATTTTTTAAATTTGCCAAATTTCTTCTTCCCCTTCTCAGCAATTACACACTATTCAACAACTACCCTTTCTATCGCACGTTTAAAAATATTTATTGCCAAACTTAGAAGGTAAAATCTAAAAGGCACTTGGGTAAGATCCAAGATTCCTTAACCTCGACCTTAATCTGCTTGCCCCATTTGCTCCTACACCCTTCCCACCCTCTACACTCACCCCCTGAGATCTCTGGGAAGAATACAAGTAGAAAATAAGACCAAGTGTCAACTCACTTACCATAAGGCCTTCGTTACAAATTCCAAAGTGCTTTGTGACTAAGCTGGTCCACACAGAAGACACACCAAACTTCAGGTCTAGAATCATTATCACTTAGATATGCTTTCCTGCTCACATCTCAGCTAATGGTGAAGAATGGCCAGTCTAGCAACATGTAAGGACGGGGTGAAGGAAAACTAAGCCAGTGGAAACATTCAGCTCAGAAATCTACTTAGCTCTGAATACCACTAGCAAAACTAAAAAATTGAGAGAAGAAAAACTATTAAATAGGACTTTGACAGATGAAGAGAAGATGGCAAAACATTCTAATCTAAGCCAGAGAAAAGAAAGTAACTCTATGTCACCATTTAAGGTTAAATTATGAGTAGAAAAAACTATTTCTTTTTTTCTTTTTCTTTTTTTTTTGGAGAGGTTTTCACTATAGGGCACATGCGCTCGCCAGAAAGACAGAAAGAGACAGAGAGATAGAAAGCAAGAAATCACCCCCCGGGGGAATGGCCACGCCGCAATTCCTTCTCCTCCATTCTCCTCTTGGGATCTTGGGCACGCATGCACATGTGCCCGGCGTGAGTTTAAGCCACCGGGTCCGGGACTTGAACCACGATCGACTACATGGGAGTCCAGCAACATAGCCATTAAGCTAACTGCTGGTCCCAAAAAAACTATTTCTTAATATACAAAGCAGTTAGGCTGGAAACACGGCAGGCAACCCAATGGAACTTGATAGGAAATTCTAAAAAGAAAGTATATGCATAATGTTTCAGATTAAAGAGCACAGGATTTTGAATTCCAATCCCAGGTCTACCACTCTTTAGTTGACTGACCATGAATAAAATCTTTGATCTCTCTAAATCTGTTTTTCCACCTGTAAAACAAATGTTAACAACATCAAAGGACTTGTCTGGCACACAGTAATGCTTAACATGTGGCAGCGTTTAAGAAACATTATTAGTAAACAGAACAGAAAAAGTAAAAACTTGTCTTCTCTAATATTTAGATAATGTCTTCTTTTTTCAAGGTTTATTTTTATTTATTCATGATAGAGCGGAAAATGCACACGAGAGAGAGACAGACAGAACCTCCCAACATGGCCTGGTCAAGCCACAATCCTTTTTCTTCCAGTCCTCCATTCCACTGGATACTGGGTGGACACACACAGCTTCAAGCAAGCCTGGAATTCTAAACCCCAGATGGCCATATGGGATCCGGCTTCCTCGGCACAGTGCCTAATCATCAGGCAACAAAGCTAGCTCTTATTTACTACTTTACATTTCTGAACTAATTGATGGGGACAGAAGGCAGGAAGAGGGAGATGGTATTATACAAAAGACTATTAAAAAAAAAAGATTCAACAGTAAATACAATGTGTGGAATTTCCTTTAAAATAATTCAGAGTATAAAACAAGAAAGACAATTGATATAGCTGGGTGTTCACTGGACTATTCTTTCTACCTCTCTGTATGTTTGAAGTTTTCCAAAATGAACGAGTTCTTGAAAATTCCTTTATCTTTGATTGATATGGCTGAACTAAGAAACAAGCTATGATAAACAATCTTAAGGATGGAAACAAAAGTAAAAGAGAACAGGAGATTATCCAGTGGGCAGATAAAAAATAAATAGCTGAAAATAACCTAGAAAATATGACTGACTTGACCAGAAGGAAGGGGAGTACCAAGGTAAAAGGCCACACATACTGTATGATACAAAGGGAGTAAACAGCATGTTTAAAACAGGGGAGCATCAAACTGAATGTGTGCATCTCTTAATTTAACAAATTCAACAATTTCTTCCTCTATACAAACTGTACACTTATTTCAGGGCCAGCAGGTGACATACTGGTTAAGGTGCTGGACTCCCACATAGTCAATGGGAATTCAAGTCCCAGACCCAATGGCTTGAAACTCAAGCCCGGCACCTGTGCCTGTGTACCCCAAATCCCAGGAGGAGAATGGAGAAGGGACTGTGGTGTGGCCATTCCCCCTCCCCCCAGAGGGGGGTGATTTCTCACTTTCTGTCTCTCTTGGGAGTGCAGGTACCTCACAACAAAAATCTCTCTTTTAAAAAAAAAAAAAACCTGTATACTTTTTCAAAAATCTGTATAAACCATTCATGCTAAACAACATTAACATTCTAAATGACCTTCAATGAGACCTTAACATTAAATCAGGTATGAATTGTTTAAAATTTAACATATTTCCTTGTAGTAAATTTGCATTTTCACACGAGATTTTCTTTTACTAAGCAAGATATACTCTACAAATCCTTCTAATATTTTGTCCCCTTCATATTCTGAATTTAGGAGAGGTAAAACATGCCTTTAAACTTCTGTGAACCTTTAGGAAGTTAATTTATTTAAAAAAAAAAAAGTGTATACAATAATCATTTAACAACAATAAAACAATTTGGATTGTATAAACTATAAGCGATAATCATGAAATTGAATAACAGTCATGAACTATGTACTCTTATCTATAAAAATAGAAATAAATGGAAATAAATGTTCATCACACAATGTTTTTTCCAATAATCACAATTATCATGGAAAATAATACTGGCATATTCATATCTTCTAACCCAAAAAGTACATCTTAATGTGCCTCATCTTTGGCAGAGGCTAAAACAAAAATACAACAATAAAAACCTCTACCTAATTTCAAACAGCAACTGAGGCAAGTTAAATAAAAGGCTTGTTTCTGTAGTTCAGTTTTCTGTTTTACTGTGAAGTGAGAAGTTAGGTAATTATTTCAAATATTTTTCTTTTCTTTTTTAAACTGCCAAAGGGCACATGCACTTGACAGGGGGAGAGGGAGAGGAAGAGGGAGAAAGCTCTCTCCAATGGGGCATGGGCACGTCACAATCCCTTCTCTTCCTTTTCTCGACCCTGTTGGGACATTACATACATCAGGCATGTTTTTCAAGCTTCTAAGGCCAGGATTCAAACCACTTTCAGCCATGTGGGGTCTGGCTCCCTTTATCATTAGGCTACAGATATTTCTAACATTACACAATTATTTTAGTGAAGAGGAAAGTTTTTATGCTAAAGGAAACAAGACTTTTAACAAAGATTATTACTGGGACCAGCAATTAGCATAATGGCTATGTCGCTGAACTCCCATGTAGCCGACCACAGTTCGAGTCCCAGACCTGGTGGCTTAAATTCATGCCGGGCACGTGTGCGTGCTTGCCCAAGATCCCAAGAGGAGAATGGAGGAGAAGGGATTGCGGCGTGGCCATGCCCCTCTGGGGGGTGATTTCTTGCTTTCTATCTCTCTGTCTCTCTCTCCTGTCTTTCTGGCGAACATACATGCCCTGTAGCAAAAAAAAAAAAGGGCAAAACAAAACAAAAGCAATAATTATTACTATATGTTTTCCAATCGGCCAGGTGTTTAATACCCACTTCTACACTTATGAAATAATATGCAAGTTTTCTAAAAAGTATAAAATAATGCAGATATAAGATAGAGACATCATTAATAGATTTTGATACTTTCTGCTTTCTATGTCAAGTTTTAGATGATTAATTTTTTTGGTCAAGTTATTATGCTTATCAAAATCCTTGTAAGAGGGGTCAGCAGGTGGCATGGTGAAGACAGACATCAGACTCCCACAAGGCTGACTGCAGTTCAAGTCCTGGACCTGGTGGCTTGAGAATCATGTGTTAAGTGCCTCAAATCCTGAGAGGAGAATGGACTGTGTTATAGCCATCTCCCCCTACCCGTGGGGGTGTGGGAGACATGTGGTGATTTCTCACCTCCCCCACCACCCCCTTCCCCCGTCTCTCTCCAGCAAGTGCACACCCTTATGGCAAAAAACTAAACAAAGAAAAAATCTTGAGGAAACTTTAGGTTTCTAAATAGTACCCTTCAAATTTTGTGAAACAACTCTGATGGACTGATTTTTAATTAATCAGAAGTGATAAGAAATGTTTTAAGTAGCAAAGTATAATAATAATAATTTGAAATCTTGGTCTGAATCACTGGTTTTATGCATTTTTTCCCTTAGCAATCCATTTGCCTCATCCTGCTCTTACAGTTCAAAAATGTGCATTACACAAAGCTGAATCCATCCTTCTGCTACCTTGAATTATTAAAACTTGATTATAAGTCCACTTACAGCAAAATACTGGCTTTACATAAGTAGCTTCACTGGCTTACACAATCATGTAAAAAAAAAAAATTTAAAAAGATACAATTCTCTTTTTAAAATGTGGGACAAAAGGAATAAAGACAAAAATATCATTAAAAACTGTCCATCATTGCTACATAATTTTTCTAACTTGACGCATCACAATCTATAAAGTTCTCAAATTAATTCGGACACCTGTATTTCATAAAATATTTCATTTCATTCTTAAGATATCATTACACCTGACACTAACAGACAAAAGTCAGAGAAGCTTAAGAGTAAAAACAAAACCAGGGACCAGCAGATGGAGTAATGGTTTCATCACTGGACTCTCACATAGTTGATCACAGTTCAAGTCCCAGACCCAGCAGCTTAAAACTCATGCTGGGTGTGTCTGCACAGGCGTGTGTGCCCAAGATCCTGAGAGGAGAATGGAGAAGGGGTTGTGGTGTGGCCATAGTCCCTAGGGGGGTGATTTCTCACTTTCTTTCTGTCTGTCTGTCTCTCTCTGGGGAGCGCAAGTGCCCTAAAACAAAAATCTTTTTTAAAAAATAAATAAATAAAAGGAAAGAGTAACAACAAAATCCAAAGCAACTCTTTCAAAACACAGATCGAGTTTCTCTTATCCCATATGCTTGGGACCAGAGAGTTTCCAATTTTAGACTCTTTTCAGATTCTGGAATATTTGTACACACATAATGAAATAACAGTAATGGGGCCCAAGTTTAAACATGAAATTCATTTATGTTTGACTGCACCTTATATACATAATCTGAAGATAATTTTATACCCTGTTTTCGAATTACAGCATCTTGCCTGAGATTAGTATAAATCTTTCACTTGGAGTGTCATGTTGGCACCCAAAAGTTATAGATTTTGGAGCATTTTGGAATAGGAATGCTTAACCTGTAGTATATTTCGTTGAGCACTAAAAACCAAAACCATAGAAAGATATGCCATAAATTGTGTAACTTGGCAAAGTAAATGAAAATATATTCTTAAATTCCAAAAATATTGTGAGTGGATAAATTTCTCTCATCATTCAACTTCTTATGATTTAAAGTCAGAAATCCAGCAGATGGAGTAATGGTTAGATCGGTAGACTCTCATGTAGTCAACTGCAGTTCAAGTCCTGGACCCTGGTGGCTTAAAACTCACACCAGATGAGCGTGTGTGCGTGCTCAAAATCCTGAGAAGAGAACAGATTGTGGCATGACCATCCCTCCTGGGGAGGTGATTTATCACTTTGTCTCTGTCTCTCCAGCAATCACAAGTGCCCTATAGCAAAAATCTCTATTAAAAAAAAAAAATTCAAACTCAGAAATGGAATAGATTCAGACCAAGTATTTGAGACAGGGCTGTACAGAGTAAAGGTATCCTTCTCTACCCAAGCCATTGTTATTTACTACCCAAAACTCAGGCATAAAACAGATTCAAGTAAAGTGGTATATACCACATTATCTGAAATTGTTATTGGGACTCTCAGTAAAGAAATGCAGGAATTTAGTAGATTTGGAGAGCAAAGTAAACCCGTGTTGTTACACAACTCCTTCAAATAACAAGCTTAATAAGTCATAGAAAACATAAGACAACCTTTTTGAGTAATTCTACTTCATTTTAATCACTCTGTTACTACAGCCATTATTTCCTTCAAAAGGTATACTGCAATTTAGCTTTTGTTGGAATATATCTGCTTATATGTTGATCGGTCAGTGTTCTCAAATGGATAGTGACTGAAAAATATTTTACAAAGCATAATATACTGACTAGGTTCTCATATGCAAAATACATATAGAATTCTTACAACTCAATAAAAAGACAAATAACACAATCTAAAAACGGGCAAGGTATCTGAGTGGACATTTCTCCAAAGATAAACAAATAGCCAACAAGTACAAAAAAAGATGCTCAATACCATCTGTCATTAGGAAAATGCATATCCAAATCACTGAAATGCCACTTCTTATTCATTAGGATGGCTGTAATAATAGTAATAAAAATAAAAATAACAAGTCTTGGAGAGGATATGGAAAAACTGGAACCCTCAGACATTGCTGGCGGAAATGTAAAATACTGCACCTGCTTTGGAAGCTTCAGTTCCTCAAAAAAATTAAAACAGAGTTACCATACGACCCAGCAATCTATCCTAGGTGTACTTGAGGAAACTAAAACCAAATGTCCACACAAACACCTATACACAAACTCTCATTGCAGTATTATTCATACCAGCTAAAAAGTAGAAGCAACGCAAATATATACATGGACTGATGAATAGATAAACCAAATGTGATATGTCCATACAATGCAGTATCATTTAGTCAGAAAACCAATAAAGTGCTGGCACATGCTGCAACACGAATGAACCTTGAAAACACTATGCTAAATGAAAGAAGCCTGACAGAAAAGGCCACATATTGTATGATTCCATTAATATGAAGTGAGCAGAACAAATACTCAGAAACAGAAAGTAGGTTAGTGCCTGCCCAGAGCTGGGTTTAGGAGTAAAGCAAAATGACTACCTGTGGGTATGGAGTAATTAAAATGTCCTGGAATTAGTGTTGATAGATACAATAACTTTATTGATAAACTAAAAACTACTGAATGACATGCTCTGAAAGAATGAATTTTACATATGTAAGTTATACCACAATTTAGAAGGAAAAAACTCTGGGTATGGATCATATACTTGAGAAACTTCCTACTTATAAAAGATGAACAGTAAAATGAGCTAATAGTTTATACTGGAACTATCCCCAAAGCATTGTGAAAGTGTATGGAATAGTAAAAAGATTATTTAAGTATTTGCAGATAGAAGATAATAGTACGACTGATACATTTTTAACTTGAAACTATAAAAAACTCAGCTGTTTATTTGCATCTGTTCAATATCACAAATTCAGAATTCCACACAGCAGACATAAAGGAAATAGGATTCAAAAAACAGATTCAGAGGCACACAAATAAATGAAACCCCTTTGCTGAGCTTCACGAGTTCACAAGCCAGGGAAGAAAACCAATCTCATTATTTAATATGCACCTATATTTACATACTTGACAACAGACACTTTTTGACTGCTTCCAAATGCCAAATTCAACTTCTAAGGATGAAAATTTGCCAATACTAAGGATATTCAAAAAATGAATATACTGATTTCATACACTTCCAAAAATAAGTTTTGTCCAATGAAATATGGTATAACCTCCAAATGAGCTTACAAGAGAATGCTGCTGGGGATAAAATACTGTCCCTGCTGTGGTGCTTTAAAAAACATTATCACTGCTACAAGTTGCACAATGGAATACTTAAATAAAGTAAACACTCCTTCCATGAACTAAGAGGAAAATGTATTGCAAACCACAAACTACCTAACAAAAAGTCTGTACACTCTAATCTGCATTAGAAAAATTCTATAGCCCACCTCTGCCAACCTATCACCTACATGTCCCCGACACTAATCACTGGACTGCTGTTTAGACAGACAACTCACGGATGACCTTTTCCACTTCTATTCAGGTTGTTTCTCATGAATGGAAAGCCCTTTCCATGTTGATCAAATGAAGCAAAAATCTACTACTTTCTTCACGAAGTCTTCCTTCATCATCTCAAGAGTTTTCTTTCACCCCTACCACTCCCTTGCACCATCATATGGTACCCATTTGCCTTGTACAATAATTAAAAACGTTGTATTTTCTCCACGGACTGAAAGTTCCTAAAGGATAGGGCAGCTGCCCTAATATCTTTATACACAGGTGCATGGTTAAGAAATATTTAAATGAAGTAAGCACTACCTAAATGTTTTACTTGCAATGAGAAACCAGGTAATTCAACAGGTACTCAGAAAGTGGCAAGTTCCCAGATATCAAATAACCAATTCTCAGGATAGAAGAAATTCCAACCACCTGTGTAGCTAAAAAATGGCATTATTGGGCCAGTGGGTGGTATGGAGGTTAAGGCAGCTGGATCCCACGTGGCCGACTTCATGGCTTGAGTATCAAACCAAGCAGCTTGAAAAATCATGCTGGGCATGTGTGTGTACACGCCCAAAAACCTGGGAAAATGAAGGAAAAGGGAAGGTAAAGTGGCCATCCTCCCAGGGAGTGATTTCACGTTTTCTTTCTCTCTCTCTCTCACCTCCCCTACACACACACACACACACACACACACACACACACACCCACAGCAAA
>NW_006160052.1:1741605-1744288 GCF_000334495.1 Tupaia belangeri chinensis | reverse complement strand
TCCCCCCCCCCACACACACACACACACACACACACACACACACACACACACACACACGGGGCATATGCCCTATAGCAAAACTTAAAAAAAAAGAGGGGGGGGCATTATTTAGGTACTTCCTAGAATTGATCCATCTACAAGCAAATTAAGGGAACTGAAATAATTTGAAATAACTTTCTTTAAGTCTACAAGACTCATCTTGCTGTCCTTTTTCAGCCAAACTAGAGCTAAGCTGAAATCACTACAAAAAAGCCCCAACACTGGGTAGAGCCTGAGAATACAGCAAGGATGAGGACAGCCACGCAATAGGTTACATCACTTCCGGCAGTACAGATTAGTACAGATCCTAGATCCTCCTGGAATCTAGATTGATTACCCTAGCCCAGAGGACACCTCAATAATCACCTGAGAAACAAATATCCATTTGATTATAATCACTGTCCCACTCGCCAGGAACTTCAATTCCATACAACCAATCTGGGATAGCTGACTCCTCTTATCATATCACCACCCACTCTGCCACTCCCACCCAAATGCAGGAGAATTAGATTTTAAGAAAGATAGAGAAATCCTTTTTAATTTGAAGGCTGCTATAAATTAAATATCACCTAGAAACTTAATGACCCTAAAGTATTAAGATAATCAGTCAAGAGAATCAAATAGGAGGTTAACTGTTCAAAACCAATCCCATTAAGATAAAAGAGCAATTATTTCATCTGGTAGTAAACATAGTTGCTTTTGGATTGTGTAAGGATCACTGCCAGCTCCTTTATACATAGAAAGTTAACAGGACAACGACTTACTTAGAACTCTCCTCTGAAAGAACAAAATAAATAATACAATATTATGAGGCCTACCTGATTTTAGTTGGAAAACTATCAATACATATTACTGCTCAGATTAAAATACTGCTTTGCACTCTGGATTCTAAATATGCCCTCAACTTTACAGTACCTCGAAAGTGGAAATTTGGAGTTGTAAATATACTTTAAGAAAACAGACCACCAACATAAAATATTTCTTCAAAAAAAAAAAGAATCTAAGTTTTGATATTGATTTGAAATACTTACAGATCTTACTAGCCAAAATACAAAAAAACTTTGTCAAGCACCAGTAACTAACCACTAACACTAGTGATGACTAATAAAATGGGGGCCTGAGGCAGAAAGCAAGAATTCAAAGCAAACAATTAGAGTAAGATAAACAACTCATTAAAACCATCTAAACTAAAGCAACATTAACTTAAGAAATCTACCTGACTACATTTTTCAATCTTAAAATCTTTTTGAAAACCATAAAAGCCCAGTGAATGAAACCAATCACTAAGTGAAGCAAACACAAGAACTAAAAATTCTTCAATTTCAGAGTCTGTATTAGCCCACAATTATTAGATGCATTAATTTCCTACTTCTCAAAACCTCCTATACACTATTATATAATAACTACAAATACACAATTGAAAAAGTGCCCAGCCCATGTAGTATTTTAGCAATATTTTCTAAAACAGGTTTGAAGGTTTGAAAGAATAGAGCAAGCAGAGTAAATGATAACTGATCACCAAAAGGCTGCTTGTTTCCTGGAGGGCAGAATTGGGAGGGGAACTTGAAAATATATTCACAAGGCAAATAACATATTTAAACAAACTGATTCATTCCTTAATTATTTACAAGCATATGTTTTAAAATGTACTTTTAACCTTTGGACAACCAAAGTGATAGCAGATACCTTAAAGCATTGTTGCCTGCATGTTAACATTACAGTCTAAATCCTTAACAAAATGCACATTATACATTTTCACAATCAAACACTACAGATATGGAAAGGCTTATATTCTCTAAATAAAGATGACCTTTTTTTCCACTCGTTTAAAGTTTCGGTTTTGCTTTTTAATCTATAATAGAAAACATCCCTTGTGGGACATTGTAAAGGGCAGACCCTCCTGTCAAGCCAGAAGGCTCAAACACAAAGACACTGAGCTAACCAAGTGCTGTAATTCTTCCAAACTGAGCCTCTCCACACCCCCTCCACCCTTCCCCCCAACAGATATGTCTATTAAATCAGTGTCTGTTCTCCCCCTCGCACAACAAAGAGAACTTCTCACCGCATGAAATTGCCGCTGAATGGACACCAGAAAGCAGGATTTGCATAATTCCTTCCAACGAAACCCTGTCGGGAAGGAGGGGATGAGGGGCCCAAGCGAACGGGTAGAAATCTCCTAGGTTCTGCTGGGGAAGACCAGGTTCCCAAGAACATGCCCCGCGGGGGGGCCGAGGAGGCTGGAATTCTGGGCCTCCCCGAGGACTGGGCGTGGGGGACAGAGGACGACGAGAGGGCATTTCCCCACACATCAGCAGCACCGAAGCAAAGACGGGAAATAACAATGCTGGAGGACGGGAGTCAGACACAGGGACGGACGGGGCTGGGGGCGGCGGGCGGAGCGGAGACACCACACGGGCCACTTACTTTTTGGAGGGGGGTTAAATATATGAGTTAAGCCCTTATAGTCCCGCCGGCCGCCGCACAGAGGGAAACGGGACCTTGGGAGAGAAAAACAGACAAAACACACAGTGTGAGAGGCGCAGCTCGGCCGCCCGGCCCCTCCCGGGGCGCCCCCGACCACGCTCCCTCCGGCCCGCGGGGGAGATGCCGCCGGGGCGGCCCGAGCCGGGAGGCGGGGGGCGGG
>NW_006160052.1:1735519-1740356 GCF_000334495.1 Tupaia belangeri chinensis | reverse complement strand
GTCCCCGCCGGCCTTGGCCGCGCCGTCGCTGCCTCTGGCCGCCCAGGAGGGCGCCTTCCCACGGCCGGAGCGCAGTCCCGCCGGCCCCGCGCCGCCCTCGCGCTGTCCCCCGAGGCCACGGCTGCGCCTTCTTTTCCCGGGGCTTTTTGTCTTTTACACTGGCCGGGTTTATCACTTCCGACCTGCCTGGCACCAACTGTTGCAAGTTCAGTAGTAACTGCTGCTCTGAACTTCTCGGTGGAAACTGCTCCTCCCAGGAGCCTGCTCAAGCTGCAGACATAATGCCCGGATGCCGGCGGAGGCGCTCGGCCCGAAGGTTTTCAAAGGTGAGGCCGATACACCTTAGGAACTCATTGGAAGACTCGGCCCACGTCCGTAAACCCAGTCAAAAGTCGAATCCAAGCGTTTCAAGCTTAAAAAAAAAAAAGAGGTTTCTACTATCAAGGCTAATCAAAACACAATTCGAAAAGAGTTTCAGAAGATTGTGCTAAGTAAGAGTGGTATTTCAAAAGAAGGTTAAAATTAGAAATATAAGCAGGCTGTTGAAAATTGCCCTATTTTCGGATTTAAGGAAAGGACTCGAGGACAAATCTTCATGAGGAAGGGGAATTCCAGATACCTTCTGGGATTATTAAATCACTTAACTCTGCACAGGGCTCTCACTACCTGTTTTCATTTCAGCAGATTGCTGGTTTTAATTACTTGGGAGACAAAGAAGAAGAAAGATGGGGCAATGAAAGGAGAAGAGGGAGAGGGAAGTAGAAAAAAAAAAACACAAAAAAGATCCCCCCAATAATTCTATAATACTTCTACACCTAATATCCTACGATTCTGGCCTCTTATCTTTGGGGTTTAAGATTAAGGACAGTGTATTCCTGCTTTTCCATTATTTTAATTTAAACTTGAAGGCTTAATTGTGACTTAGGTAAAGCAAAGTCGTTAAATACTTGACATCAAGGATCTCATTGGTGTATTGATTTACAAATACACCAAAGACACTGTCTTTTCAAAGGCAGTGGTCCTGGTTTTACGAACCAGGCACTTGTGGAATGGCAGAATGGCTTACCTATCCATAAAAAGGTGGATGGATAGGCCTTTTGGGTAGGAGTGGTTTGGGACATATGGGTACAAAGGCACCTTTGTCCTGCATCTCTCAGTCTTAAAATCAATGAATGATCTTTCCTGGATTCTCAGAAGTTCACAATATTTTTCATTGACTTAAGAGAACTGCAGATGGGCAAGCTATTAAGTCAGACGTATTGTTTCTGTGTATTTGATACTGTACTGGGTAATGAGGGGAGAGGATGGATATATAAAAGATGGCTCACATGTGAGATAGCAGGACCCCTTGTAACACCAACATGAAACTTCATTTCTTCACTTCTAGGTGGTGGGTTTGAGTCTTTGGTAGCTTTTAACCAAGTCACTACTGTGCTTAGAGGACGCATGTGTCATAAAAATTTCAAATAAGTGAATTATGTGTAACTCTAAATGAGTAATGAATGTGGGTTTCAATCACTCCACATAATTTGTTTAAAAACACTGTGAGGGTAATACTACTTCAGCATAATCTGTAGAGTCTCGGATGTAGAGATTCAAGAGAGTCCTAGAGGCTTCCAAAATCAATTCTAAATTAAGGTATAGAGTCTCTAACCTGAGGTATGGAATTGGAAGCCCATAGAAGTAAGGTGACTACCTAGCTGGTAGGTAGAAAGAAGGCTACAAAAGTCAGAAGGCAAGCTTCCCGATTCTCAACTTGATGCTATTTCCATTACTCTAGTTCAAATTCCAATTTCTACTTCACTTATTTTACACTGGGAACCAACACAGAGTTGACCCCTCACAAAAGCATTTGAAGGGATAGGAGGACAATAGTAACTATCATTTATTGAGTACCTACTATATGTTTAGCATTGTAGTATTTTTTTTTTTGGTCTCCTATCAGGTCATTAGAAAAGTCATGACATATTTTTGCATAGAAAATCATGAAAAAAAATATGTCATGACTTTTCTGATGACACAATAAATAACAATGTGGTATTATTTTACTACATTTTCCAGATTAAGGACTCAAAACTCAAGAGTAGTTAAATATATCCATTTAAGATAATATAAATTTACATATTATTTTTTAAGTTGACCAGAGAGAGACGGGGAGAGTAGAGAGAAGGAAAATGAGAAGGCAAACTGCTGGGTCCAGGAATGTGGAAGTCCAGTATCTTTAACCACCATGCTACCTGCCAGTCCAGGACCAGAATTTTAACAGATTTTCCTCCCGACTCCTCAAAATTATCCCATGAGTAGAAGCAGTACTCTGTAAGCAAAGAGTTTATTTTGTGTGAGCTGACCCATGCACAGTTCAGCAATTGAACAAACATTTTGACTCCTGTCATGTCAGGTGGTGTCCTAGGCACTAAGAATACACAGATAACTAAGACATAATTTCTGACCTCTATTGCTTTTGGAAGAGGGCTTTTTTTAGCTGTAAACTCTTTCCTTTGGGAAAGGTCAAGCAATATAACTTAGCACTGAAGAAATCAGCATCTGAAGACTAGAGCGATCAATAAATTGGAATACTGGTTCCATCACTTAGTGGCTGTGTAGCCTTGGCACATGAACTTTTGGTCGTTGGTTTCCTCCTGGAAAAGAAGATGATAGTCTACAAGAGGCTGGTTACATGGCCTAGTGGTTAAGGAAGCCAGATCCCACATGGCTGACTGAGCAGTTCAAATCCTAGTCCCATTAACTTGAAAACACACCAGGTGAATATGCATGGGTGCCCAAAATCCCAACAGGGTGGAGATATCAGGAAGAAGGGATTTTAATGTGACCACACCCCACTGTGGGGGTACTTTCTCCCTCCCTACTCCATCTCTCTGACTTTGGCTAATGCATGCACCCTCTGGCTTATAAAAGGGGGGGAAAAAAAGGTCTACGGGATAGATTTTGTGTGAAGGTGAAATGAAACAACCCACCTATAGCTAGCAGCTGGCCATGAAATAGGGATGACATGAGCATCAGTCCTCATGGTTAGGCCTCCCTTAGCTCCTTACTTCTTGTTCAGTCTGCAGAATGACAGGAAATCAAGATACTTGAGTGTTTGGAGTCAATCTATGAGAGTGTCAAGCAATGAGAGCAATGACCTTGGCCCTTGAAAATGGTGTTCTCTGAGCCTTGTTCCCACAATGAGCACCAGATGGGAGAACAGGAGCACAGAAAAGGACTGTCAGAGAAGGGGAGTAGACTCTATATGAAAACCGTGGATGGGCTCATCAGTTTTCGATCAATTACTACCTACTGTCTGTTGAGCTGGAGGTGGCATGCAGTAGGAAAATGATCAATCAATGGAAGGATGAAATGGATAGGAGCTTTCTAAAGAAGAAAACATGCTAACACGAGACTATTTTTTTTTTTGAAGAGGTTTTTGCTATAGGACACGTGTGCTCGCCAGACAGAGAGAAACAGAAAGACAGAAAGTGAGAAATCACCCCCTGGGGGGATGGCTACACTGCAATCCCTTCTCCATTCTCCTCTTGGGATTTTGGGTACAAACGCACATGTGCCTGGCGTGAGTTTTAAGCCACCAGGTCCAGGACATGAACTGTGGTCGACTACATGGGAGTCCAGAGACATAGCCATTATGCTAACTGCTGGTCCCTAACAGGAGACTTTTTAAACAATATAATTGTCTGACTCCACGGCCTGATGGTAAGGCAGTTGGATCTCACATGGCCAACTGCCTCATTCAAGTCCAAGACCTAGAGACTTGAGAAATTCACCAGGCGCACATGCATGCATGCTCAAAATCCTGAAAGGAGGGATAGAGCAGAAGGAATTTTGGCTTGGCCATTCCCCAAGAGGGAAAATTTCTCTTCTTTCTGTCTCTCTCTGGTGAGTTCACATGCCTCCTAGCAAAAACAAAACAAAACCCTTTCTATGAATTCCAATAAGTAACAGATACTCATTGAAGCACTTTTTGTGGATTATGTCATTCATTTCTCATAACGACCCAATCAGCTTTCTTCATTTTATAGCAGAGCACAGAAATGTTAAGCAATTCACCCAAGGTCACATAGGCTATGGTAGATTTGGATTCAAGCCCAAGCCATCTGGTTGCAGAGCCAGCACATTAACCATTATACTATCTTGCCTCCAATGCTACTAATGGAATTGATACCTAGAGTAAGACACAAGACCTATGTAGACAGAATGGAAGCTGTGTCAGTTGGTGGCTTGGTCTTTTTGAGGAACTCATGTGGTGGCTCTTGCTTAGAAAAAGACCTTCAGAGTTCCTCTCTTCTCTATTTGCCTCTATGTGTCTGGGCCAGAAAACTTTATGGCTTCACTTTATGTTGTTAGTGTGTGTTAAATTTATTTTTCTTTTACAATTTTGTTGAGAGATATTTCAGATGCCATAAAATTCATCCATTTACAGTGTATACTTCAATGGCTTTTAGTATATTCACAGAATTGCACAATTTTCACCACAATCACTTTTAGAACACTTTCATCACTGAAAGAAACCTATTGTTTAGCAATCACTCACCATTCACCTCCTTCTCAGGCTCTAGCAAAGACCAGTTTCTGTCCCTATTAATTTTTTTTTGGTAGGGTACAAGGACTCACCAAAGACAGAGACAGAGAGAAGGAAAGTGAGAAAGCACCCCCAAAGGTGGATAGCCATGCCACAATCCCCTCTCCTCCTTTCTCCTCTTAGAATTTTGGGCATGTAGGCATTCTTGCCCAGTGCGTTTTTTCTTTTCTTTTCTTTTCTTTCTTTCTTTTTTTTTTTTTTTTTTTTTTTAAGGTTTTTTTGTTTTTAGCTCAGACGGCTACC
>NW_006160052.1:1733961-1734427 GCF_000334495.1 Tupaia belangeri chinensis | reverse complement strand
TTTTTAGTGTGTGTTAAATTTATTTTTCTTTTACAATTTTGTTGAGAGATATTTCAGATGCCATAAAATTCATCCATTTACAGTGTATACTTCAATGGCTTTTAGTATATTCACAGAATTGCACAATTTTCACCACAATCACTTTTAGAACACTTTCATCACTGAAAGAAACCTATTGTTTAGCAATCACTCACCATTCACCTCCTTCTCAGGCTCTAGCAAAGACCAGTTTCTGTCCCTATTAATTTTTTTTGGTAGGGTACAAGGACTCACCAAAGACAGAGACAGAGAGAAGGAAAGTGAGAAAGCACCCCCAAAGGTGGATAGCCATGCCACAATCCCCTCTCCTCCTTTCTCCTCTTAGAATTTTGGGCATGTAGGCATTCTTGCCCAGTGCGTTTTTTCTTTTCTTTTCTTTTCTTTCTTTCTTTTTTTTTTTTTTTTTTTTTTGGGGTTTTTTTTTCTT
>NW_006160052.1:1727992-1733854 GCF_000334495.1 Tupaia belangeri chinensis | reverse complement strand
TCCCTTTTTTTTTTTTTTTTTTTTTTTTTTGGAGACCCAGTGTGTTTTTTCAAGCTGCTGGATCCAGAACTCAAACTACATAGTTGCATATGGGAGCTACTGCCTTAACCTCCATACCACTGTTGGTCCTGAATTTTCATATTCTGAACATTTCATATAAATGAAATGATACAATATGTTATCTTTTGTGACTGGCTGCTTTCACCTAGCATAATTTCTTATTTTTCCTTTGGATATATACCCAGTAGTAGAATTGCTGGATCATATAGAATTTTTTTTTTAATTTTTATTTGCTTACTATTATTATTATTTTAATTTGCTGCAGGGCACATGCACTTGCCAGAGAGAGAAAGAGAGAGCGAAAGGTTCATCCATGTTGTAGCATGTATCAATGTTCTTTTTTTTAGGTTTTTGCCACGGGGCACATGTGCTTACTTGGGAGAGACAGAGACAGAGGGAAAGTGAGAACTCAGCTCCCAGGGGGTGTCCATGCACATTCTCTTCTCCTCCATTCTCCTCCTGGGATTTTGGGCACACACACACACTTGCACAGCATGATTTTCAAGCCACCAAGTCAGGGACACCACCCACAGAGTCGGCCATGTGGGAATCTAGTGCCTTAACCACCACCTGCTGCCCCAAATTTCTGAGGTTTTTTTTACGGGCTAAATAGTATTCCATTACATACACATATAATGTTTTTAAATCCATAAATCTATTTGTGGATACTTAGATGTTGTTATTTCTTGAACATTGTGAATAGTGCTACTATAGACATGGATATATAGATATCTCTTCCAGTTACGGAGGGAGGGGAGGTTTTTGCTATAGGGCGTGTGCACTTGCCAGAAGGACAGAGAGAGACAGAGAGATAGAAAGCAAGAAATCATCTCCCAGGGGGGGATGGCCTTGCCGCAATCCCTTCTCCTCCATTCTCCTCTCAGGATCTTGGGCACACATGCACATGTGCCTGGCGTGAGTTTAAGCCACCGGGTCTGGGACTTGCACCGCAGTCAACTATGTGGGAATCCAGTGACATAGCCATTATGCTAACTGCTGGTCCCCATTAGTAATTCTTTATAGTTTTATTTTTTTATTTATTTGTTTTTTAATTTACTGTACTCACCAGAAAGAGAGAGAAAAAGCGCCCTCCAGGAGGGTTGCCATAGCCTTCTCCTCCATTCTCCTCTGAGCTACTGCCTTAACCTCCATACCACTGTTGGTCCTGAATTTTCATATTCTGAACATTTCATATAAATGAAATGATACAATATGTTATCTTTTGTGACTGGCTGCTTTCACCTAGCATAATTTCTTATTTTTCCTTTGGATATATACCCAGTAGTAGAATTGCTGGATCATATAGAATTTTTTTTTTAATTTTTATTTGCTTACTATTATTATTATTTTAATTTGCTGCAGGGCACATGCACTTGCCAGAGAGAGAAAGAGAGAGCGAAAGGTTCATCCATGTTGTAGCATGTATCAATGTTCTTTTTTTTAGGTTTTTGCCACGGGGCACATGTGCTTACTTGGGAGAGACAGAGACAGAGGGAAAGTGAGAACTCAGCTCCCAGGGGGTGTCCATGCACATTCTCTTCTCCTCCATTCTCCTCCTGGGATTTTGGGCACACACACACACTTGCACAGCATGATTTTCAAGCCACCAAGTCAGGGACACCACCCACAGAGTCGGCCATGTGGGAATCTAGTGCCTTAACCACCACCTGCTGCCCCAAATTTCTGAGGTTTTTTTTACGGGCTAAATAGTATTCCATTACATACACATATAATGTTTTTAAATCCATAAATCTATTTGTGGATACTTAGATGTTGTTATTTCTTGAACATTGTGAATAGTGCTACTATAGACATGGATATATAGATATCTCTTCCAGTTACGGAGGGAGGGGAGGTTTTTGCTATAGGGCGTGTGCACTTGCCAGAAGGACAGAGAGAGACAGAGAGATAGAAAGCAAGAAATCATCTCCCAGGGGGGGATGGCCTTGCCGCAATCCCTTCTCCTCCATTCTCCTCTCAGGATCTTGGGCACACATGCACATGTGCCTGGCGTGAGTTTAAGCCACCGGGTCTGGGACTTGCACCGCAGTCAACTATGTGGGAATCCAGTGACATAGCCATTATGCTAACTGCTGGTCCCCATTAGTAATTCTTTATAGTTTTATTTTTTTATTTATTTGTTTTTTAATTTACTGTACTCACCAGAAAGAGAGAGAAAAAGCGCCCTCCAGGAGGGTTGCCATAGCCTTCTCCTCCATTCTCCTCTCAGAATTTTGGGCATGTACTCATACACACCCTGTGTTTCTCAAACCACCTATCTGGGACTCAAATTATGCAGTCAGCCACGTGGGATCCACTTTCGTTACCACCACACCACCAACTGGCCTGGGTAATTCTATTTGTAGCTTAGTTTGTCTTTGTTTTTTAATCTATCCATTTATTTATTCTAAGAGAGGGGGAGAGAGAAATAGGTATCCCGTAGAGTCTTCTCACTACAGTCCAACCCCAGTCTCAGCTGGCCTAGATCACCACACCTACTGGTGCATATACCCAAATGGGATTGCATCAAACTGAAAAGTTCCAGTACAGCTGAAGAGAGGCCCCAGGAAGTGAGCCCAGGAACTGTCCCATGTGAATCCAGCTACATCACCACTGTGCCACACCTAACCCCTATTTTTAGGTTTTCGAAGAACCTCCATACTTTTTCCAAATGACTATGCTAATTCACAATATCGCCAACAGTATATAAGGGTGCCCTTTTCTCCACATTCTTGCCCACTCTTGTTATCTTTCATCATTTTGATATTAGCCGATCTAACCAATATGAAGTGACATCTTATCATAGTTTTAATTTGTAGTTCTCTGTTGATTAGAGATATTGAGCATTTCTTCACATACCTGTTTGCCATTTGTGTATCTTCTTTTGAGGAATGTCTATTCAAGTTCTTTGCCTATTTTTAATAGGCTTATTTGTTTTCTTATTTAGTATTTTCAGTTTCTTGTATATTTTGGATATTAGCCCTTTATCCAGTATATGAATGGCAGATGTTTTCCCTTAATCTGTGGGTTGTTTCTTCATTCTATTATTTCCCTTGCTGCACATAAGGTTTTCAGTTTGATGCAATCTCATTTGTCTATTTTGCTTTCATTGCCTGTGTTTTAGGACTCATATGCAAGAAATCTCTGCCTGGACCAATGTCACTCTCCGTGTTCTCTTCTAATGATTTCATAGCTTCTAATCTTATGTTTAGGTCTTTAATTCATTTTGAGTTGATTCTTGTATCTCTCGCTCCCATTTTAATTCTGCTGTATGTGGACCTGCACCATTGGGTTTGGTTTGGTTTTAGATTTTTTTCCATAGGTGCATGTTCTTGCAAGAGAGAGAAGAAAAGTGGGAAATTACCCACCAGAGGAGATGGCCACACTGCAATCTTTTCTTCTCCAGTCTTTTAGAATTTTGTGTATACATGCACATGCACCCAGCATATTTTTCAAGGCGCAGGGTCTGGGACTTGAACCAAAGTCAGCCACGTGGGATCCAGGGCCTTAACTACCACACCACATGCTGGTCCTACCAACACCATTTATTGAAGAGAATATCCTTTCCCCATTGTATGTTTTGGCACCTTTGTCCAAAATCAATTGATCATAGATGTGCAGGGTTATTTTTAGGCTCTTTATTCTGTTCCATTGGTTGATATATCTGTTTTTTTGTTTGTTTGTTTGTTTGTTTGTTTTGTTTTGGGGGGTTTTTTTTAGTTTGCTGTGGGGTGTGTGCATTTGCCAGAAAAGATCGAGAGAAAGAGGAAAAGTAAGAAATCACCCCCCAGGGGAAATGCCCATATTATAATCTCTTTTTCTCCATTTTCTTCTCAGAATTTTGGGCATACATGCACTTGCACTCAGCATGTTTTTTATTTTTTTTTATTTTTATTTTTTGCTATAGGGCACGTGTGCTCGCCAGACAGACAGAGAGAGACAGAGAGATAGAAAGCGAGAAATCACCCCCCAGGGGGGATGGCCATGCCGCTCCCTTCTCCATTCTCCTCTTGGGATCTTGGGCACGCACACGCATGCACCCGGTGTGAGTTTAAGTCACCGGGTCCAGGACTCGAACTGCGATCGAATACGTGGGAGTCCAGCGACATAGCCATTACACTAACTGCTGGTCCCTCAGCATGTTTTTTAAACTACTAGGTCTGGGATTCAAACTATGTGTTCAGTCATGTAGGATCTAGCCTCTTAACTGCCACACCACCTGCTGGCCTCATATATCTGTTTTTATGCCAGTATCATCCAATTTGGATTACTATATATATATAATATACTATATATTACTATATATATATAATATACTATATATTATTATATATATACATTACTATATATACTATATATATATTTAATTTTTTTCTTTTTATAAATGATTAAGCACATGCATGCATATGTGAGAAAGAGAGAGGAACACCCTCTTATGTTTAAGAGGATAGATAGAGATACTGAGTATTTCTTGTCATACCATAGGATCTTGTTATACCATAATCACCTTTCTCCTGTCTTCCAGCTCATTGAATCTTGGGCACTCACATGTGTGCCTGGCATGTTTTAGGCTGACCAGGCTGGGAATTCTAACCATGGCTGTCATGTGGGATTCAGTTTCTCTTGAGCAACACATGGAGTAGCCCTATATTTTCAAATCTGTAGCATTATGCTTCTAGCTTTGTTCTTTTTGCTTAAGATTGCTTTGGTAGGCCAGCCCTGTGGCCCAGTGAATAAGGGAGATGCATCCCACAACACAGCTTGAATCTTGACTCCAATAGCTTGAAAAACACACTAGATGCATGTGCTCACATGCCTCAAATCCCGACAGGATGAGGAAATGGAGAAGACATTGCTGCATGACCATGCCTCATTGAGGGGTGCTTTCTCTTTGTCTCTTGGGTAAATTTTTTTAATTTAAATTTTAATTTTTTTAGAGGGATTTTTACTATAGGGCAGAGACAGAGAGAGACAGAGAGACAGAACACAAGAAATCAACCCCCAGGGCGGAATGGCCATGCCACAATCCCTTCTCCTCCATTTTCTTCTTGGGATTTTGGGCATGTATGCACACATGCCCAGCGTGAGTTTTAAGCTGCCAAGTCTGAGTCTTGAACCACAGTCAACTACGTGGGAGTTCAGTGACCTAACTGCTACATCATCTGGTAGTCCCTCTCTCTGGCAAATTAAAAAAAAAAAAAAAAAAAAGACTATTTTTAACTGTTTGGGGTCTTATGTGTTTCCATAAGAATTAAAAAAAAAAAAATTTTTTTTTTCTCTGTTTCTGTGAAGAGTGGCATCCTGGACAAGACACTTTCATGGCTCCTGAGAACTAGTGATTTCAAGAAAAAGAGAAATGAAGATTTTCTACTGATGATTCAGCCTCCAGCCCACAAATTCGAGTGGTAGGAGCTCCCTCAAGCCTTCACTCTTCCTCTGCCTCTGCCTCTGTCTCTCTCTACCTCTGTCTCTGTCTTCTAATTTTTTTGGTACTTTTTCCTTTAAAAATTTTTTTTAAGGTAAAGCATCTTCTCAGCTTTCAGCCCTTCCTTTCCCTTTATCTTGTTAATAATCCCCTCTCCTCCTCCCAACCCAGGAGAAGCAAGGAAACAGGTCTTCACAAGACACCTTCATGGCTCCTGAGAACTAGTGATTTTGCACGGCATGCCAGTTTTCTAATTTTTTCTTTTTTTTTTTTTTTGGATAGGTTTTCGCTATAGGGCGCGTGCGTTCACCAGACAGACAGAGAGAGACATAGAGACAGAAAGCGAGAAATCACCCCCCCAGGGGGAATGGTCACAC
>NW_006160052.1:1727506-1727906 GCF_000334495.1 Tupaia belangeri chinensis | reverse complement strand
CCGCAAACCGCAGTCGACTACATGAGATTCCAGCGACATAGCCATTATGCTAACTGCTGGTCCCTAATTTTTGCTTTTTTAAAAAAAATAAAATTTTTTTGTTATTTATTTATTTTGTTAGTTTTTTTCTTCTCTTTTTCTCTGTTTCTTGGTTGTTTTTGTTGCTGTTGTCTCTCTCTCTGTTTCCTTTTCTGCATGCTTCTGGACGCTCAGATTGAACTTAAAGTTTGGGAAGAAACACACCACTAGAAATCACCACAGGGCCACAAGAAATATGGGAAAGCAAGAAAATACCTCTTCTCCAAAGGAAAAGAATAACTCCTCTTCATCCACAGACAGTTCAATGGAAATCATGGAAATGTCTGATAAAGAATTTAGAACATTCATAATGGTGAAGCTA
>NW_006160052.1:1712268-1726748 GCF_000334495.1 Tupaia belangeri chinensis | reverse complement strand
TGAAAGAATTTACCAGCACCAGACCAGATCTCCAAGAAGTTCTCAAGGGAGTGCTATGTCAGGAAAATTAAATATAGACACACAGAAATAAGAGTTCAAAAACTAAGAAAATTGGCCAACTTAATCGTAGGGACAAGTCTGGAGTTGAATATGATATCCCAGAATTCAGCTGGGAAGATGGAACCACAATAGAAGACAGATTAAGTACATGAGACTGAAATAGCATTATGTGACTTTTGACTAAAATATTGCTACTTTTCTTCTAGGCTTTGTTGTCTGGGTTTTAAGAGTTTTTGTCCTGTCTTGAGCTGTCAGTAGGTTCATGTACCTACTATTTGAACAGAATACTAACCTGTTTCTAGGCTTTAAGCTTTAAGCAAATTTCCTTACCAATTCAAAACTGCTTTTCTTGAAATTACCAGCTGAACTTGCTCCTGAAAGTAGTTAGATTATTTAAGAAACTGTGTGATCAATAAAATGTGGAGGTAAAAGGAATGGCAGACAACTGTAGACACCAGAGATAGTGTGAGAAGTGGGTGGAAAAGTGTAGAGGGTCAGACATAGGGGTAAATATATAGATATGTGAAACTAGAAATGGAAAATTATTGATGATAACATACATGATTAAGCCACTATGCAGTATATTCTGGATGGGAAACTACATTTTGTATGCTGTGACGATGATTAGGGGATGAATGTAAATTAATTAATTAAAAAAATATTTCAGAAGAAAAAAAGAAATGTCAGAAATAAATATCTGTTGTTGGGACCAGCAGTTAGCATGATGGCAATGTCGCTGGACTCCCACGTAGTTGACCAGGGTTTGCGTCCCGGACCTGGTGGCTTAAAACTCATGCTGGGTGCGTATGCGTGCGTGCCCAAGATCCCAAGAGGAGAATGGAGGAGAAGAGATTGCGGCATGGCCTTCCCCCTGGAGGGTGATTTCTCGCTTTCTGTCCCTCTGTCTCTCTCTGTCTGTCTGGCGAGTGCACACGCCCTATAGCAAAAACCTCTCAAAAAAAAAAAAAAGGAAAGAAAGAAATATCTGTTGATGATAAAAAAAAAAAAAAGCACGACAGCCTATGGAGTAGTGTTTGGGGTGGCTGACCACACAATTTAAGTCCTGGACCTGGTGGCTTAAGAAATATACCTGGTGCATGTGTACATGTGCTCCAAATCCTGAAAGGAGGAAGAGAGATGGAGGAGATGGATTCCCAATGAGGGATGCTTTCTTACTTTCCATCTCTCTTTCTCTGTCTCTCTTTGGCACACACATGTGCCCTCTGACAAAATTTCTTTTAAAAATGACAGTTTTGTTTCTTTTTTCCCCCCTACAGACAGGATCTTGCCATGTTACCTAGACTGGACTTGCACTCTTCTTGCCTCAGACATGTGAGTAGGATCACAAACACATGCTACTGTGCCCAGCAACATTGGAATTTTGATAGGCACTGCACTGAATCTGTAGATTGCTTCGGGTAGTATTTTTATTGCCAAACAATATTGTGTGGGTATACAACATTTTGTTTATGTACTTTAGTTGATGAATATTTTTATTATTTTCACTTTTCTTGACTATTATGGATAATGATGCTATGAATATGTGTATATAAGTGTGTGCATAGACATATTTTCATGTTCATTTTGTATATGAGTATACACGTGTTTCATATTTATTTTGAAATAATTTCAAAGTCAGGAATGTGGCAAAATTTTTATATCCCCTTCACTCATATTCCCAATTTTTAATTTTATGTCAGAGGGTTTGTGCATGCATGTGCACATGAGCACACACACAAGTGAGAAAACCCCCAACAGGGCTTGATTACACCACATTCCCTTTCCTCCACTTCTCCATCCTGTCAGAAATTTGGGCACACAACACATGCATATGCAGTATGTTTTTCAGGCCTCTGGGACTGGGACTCAAACACTGGTCAGCCTTGTGGGATCTGACTCCGTTTGCACAGTGCTTAACCATTACACTACAATGCTAGGTGTCCCCCCACCCCCCAGTTTTTAATATTTTACTGCATCTGCTTTCGGTTTCTATGTAGCTATTTGACTTTGCTGTTGTTACCTTAAGTCTTTTTGTGAACAAACTGAGAGAAAGCTGCACTTCCAATGCCCCACACCCCTAGATAACCAGTGTGTACATCTGCTTAACAAAGACACTCTCCTTCATAATCACACGGCTTTTCATATCAAGAAATCAACATTGATACAACACAGATCCCATTAACATCTCAGTCAACAACATCCCAGTTGTTTCTAAATCCTACCCAGGACTTACACTGAATTTATTGTCATATATTTTCAACATCTTCCAATCTGGAAAAGTTCCTGGATCTTCCCTTGTCTTTCAAGGTAATTTTAAAGAAAATAAGCATTTCATTCTGTAGAATGATCCCCAACTGACTTCATCCAGTGTGTGCCACAGGTAGACTCAGACATCCTTTTTTTTCAGCCATACATTTTGACAGGAAGCCTGCAGCAATGTGGCCAGGCTCTTTTCAGCCCCTCTCATCAGAAGGCACACAGTGTAAACCTTGGCACCACTATGTTGAGAACTTTGCTTATCTGGTCAAGTGATTTTCCTTTACCATGAAAATCACCATTTTCCCCTTGTACTTGATAAATATTTTTTTAAATATTCTCAGATCATGCCAATATCCTCCCCTCATCAAACTCATCCACCTACCTTAACTTCTGTTAATGACCAAATCACTCATCATAATGATGGTCAAATAGTGATTTGTTACTTCATTTCTCTTCTGCATTTACTAATTAGCATTCCAATGTGAGAAGAGTTTTTCTTCCTCCCATTTTATTTATTTGTTCATTTACTTATTTATCTAAGTATGGATTTATGGATTCTTATTTCATTCAATGGATTGTGATGTATTATGATGATTATTTATTTTCATGCTCAGATTTTCCCTGATTTGGCCAGTGGGAGCCTCTTCATAATGATTTCTTGGTTCTGTGGCATATCCCTGTTATTCTATGTGTATCTCCTTACTTTACAGTACAACTACATGTTCTAGGCTCACCTTGTATTTTCCCTGCCTCAGCTCTGGAATCAGTCAGATATTTAAGGACCCCAGTTCCTTTTGGTGGAGAATAATATTTAGAAGTCAAGATCTGGGCTCTCCATGTGTCCACTGCTACTGAGATGTCATCGTTTCTAGGTCTTATCTCACGTACACACACACACACACACATCTATAAATATCTATCTTTAAATGTGTTTTAAAATCATTATTTTGGGCCATCATTATTTATGGCTTACTGGTTGGGGCACTGGACTCTCACATGGCTGACCATGGTCTGAGTCCCAGACCTGGCAGTTTGCGTTCTTACTCTTTCTCTCTCGTCAAATTAATAAAAATAATAAGTAAAAATAAATTAAATAATACTTTTAAAAATCATTATTTCGAATTGATATAGTTGATTTCAACCCAGTACCTCTGGACATTTGCATGCCTTTTCTTACTCCATACACACACACACACTTATTTTATTTATTCATTTATTTCATGAGAGAGAAATGGAGGAGGTACAGAGAGATAAGCACCTCAAACAGGGTCCTCACACTGCAATCCACCTCTGGCCTCAGCCAGCCTGGATCAGGGGCACATGCATGCATGCACAACAAACACAGAGAAGCTCAGCATGTTAACCAGACACCTCCCACATGAGTGCAGCCTTGCAGAGAGCTGTGTTACTGCTGTGCCACCTTCTGGCCTCTCTACTCTGTATTTTTAAGTTATTTCTGACAATGAGAAATCAGGCTTGTGTATGGGGTGTGTGCGTGTGTGTGTGCATGCGCGTGTGTGTGTACACACAAAAATACATGTGTAAACTTTAATATGTTAATTTATTTGCTTGATTCTCCCTGCATGTAAACATCTCCCAACCACGCTTGCAGCCTCCTTAACCCACTACCTCTGCAGCCCCCTCCTCACTGTCATCTATTTGGTCACCATCAAAATGTCATCAATTTGACACATACTAATCAGTAGATGCTGGTTCTCCCCCACACTGAATGATACGCATTGTGCCATTCCAACCAACATTCGAAGGACCCCAGACGGAACTCAGCAAACCATCTATTGGTTCATCAGAAAAGTCATGCGTATTTTTCTTTTTTTTTTCTTTGCAAAAATGCATCGTGAATTTTCCAACGACCCAATATAATTTGTAAGGAAAAGTAAAGATCTATGAATAATTATGGCAGTTTTTTTTTTAAAAAGAGCAAAAAAAGTAAGTTAGACACAGAGATGTGCATTCCAGAACCTCCTTCCAGGAGGAACTTGCCACCGGATCAGCACACAGCTCCAACTGCGGCTCCTTCAGCGCCAGCCTTGTTTGATGAGAATTGTCTCTTGCAGGTCACACCCTTCCTGAGCTGTCAGGATATTGTAACTGAGGGCAGGCAGGCTGTTTCAGTCTGATGCAAGACATGGTGGTAGTTAGCACTTCTTCCAAAGTGCCTTAGGGTTGGCTGAGGGTTTGCTGATCTGCATCTTAAACTCGCACTCCCTCACATTTGCAGGCTCTGCGTTTGCAAAACTACTCCATTTTATTGTATATAAGGAACTCAAGCATCCTCAAATGTTGGTATCTTCAGGGGGTCCTAGAACCCATCTCCCATGGTTACAGAAAAATGACTATTCTGCCCAATCCTGCTTCCTTTCTTTCCCCTTCACAGGTGCCGATCCCTAAGAAAACTTTTGTATATTGTGATGGTTAATTTTGTGTCAACTTGACTGGTCCATGGGATGCTCAGATAGCTGGTTAAACATTATGTCAAGGAGTGTCTGTGAGGGTGTCCCTAGAAATGGTTAGCATTTGAATTGGTGAACTGAGTAAAGCAAAAGGATCTCCCAATATCAGTAGGCGTTATGCAACCCATCGAGGGCCTGAATAGAACAAAAAATATGAAGGTAGATTGAACGTCCTATCTGCCTGAGCTGGAGCTGGAAAATTGATCTTTTCCTGCCTTGATGTTCTTAGTCCTAAGGTCTTCAGACTGGACTAGAATCTATACCATCTGCTCTTTGGCTCTCAGGCTTTCAAACCATACCACAGGCTTCTTCTGGGTCTCTAACTTGCAGAGGGCAGATTATGGGACTTTTCAGTCTCTATAATCACACAAGCAAATTCCTTATTCTAAGTCTCATTCTTGGGACCAGCAGATGGTATCATGGTTATGTTGTTGGACTCTCACATAGTCGATCGTACTTCAAGTCCCGGACCCGACAGCTTAAAAGTCATGCCAGGTGCATGTGCATGTATGCTCAAAATTCTGAGAGAAGAATGGAGGAGAAGGGATTGTGGTATGGCCATCACCCAGGGGGTGATTTCTCTCTTTCTGTCTTCCAGTTTCTCCAGCAAGCACACGTGTCCTATAGCAAAAATCTCTCTCAAAAAATCAAAAACAAACAAAAGACCAGCAGTTAGTGCAATGGCTATGTCGCTGGACTCCCACGTAGTCGACCACAGTTCACATCCCGGACCCGGTGGCTTAAAACTCACGCTGGGCGTGTGTGCGTGCGTGCCCAAGATCCCGAGAGGAGAATGGAGGAGAAGGGATTGCGGCGTGGCCACCCCCCCGGGGGGTGATTTCTCGCTTTCTATCTCTCTGTGTCTGTCTGGTGAGCGCACGCGCCCTATAGCAAAAACCTCTCAAAAACAAACAAACAAACAAACAAATAAATCTAATTCTAGATATATGTATGTGTCCTCTTGGTTCAATTTCTCTAGAGGATCTCACTAATATGCATCCCAAAGTCCATCTCAGCTTCTGCTCCTGGAGAATCTGATGTGACAAGGATGAATTTACTATAGATCATGATAGAAAGACTGTAATAATGTTACCATGGCACTAGCATAGGAAAAAGGACATCATGGAGAATAATATCTTTGCGACCCTAGTGGAAGACCAACTTTACAAAAAAGATCCCTATAAAAACATAAATTCTATATTTAAGAAAGGATTTTATTACATCAAAGTTAATAGTCTACAAAGGGTACCATAGATCCAATTTAATGAATGTTTGATAGATTGGCAGAAAATATGTACAACATTCTAGACCAGCACAAGGGTCATCCTCATAGCCTGGTAGCTAAGGAATCCAGATCCCATGTGGCTGACCGTAGTTTGATCCTAGCCCTCCTGGCTTGAAAATATGCTGGGCACATGTGCATGTGTGCCCCAAATTCCAACAGGATGGAGAAATGGAGAAGGGATTGTGGCATCATCACTCCCTATTGGGGGGGCATTTTCACTCTCTTTCTCTCTCTCTGGAGAGCACACATGCTTTCTGGGTGGGGAGAATTGTCTAGGAATTAATATATAAATATACAGGAAATAATTTCAAATTTAAAGAATATGGGGGAGGGACACCAGAAGATAGCATAGTGGTTACATTGTTGTACTCCCATGTAGTCAACCTGTATTTTGAGTCCTGGCCGTGGTGACTTGAAAATCATGTCAAGGGGACTTTTTTTGGGGGGGCAAACATGGCTATGGCTAGTGACTTCTACTTACACTGCTACGCAGGGTTCAAGGGCAGTACACAAGTTTCAGTAGTTCGAGTTTCGGGCGGTTGGAAAGCTTAGATATGCCAACTCAGCAATTTCAGAAATGACGTCATGATCAGAAAAGAGGCTTATGTACACAAGAGTGTAATAGAAGAACTGAAGAGAACTATTGATGACAATGAAATTACAAAAGAAGATGATGCTTCGTGGCCTCCCCCTGACAGGGCTGGCCAACAGGAGCTTGAAACTGTAATTAGAGAGGAACACATTTCTTTTACCACATCAAAAATTGGTTCTCTTACTGATGTAGATCAGTCAAAGTATCCTGAAGCCCTTCAAGTGTTTTACTACTTGGTACAGGACCTGAAATGCTTAGTTTTCAGTCTCATTGGATTACACTTCAAGATTAAACCAGCTTAAAGTGTATGGTTTTGAAACTTTGTATATTTAATTAAAGATCGGGTAAGGGAGGGTTTATTTGTCATTTACAATTTTGGAATTTGTATGAATGTGAAGCAAACAAAAATTATTTATGTATGTAAACTGAAAATAAAGAAATACATGAACAGGCTTACTGTTTATGCTCACTTGGGTCCAAGTGGGGTGGGCAGTCCCCACAAACATAACATTTTGTAACTAAAACCCTTTTGTTGGAATTTTACTTCAATAAAACATACTAAAGCCTGGAAAAAATAAAAAAGAAAAGAAAAGAAAATCATGTCAGGTGAGTGTGTGTGCATGCCCAAGATCCTGGGAGGAGAATGGGATTGTGACATGGCTGTCCCCCCTGGGGGGGTGATTTCTCACTTTCCCTCTCACTGTCTCTGTCTTTCTCTTTGGCAAACACATGCGTCCTACAGCAAAAACCTTTAAACAAATAAAAAGAATTTAATCACATTTAATTCAATGGGATACTATATACACAGCTGCTAAAAAGAATAAAAGCAGTCTATACCTCCATGTGGAATATGAAGTATAATACATTTTTAAATGACAAAAGGAACCTGCAAAATTACATGTGTAGTAAAAAAAGATTGAATCAATAATTCTTGTTTTTAAATTTTTCTATAGGGTGCATGTGCTCCCTGGAGATGGGAGGTGGGGAGGTGGCATTTGGGAAAGCACATCCTCCTCCCCCCCCCAGAGAAAATGGCTACACTGAAATCCTTTCTTCACTCTCCTCTGTGACTTTGGGGACACACACACATGGGCCGGATACACACACACGTGTTTTTTCAAGTTGCTCTGTCTGGGACTTGAACTATGCAGTCAGCTATGTGGGATCCAGCCACCTTACCCACCACACCACTGCTGGCCCTTGAGTTAAAAATGTTAAGGATACATATATGTGCATACTATGGTCTGAATGTTTCTATCCCTCCAAAATTCATATTGAAACTTAACCCCTGCTGTGTAGATATTACAAGGTGGGGTCACTAGGCAGTAATTAGGTCATGAGGGTTCTGCCTTTATGAATGGGATTAGTGCTTTTATTAAAAAGACAATTCTGGGGCTGGCCCCAGGGCCTAGTAGTTAAGAGAGTTGAATCCCACATGACCTATTGCAATTTAAATACAGATCGCCAGTAGCTTAAATAACATGCCAGGTGTGTGCATGCCCCAATTCCTGACAGGATGGAGAAATGGAGACAACATGCAGTGTGACCACATCCCTTTGCGAGGGATGGGGGTGCTTTCTCCCTCTTCTGCTCTCTCTGTTTTTATGGCTCTCTCTGGTGAGTGCATGTGTCCTCTGGAAATTAACACCCCCCCACACACACACACACACAGAAGCTTTTCTGCCCCTTCCACCATATGAAGATTCAGGGAGAAGGCATCATCTTTGAAGCAGAGAGAGGACTGAATTCAGATACTGAATCTGCTGGTGCATTGATCTTGGACTTTCTAGCTTCCAAAACTGTGAACAATACATTTCTGTTGCTTACGAATTACCCAGTGTAAGGTATTTTGTTACACAGCTTATATGGACTAAGATTGTGTGTCGGGGGGAGGAGGACAGCCAGTGATGTGATGGTTAAATTGGCTGGATCCAACATGGCCCACTGTGCGATTCAAGTTCTAGACTCAGCAGCTTGGAAAACATGCTGGGTGTATGTGCACGTGTGCTCAAAATCCTGAGAGAATGGAGGAGAAGGGATTGTGATGTGGCCATTGCCCTCTGGGAATTGCTTTCTCTCTCTCTCTCTCTCTCTCTCTCTAATGCGCTCACATACCCTGTAGCAAATTTTTGAAAAGGTTTGTTTATGTGTATTATAATATTATCTCCCAGAGGTCAAATTGCTAGGTCAAGGAGATTGCACATTTCAGAATGTGATAGGTTATTTCCCAACAATGCATTACTTCCATTAGTAATGTATATCTGCCCAAGATACATTTACTTGTAGCTACCACTGCATTTTTCTACTCTTTATAGCAAAATGCTTCAAAATAATTGTGTTTGTTTGATATCTATAGTCCCTTATTGTCCTGTCAAGCCTCTCAAACTTAGCCATTTTGGGGACCAGCTAGATGGCGTGATGATTGTGTCATTAGACTCCCACTTGGTGACCAGTTCAAGTCCCCAACCCGTGGCTTGACAAAAATCACTGGGTACGTGTGTATGTGTACCCAAGATCCCATGAGGAGTATGGAGGAGAAGGGATTGCGGCATGGCCATCCCTCCTGGGGGGTGGGTGATTTCTCACTTTCTCTCTTGCCATATCTGTCTGTCTCTTTCTTTCTCTCCCAGCCCCCTGCCCTGGCAAGCGCACGCACCTAAAGCAAAAACCTCTTAAAAAAATAAAAAAGCCATTTTCCCCACTAGTTTACTGAAATATCATTTGTCAAAAGTCATCAGCTGGGGTGGGACCAGCAGTTAGCGTAATGGCTATGTTGCTGGACTACCATGTAGTCAACCGTGGTTCCAGTCCTGGACCCAGTGGCTTAAACTCACGCTGGGCGCATGTGTGCGTGTCCAAGATCCTGAGAGGAGAATGGAGGAGGAGGGATTGCGGCGTGGCCATCCCCCCTGAGGGGTGATTTCTCACTTTCTATCTCTCTGTCTCTCTGTCTCTCCCTCTCTCTCTGTCTGGCGAGCGCATGCGCCCTATAGCAAAAGTCATCAGCAGGGGGATCAGCAGTTGGCACACGGCTATGTTGCTGGACTACCATGTAGTCAACCGTGGTTCCAGTCCTGGACCCAGTGGCTTAAACTCACACTGGGCTCCTGTGAGCGTGCCCAAGATCCCAAAAGGAGAATGGAGGAGAAGGGATTGTGGCCTGGTCATCCCCCCTGGGGGATGATTTCTTGCTTTTTGTCTCTCTCTGTCTTTCTGGTGAACGCATGCATCCTATAGCAAAAATCTCTCAAAAAAAAAAAAAAAAAAAAAACCACCAAAAAAAGTCATCAGCAGTAGGGGCCAGCAGGTGGCGTGATGGTTAAAGGCGCTGGATTTCCATATGGCCAGCTGTGGTTTTAGTCCTGGACCTGGTGGCTTGCTTTCTTGCTTTCCCTTTCTCTCTCTCTTTCTCTGGTCAAATTTTTAAAAATAATAATAACAACAAATGGAATTAAATAAACAAATAATTCTTTAAAAATATTTAAAAACTCACCAGTCGTCTCTATTATGAAAAATCTAATGGTTGACTTCTGATCATCATTCCTGATACCTCAAAAATTTTCAGTCCCATTGAATGCTCTTTCTCTCTTAAAGGACCTTCTGTACAAGACTTCCTGTTACCTTTCTACTTAAGCAGCTCTTCCATTTTAGTCTCATTTGCTAGCTCCTCCTCCCATTTTGAAATGATAGAATGTTCAACACTCTGCCCTCACTTCTTAGTGATCTCATCCAGTCCTGTGACTTTAAATATGATCTCTGAATCAATGACTCCCCAGTTTATAACTCCATTCTCATGTCATCCCCTGAGCAATAATTTCCTATTCTCTATTTCCCTTCAGCTGTCTAACAAGCATTTCAAACCTAATATATCCAAACTGAACCCCTAATTTTCCCCTAAGATCTCTATCTCCTTTAGTCTTTTTGTATCTCTAAAAGGTGCCCCATTTACCCAGTCATAAGGTCCCAAACCCAAGAGTCACCCTTGGTTGCTGTCTTTCCTTTATATCAATGGATGAACAAGTCCTGTCAGTTCTATATTCAACCATCGCCTGAATCCAGTCCCTTCTCCCCACTACATCGCTTGTACTGTGGCTCAAACCACCGTGAACTCTTCGTACTTGAATGGCTGTAATAAATAGCTATTTAACTGTGCCCAGTACAGGCACTCAGTAAATGTTTGTCAAATAAGTGAGTGAAGGCATTCTTGTATACTTGGAAAAGGTAAAAACATAATCCTTCTAACACAAAATAACAACAAATGTTTGAGGTGATGGATATGTGAATTATCCTTATTTCATTGAAACATGTTACATTCATGCACTGGAAAAAACCACAGTATAGCCCACAATTAATGACAATAATTATGTTATTAATAAAATAGGTCCAGGGGCCAGCGTCATGACATACTGCTCAAGGGAAACCAGATTCCACATGGTGACCCTGTTTCAAATCTCCTGCCAGGTCTTCCTGAAGCAGGCTGGACACAAAAGTGCCCAGGATCCCAGCTGGAGAAAGGACATCGTGCACAACCACACCCTGTGGAAGGTGGTTCCCCCTAACTACCTTTTTTTCCCCTCTAATGCACACACACACTGCATTATGAATAAGGAAAGAAAAAATGGAAAAGACCTGCTGTGGCAGCACATGTGGTAGGGCACCACTGCGATATAGGAGCCATGTGGGTGGCCCGGGTTCAGACCCAGGTTGACCTGAACACACCAGCGCTCCTGCGTATGCCTATGGGCAAATTAATTTCTGTTGTTTCCAAAGGAAAAGAAAAAATATGGTCAACCCCATAATGCACTGCTTAGGTGCTGTGCATGAAAATCCAGATCCCATGTGGTCAGCCACAATTTGAATCTCAGTCCTAGCAGCTTGAAAAGCATGTAGGGTGCATGTATATGTGTGTCCAAAATCCTGGCAGAATGGAGCAATGGAAAGAAGGCGACAGCAGTGTGACCACGACCCTTGGATGCACAGTCTCTCTCTCTCTCTCTCTGGGGGCACACATACTAAATTAAATTAGAGAATGATAAGTTCACAGAATCTGGTTATTTTTAAAAATAAAAAAGAATTCAACAGGGACCAGCAGATGGTGTAATGGTTACTTAGTTGGACTCCCACATAGCCACCCACTGTGGTTTGAGTCCCAGACTCAGCAGCTTGAAACTCATGCCAGGCACATGTGCATGCATGCCCAAAATCCAAAGAGAAGAATGGAGGAAAAGGGATTGCAGCATGGCCATTCCCCTGGTGGGTGACTTCTTTTTTTCTGCCTCTCTGGAGAGGGCATATGCCCTATAGCAAAAATCTCTCTTTAAAAAAAAAAAAAAAAAGAGGGGACCAGCAGTTGACGTAATAGCTATGTCTCTGGACTCCCATGTAGTCGACTGCAGTTCAAATCATGGACCTGGTGGCTTAAATTCACGCCGGGCATGTGTGTGTGCGTGCCCAAGATCCCAAGAAGAGAATGGAGGAGAAGGGATTGTGGCGTGGCCATCCCCCCTGGGGGGGTGATTTCTCGCTTTCTGTCTCTCTCTCTCTCTGTCTTTCTGGTGAGCACACGTGCCCTATAGGAAAAAACTTCTAAAAAAAAAAAAAAAAAGAAAAAAGAGTTCAACGTATTCATATACATCACAGCACCTTAAAGATAAATGGATAGACCTTTTTTTTTTTCTTTTTTAGGTTTTTGGCATAGGGCGTGTGTGCTTGTATAAGACAGAGAGAGAGAAAGAGAGAGAGAGAGAGAAAGAAAGAGACGGAAAGTGAGAACTCACCCCCTCCTCCCAGGGAACGGCCATGCTGCAATCCCTTTTCCTCCATTCTCCTCTTGGAATTTTGGGCACTCATACACAGGCATCTGGCATGAGTTTCAGTTCACCAGGTCCAGGACTCCAACTGTGGTTGGCCATGTAGGAGTCCAGAGCCTTAACCACCTTGCAACCTGCTGGCCCTGGATAGAATAAAATGGGCCAGTAGATGGCATAACAGTGTGTCACTGGACTCCACATGGCTGTCTATGGCTTGAGTCCCAGACCCAGTGGCTTGAAACTCACACTAGGTGCATGTATGTGTGTGTGCCCAAGATCCCAGGAGGAGGAGGGATTGTGGTGTGGCCATCCTCTCTGAATGGTGATTTCTCACTTTCCCTCTCATTGTCTCTGTCTTTCTCCAGCAAGTCCACACACCCTAAGGCAAAAACATTAAAAAAAAAAAAAGAAGAAGAAAAGAAAAGAAAAAAAACTCATACAGAATGTTGTGGAAGTTTAAATTTATGAGATATTTTCTCAGGTATCAATAAAATTAGCTGACTAGTTAAGATGAAAGTAGCTGGAACCAGCAGATGGCATAATGGGTACATCACTAAACTCCCACGTAGTCAACTGTAGTTTGAGTCCTAGACTTGGAGGTTTAAAATTCACACCAGGCACATGTGTACATGAGCCCACAAAAATGAGAGGAGAATGAAGGAGAAGGAATTACGGTGTGACCCCCGGGAGGGAGGGGCGTGATTTCTTGCCTTCTGTCTCTTTGGTGATCGCATGTGCCCTGTAGAAAAAATACTTCTCTTGAAAAGAAAAAAGAAAAGAAAAGAAAAGAAAAGAAAAAAGATGTAAGCAGCTTTGAGAAGATGTAGGAACAAAACTTACATTATCTTTAGCACAATTTTTATTGTTTGAAGGTGTAAACTGCAGGATTATATTTTATGCTAATCTATATATGATCATGGTGTTCATTTTAGTTTCCAGGAAATAAATAGTTTACTATTGTCCATGTTAGGTGGCTGTAAGGAGTGCTTTTTAAAAGGATAACCAGAAAGGAGTTATTTATAGCTAAGTAGCAATTGAAAGCTGTTTCCATGGAGAATTTCTATTACAATTTTTATACCTGAAAAGTTATAAAATGCATCTGAGTTAGGTAAAATGAAAGTGTCTAAAATAAAAGGAAGTCCTCAAAAAGTTTAGTTTAAATTAAAAAAAGAGAAAGTTTGGGGTTAGCCGGTGGCAGTGGCTAAAGTGGCTGGTTCCCACATGACCAACTGTGCAATTGAATCCTAGACCTGGTTGCTTGACAGACACACCGTGTGTATGTGCATGTGTGTGCCTAAAACCCTGAGAAGAGAATAGAGAAGGGATTGTGGCATGGTCATCCCTCCAAGGGATGCTTTCTCACTTTTCCTTTCACTCCTGCTAGCATGATTTAAAAAGCAAGAATATATATATATATTTAGAGATTTTTGCTATAGGGTGCATGTGCTCAGCAGAAAAACAGGGAAAGACAAAGAGAGAGAAAGTGAGAAATCACCATCCCTGGGGGGATGGCCATGCCACAATCCCTTCTCCTCCATTTTCCTCTCAGGATTTTGGGCATGCACACACACACACCCAGCATGAATTTTAAGCCACTGGGTCTGGGACTCAAACTATGGTTGACTACATGGGAATCCAGCAACATAACCGTTACACCATTTGCTGGTCCTGAAAATAAATTCTTTTAAAAAAAGAAAGTTTGGTAAAATCACAGAAAGTGCTTAAATGTCCTCACTGAGTTGTAACAAAATATGGATTTCAAATGTGCATCTAGAAAATTTTCAACAAAAATGACTCCTTATTCTAAGCAACCCCTGTACTTTGTTTTCATTTAATATTTTAAAAAATTGATTATTCTGGGATCAGTAGTTAGCATAATGGCTATGTTGCTGGACTCCCATGTAGTTGACCGCAGTTCAAGTCCCGGACCTGGTGGCTTAAACTCAGCCGGGCATGTGTGCGTGCATGACCAAGATCCCAAGATGAGAAAGGAGAAGGGCCTG
>NW_006160052.1:1697682-1712138 GCF_000334495.1 Tupaia belangeri chinensis | reverse complement strand
CTGGGACCAGCAGGTAGCATGGTGGTTGAGGTGCTGGACTCCCAAATGACTGACTGCAGTTCAAGTCTCAGACCTGGCAGTTGCTTTCTCACTTTCTCTCTCTTTCTCTGGTCAGTGCATATGCCCTATAGCAAATTTAATAATAATAATTAATAAAATTAAAATTAATAATTCTTTAAAAAGATTAGTTATTCTGAGTCTTTATATGGAAGGACTGGATGGCAGATCACTTGATCTGGGTCTAAATAGGTAAGGTGCAGGATCCATTAAAGATTCAAAGCAACTTCAGGAGTGGAAACAAAATAGAGCTTGACACCAAGATCACACTTGCTCATTTCTTACATAGTGGTCTTTCAACCCTGGCTACTGGAAGTTCCCATATCACAAGGAGTAGTTTCACTACTGTGGGTGGTCATACAATTCTTTTTGCAGTAATTTTTGCTGCAAGAAAACATGTAATACACCATATTAACAGAAGGAAAGATAAAAACCATATGATCATTTCAATTGATGTGGAAAAAGCATTTGACAAAATACAGCATTCTTTTATGATTAAGACACTCCGGAAAATTGGCATAGAAGGATTGTTTCTCAGCATAATAAAAGTCATCATGAAAAACCTATAGTTAACATTATACTGAATGGGGAAAAGCTGAAAGCCTTTCCTCTAAAAACTGGTACAAGACAAGGCTGCCCACTTTCTCTGCTCCTATTCAATATAGTGCTGGAAGTCCTAGCTAATGTGATCAAACAAGAGAAGGAAATAAAAGGCATTCCAATAGGGAAGGAAAGGCTAAAATATCTCTGTTTGCAGATGACATTGTATGCATAGAAGGCCCAACAGCGTCCATGAAAAAATTCCTCGACATAATAAACACATACAGTAAAGTCGCAGGATACAAAATTAACTTACAAAAATGTATAGCATGTCTATTGGCAGAATTAATATAATCAAAATAGCAATATTGGCCAAATTAATGTACATATTTAATGCAATCCCTATAAAATTACAAGAAATATTCTTTACAGATCTAGAAAAGACAATCATAGAATTTGTCTGGAATGATAAAAGACCCTGTCTTGCCAAAGCCATCCTGTGCAGGAAGAGTAAAGTGGGTTCAAGAACCCACTTCCTGCCCGGCTCTCACTCTCACCCTCGGGAGGAGTCCCCACACCAAGGCCCGGGGCCCAGACCCCCTCCTTAGGCCTTCCTCCAAACTGGAACCCCCGTCACTTCCAGGGCCCGGTCTGAATGCAGGGCCAGGGGCCACAGGGGCCAGAGTGCGGAGACCACCGGAACCTCCCGCCAGGACGGCAGAGCGAGTTTAAGAGTTTAACCTGTGAAGGGCCCACTGCCCGGCCTCCCCGGTCCCAGGGGGCACGCCAGCCCTGACCCCACCCTGCGCTCCAGAAAGTGCCAGAAGTGGATGCAAAGTCTACATTGGGGGACCAGCAGTTGGTGTAATGGCTATGTCGCTGGACTCCCATGTAGTCGAAAGCAGTTAAAGTCCTAGACCTGGTGGCTTAAACTAAAGCTGGGCACGTGTGCGTGCGTGCCCAAGATCCTGAGAGGAAAATGGAGGAGAAGGGATTGTGGCGTGGCCACCCCCCTGGGGTGATTTCTCGCTTTCTGTCTCTCTCTGTCTTTCTGGCGAGCACATGAGCCCTATAGCAAAAACCTCTCCAAAACAAAACAAAACAAAAAACTGCTAGTGGAAAACACTGGGGAAACTCTGGGAGACATTGGGATAGGCAAAGACTTCTTCAGTAAGACCCCCAAAGCATATGGCAATAATCCCCAAAATAGACAGGTGGGATTACATCAGATTAAGAAATTTCTGCACAGCAAAGGCCACCATAATTAGTGTGAATCAACAACCCCTGAAATGGGAGAGAATTTTTGTTAACTGTGCCTCAGATAAGGGACTGATAACCAGAATACACAGGGAACTCAAGCGGCTTACTCAGAAGAAAATGATTAACCCAATAAAAGATGGGAAAATGAGCTGAATAAACAACTCTCTAAGGAAGATACATAAACAGCTAAAAAGCATATGAAAAATGGTCAACATCCCTCATCATAAAGGAGATGCAGATCAAAACCATAATGAAATACCACCTAAGAAAAAAAGAATAGAAGAAGAAATGACAGATGTCTGAAGTGCCTATTTGTCTAGGAAAAAACTTGGAGTAACTTATGTGAATTTGTAGAACAATGATAGAAGCTACTGTTTGCTGAGTGGACTCTAAGCTAAGTTTTGAGCCAAGCACTTCACCTGCATTATTTAATTTCATACTTAAAATCAATTCTATGTGGACTTGAAAAAGAAAAAAAAAAAACAGAACTCACTCTTTTCCAAAAATAAATTCCTACTAATTTTTTTGATTTATAATTTCTCATTGAGGCTGAGGCTGTGTTGTGTTGGACATGTTCCATGATTACATATGATTATGACTCCCGTCACTTTGCCTGCACCACAGGTCTATAATTTTCTTAAGAATTGTCTTACTGATTCAATAACAGTTCTTCCCAAATCAATTGAAATGCAGAGGTAACAAATTCCAAAGTACACACTGTGGAAGACTTGAAATACTGTCGATAAATGGGTACAATGTAAAACAAAGAATAGCACATCTATCCTGGACTGGGTGACATTTCATATTCAGAAGAAAGAGAGTCAGTACACTAGTGTGATACATGACATCATTATCTTTTCAACATACTCACTTTGAAGAAAAGAAAACATATTCAGCACAAGTTGCTTTACTGTTGATGTCATTTCAACATAAAAAATTCCCCTAAGCAACTCTTCTAGAAAATTACTTTGTACATCTCTCTCTGAAAACCTTTCTCCCCTCAGTCAGATTCTTGACAAATGCTCTCCTCGACTCTATTAATGATGCCAATAAGCCCTGGATGTTGCAAACAGCTAATGACGTTACTGCACAAATGCTGTCTCAGGTTGTCTGACACTGATACTAAAGCAAACTCTGCTGGTTCACTCTCTGATCTATCACCCTTTCAGAAGGTCATCATTATATCTTTGAAATATGTTGGGCCTCTCCTTTGGTCATCAATTTGCTTTAAAACCTTTGACAAATCACTGAAATTCATTTTCTACTTCTATGTGAAAGGAGAAAGTTGGACCAGGTATTCCCAAGTTCCCCGAGGGCCACAGTTAGCTAAACTGTTAGGGTTCATCGATGTTATATATTTGGAAGTTGCAAATGAAAAATTTTACATTTGTATTTTTAATAAAATACTACACTATGCAAAATAGAATTGCATTACAATGTCTTAAATAAATAAATAGGCTCACCTCTTTATGAACCCACACTTTTTTTAAAGAGATTTTTGCTATAGGGCACGTGTGCTCACCAGACAGACAGAGAGAGACAGAGAGACAGAAAGCAAGAAATCATCCCCCATGGGGGATGGTCATGCCACAATCCCTTCTCCTCCATTCTCCTCTCGGGATCTTGGGCATGCACGCACATGTGCCCGGTGTGAGTTTAAGCCACCGGGCCTGGGACTTGAACTGCGGTCGACTACATGGGAGTCCAGAGACATAGCTATTATGCTAACTGCTGGTCCCATGAACCCACACTTTTAACTTGTTGTTGTTTTTGTATTTGAAGGCGTGACTCATTCAAAATTTAAGGCATTAGGAGCTTTTTTTGGAAGAAGATTATTTATGTAGGAAATATGTGCCTACCTGTTGGCTAAAGCCAACTAAATCAGTATCTCCAATAGCCACATGAAGAGGAAAACCCAGACAATGAACAGCGACAGAACCTCACAAAGTGAGTTTCAAACCAAAGAACTATAAAATTTTTTTCTTATAAGAGCCAGTTAGTGGCATGGTGGTTAAGTAGGCTAGACCTCACATGGCTAACAATGTGGTTCAAGTCCCAGACCCAGGGGCCTGAAAAGTACGCTGGGTGCATGCCCAAAATCCTGTGAGAAGAAGGGAGAAGAGATTGGAGTGTGATCATTCCCTTTGGGATTGTGCTTTCTCTCTCTCTATCTCTTTCTCTTTCTCTCTCTTTCTCTATCTCTTTCCTGTGAGTGCACATGCCCTCTAGCAAATTTTTTAAAATAGTGAGAAATAGGGGATCAGTGGGTGGTGTGGTAGTTAAGATGCTGGACTCCCACATGGTTGACCATGGTTCGAGTCCAAACCTGGCAGCTTGTTTTCTTACTTTCCCTCTCTCTCAGTGTCTCTCTGGTGAGTGCACATGCTCTACAGCAAAAAAAAAAAAAAAAAAAAAAAAAAGCTTAATAATAAATAAAATGAAATATTTTTAAAATAGTGAAAAAATTGAATTAAATTAATGTTCAGCCAAAGGAATTGGTTCTGTAGATGAGGCCTCCTTGTAGAGATTACCAGTTGGTCAGTAGAAAGGATGTTCTAGAAGAACCCTGATTGGCGATATGGCAAAATATGTTGTTTACCACCTGTTTCTGATTCTCTTCACTTCTAGATATGGTGGCCTTTCACTTCCTGGCCCTGCCATGGCTGAGTGAGACCATGCTCTTCTTGTGGCCAATGCATTCACTATGAGCAGAAGCGATGCATGTAACTCCCACGCTGGCTCATTGGAGGGTTGCTGCAGCACCCTCCCGAGCACTCGTGTCCACCACATCCCAGGCAGACAGTACCCCTCAGTGTGGGTCCCTGAGTGAGCCTGACAACCTGTGCCATTCTACTGACCTTCAGTGACCACAGCTGTTGTTCTTAAAATATTGAAATGTTGGAATCGTTTGCTAATTTAGCATAGTTCTTCGAGTTTTTGCAAACTTAACACCAACATTGAGGTCAAATTTGGGCTCAGTCACTATATACCATTCCCACAGGGAAACTATTGTGATTTTTTTTTAAGTTTTTGCAACAGGGCACATGGACTTGTTGGAGAGAGGGACAGAGAGAGGCAAAAAGAGAAATCACCCCCTGGGGGGGACAGTCACATCACAGTCCCTTATATTCTCCTCTTGGGATTTTGGGTATGGACTCATATGCACCTGGTGTGATTTTCTTTTCTCTTTTTTGGGGAAAGAAAAAGGTAATTTATTAAGTACACTCCTGAGAGGTCGGCGGGCCCAAGCAGACAGAGAAAGAGTGGCTCAAAAGGCCCCAGAGTGATTTTCAAGCCACGGGGTCCAGGGCTCAAACTGCAGTCAGCCAGTTAAGGTGGGAGTCCAGCACCCTAACCACCATGTCTCTTGCTGGCCCTATTCTGATTTTTACTAGCCTAGATTAGCATTAGTTTTACAGTTTAAAAACTGCATTCTTACAGAACACACTCTTTTATACTGTGGCCTCTCCAGTTCAATATGTGCTTATTAAGTTCATTTATATTGCTACCTGGATCTGTTCATTCCCTCTGATGAGTGCTATTCATGTGTACATGCACTAAATTTTATCGCTGTTAGTGGGCATTTGGGTGGTTTCCAGTATTTGAGTATACAAATGACGCTTCAGTTCATATTCTGGCACACACCTTTTGGTGAACGCCTGTATGCATTCCTGGTGGATATGTTCCCAGGGCTGGAACTGCTGGCTTGTAGAAGTTGTGTGTGCCTCAGCTTTAGTAGATGGTGCCAGAACGTTTTACGGAAATAGTTGTACCAGTCACACTGTCAGCATAGGACTGTTCTGGAAGCTCCAGCTTTGGCATTGTTTTTCTGTTTCAGCTATTCTGGAGATAACTAGTAAAGTATTTTTTCACATTTTTATTGGTCATTTGGGTACTTTTGGCTATTGAGTGTCTGTTCATTTTTTGCCCATTTTCTTATTGGGTTATCTTTCTATTTCATTAAATATTTCTTATCTATAAAGTGTCTTTTATGTACAGGCCCTTTATATGTTCTTTATATGAGTCTTCTGTAGACTATATTTATTGTAAATATCATTTCCCATCTTGTGCATTGCTTTTCCTTTTTAATTGCCAGGGGCACATGTGCTTGTCAGGGAGAGACAGAGAAAGGGAAAAAGCATCTCAGATGAGACACGGTCACATTACAACCCCTTGTCTTAATTTTTTTGTTTTGCTTTTATATGATTTTGTTATTTTTCCTTTTTCTTTTTTTTTTTTGTTTTATTTTGTTTTTATTTTCAGAGGTTTTTGCCTTAGGGCATGTGAGCTCACCTGGAGAAAGAGAGAGAGACAGAGACATTGAGAAGGAAAGTGAGAAATCACACCCCAGGGAAGATGGCCATGCCACAGTCCCTTCTCCATTTTCTTCCTGGGATCTTGGGCATGCACAACACATGCACCCGGTGTTGAGTTTCAAGCCACTGGGTCCAGGACTCGAACTGTGATTCAATTTTACTTATTATCTTTAATTTGACTAGAGAGCAAGAGAGAGACAGAAAGTGAGAAAGCAAGCCACCAGGTCTAGGACTTGAACTGCGGTTAGCCGTGTGGAAGTCCAGCGCCCCTACGACCATGCCAACTGCCAGCTCCTGTGGATTGCCTTTTGATTCTTGTGATAGTTCTGGTATCTTCTTTTTTTGCAGTTTTTTTTCTTTTTTGAGAGAGATTTTTGTTATAGGATGCATGTGCTTGCCAGAGAGACAGAGACAGAAAATGAGAAATCACTACCCAGAAGGAATGGCCACACTACAGTCCCTTCTCCTCCATTCTCCTCTCAGGATTTTGGCATACACGCACAAGTACTCCTCATGAGTTTCAAGTGCCCGGGTCTGGGACTCAACTGTGGTCAACCATGTGGGAGTCCAGTACCCCCAGTTCTGGCCCCCTTTTGCACAGTTCTTAATTTTAATATAGTTTAATATGGTTAGTACTCTTGTCTTGCTGTTAAAATTTGCCTACTTCAAGGTAAAAGAGATGTTCTTTTTTAATAATTTCTTATTTTGGGGCCAGCAGATGGCATAACAGTTACATTGCTATACTCCCACATGGCAGACCACTGTTCGAATCCTGGACCTGGTGGCTTGAAACTCATGCCGAGTGCATGTAAGTGCATGCTCAAAATCCTGGTAGGAGAATGCAGGAGAAGGGATTGTGGTGTGGCCACCCCCCACCAATAATTTCTCTTTCCTTCTCATTGTCTCTGACCCTTTCTCCCTGGAGAGGCAAAAATCTCTTTAAAAAAAGAATATATTGTTTATGGGAACCAGCAGTTAGCATAATGGCTATGTCGCTGGACTCCCACGTAGTCGACCGTGGTTCGCGTCCTAGACCCGGTGGCTTAAAACTCACGCCAGGCGCGTTGGCGTGCGTGCCCAAGATCCTGAGAGGAGAATGGAGGAGAAGGGATTGTGGCGTGACCATCCCCTCTGGGGGGTGATTTCTCGCTTTCTGTCTCTCTGTCTCTCTCCGTCTGTCTGGCGAGCGCACGGGCTCTATAGCAAAAACCTCTCCAAAAAAAAAAAAAAGAATATATTGTTTTATCTTTCACACTTAGATCTATGGTTCACTTGGAATTTTTTTTTGAGTGTGATATGAGGTAGGGATTAAGATCTAACTTTTATCCATGTTGTTATCTGGTCACCTAGACACTCTTTATGGAAATATTACCTTTTTCCAGCTGTAATATAGTGTCGTCTTTGCCTTAAATCTAGGTAACCCCATGGCAAGGAGAGATTTTTTTTGCTTGTTTGTTTGTTTTTGTTTTTGTCCTTCTCAGAAAGAGTAATAAAAAATTCAGCAAGCTTAGGTCTGGATGTGGGTGGCAGTTGCTCAAGAGTTCAGGGCAGTTATCAGCCCCAGGCAGTTGGGGAACTGGGTAATAGTTTGATGGGATACTTGGCTCTTGGGCCCAGAACTCTACAATTAGAGACCCATCCTGAGATGCAAATAAAGCCACGGCTGCCAGAAAAAATATGAGAGAGAAGTTTAAGGTACAGTACACCTGGGAGAGGTCCAGGCACGCAAGCCAGTGGTGGCAACTGCACTGGGAATGGAATTAGATGTTACTTTTATTGTGAGGCTTTGTCACGAATATTTAGGAGGGAGGTCTGTCTGTCACTGTAGGCTCTAGTGTTTGTTTTCCCCGGCTTTTGTAGTGCTTGCACACCTTTTGCCTGGAAAGCAGATCAGAAGTCGTAGGCAGGCCCATTGTGGACTTCCAAGGCATGAGCATGCACATAAGGACAGTTTGCCCCATACTGGTCCAGTGCCATCAGCAGAAGGTGAAATACTGGCCAAGCACCTGGGATGGACAATACCTGTGTGTACGTGTGTTGCTGCAGGAGGGGAAGATAGTTGTATTCTCCACATCCTCTAATGAGCCTTCCTAACATCAGGAACTGGCTTGGTGGAAGACAGTCCCCCCACAGACTGGGAGGCAGAAAGTTGGTATGGGGGGCTTGGTTCCAGGGTGACCCAAGTGCACTATGTCCACTGTGCAACCCACTTCCACCACTACCACATTCTTTACAGTGAAACAATCACACAATAGGGTGCGCACTCCCATGAGCATCTGATACTGCCGCTGATCTGACAGGACGTGAAGCCCAAGTGGCAGTGGCAGTCATGGGGAACGACTGCAGACACAAACAAACCTGCTTGCCTGCCCTCCACCCACCCCTGCTCTGCAGACCTTGGAGACAGGGCAACAGGCCACAGACAGGCTCTTGTCCATGGCCTTGGCCACTGACTGGTGGAGACCTCTCCTCTAATGTCTGTTCAGATAGGGAAAGTAGATAACCTTCCTTGCCCTTGGCAGCAGTGGTCTGGCCGTAACCCCTGACAGTGTGAGTGAAGTGTCAGATGCCCTCTTGGTTGGTATCCTGGGACTTCCCGCTCATATCTGTCTGAAAACCTAGAACATCTCTCTATTTCTCTGGTGAGCACCCACACCCTAGAGCAAATTTAAAAAAGGAAAAACAAGTAAAGTTGTAAAGATAATACCATCGCCCAAGTTACCTTAATGTTAACACAGCCGTGGTATATTGGTTAAAACTAAGAAAAACTAACATTGAAACAGTGTTTACTAAATTATAGCCTTGAGCTTTTCCACAAATGTTCTTTTGCAGTTCCAGAAACCATCCAAGAAGACTGCGTTGCATGCAGTCTCTGCTAGTCTGTGCGAGCCCTTCCTTGCTCTTTGTGACCTCTGTCATAGGTCGTAATGAGTGCTGCTCAGGTATTTTGTAGTACATCCCTGGGTTTGGGTCTGTCTGATGTGTTCTCATTATTAATTGGGGTAGACGTGGGTAGGCTTATTACAGAGGTGAGGAGCATGATATCACTACGACTTAACACAAATTAAAGCAAACTTCCATCGGTTCATTAAATTGGTATCTGCCAGGTTTTACGTAAATTAAAGCATATGTTGGCTTGTTGGAAAAGTCATGACTTTTTTGCATAGAAAAAATATATTATGATTTTTTGCTGACAACCTAATACCATCTACCCTTTTTGGCCTTTTTTTACTCAGCGTAATTATTTTGAGATTCATTGTTTAGTTCATTGCTTTTGATTACTCAGCACTCTTCCATTGAATGTATATACTAAAATTTACTTTTCTTTTTATGTGTTGATGGACATTTAGGTTCTTTCCAGTTTGAGGCTTGCATTAGTTTTCTAGGAATGCCATAAAATATCATAGATTGCATAACTTAACCAACATAAATCTCATGGGCCAGTAGGAGGTGTGTTGGTTAAGACACTGGATCCCACATGGCCAGTACCACAGTTTGAGTCCTGGATCTGGTGGATTAAAAAACATGCCAAGAGCCTGTGCATGTATGCCCCAAATCTTGAGAAGACAAGGGATGTGGCATGGCCATCCTTCCAGTGAGTGATTTCTCACTTTCTCTTTCTCTCTGTCTCTCTCCAGTGAGCACACGAACCTTACAGCAAAAATCTAAACAAACAAACACATAAATTTTGTTTTTCACAGTTCTAGAAGCTTCTTATAAATTTTATTTCTTTATTTGTTAAGTTAGTTTGCTATAGGGTGTTATGCTCTTCAGAAACAGAGAGAGAAAGAGATAAATCACTCCTCAGGGAAGATGGCCATGCCACAATCCCTTCTCCTCCATTTTCCTCTAGGGACCTTGGGCACATGAGTCCAGTGTGATTTTCAAGCTACTGGGTCTGGGACTCTAACTGTGCAGTTGGTCATGTGGGATCCAGCAACCTTAAATTCCATGCCATTTGCTGGCCCCACAAATTTTAATATGTTATTATTTTCATTTTAATTAGATTCAAAATGCTATCTAATTTCTGTTTTGATTTCTTTTTCAACCCATGGATTATTTAGAAGTGCTATTTTGTTTCCAAAAACTATATATTTTTATAGAGCTGTTATTGATTTCTAATTTAATATAATCCCATTGTAACCAGAGGACATACCATTGACTTTTTAGTATTTTTTTTTGAGAGTGACTTTTGCTATAGAGCACGTGCACTCACTGCAGAGACAGAGAGAGACAGAAAGTGAGAAATCACCTGCTGGGAAGATGTCCATGCCACAGTCCCTTCTCCTCCACTCTCCTCTCGGGATTTTGGGCATGGATGCACATGTGTGAATTTCAACTCGCCAGGCCCACAGAACTAGAACCGCGGTCGACTATGCAGGAGTTCAGAGACACAGCCATTACACCATCTGAGATTGTTTATGGTACAGAGTACAGTCAGTTTTGTTGTTCTGGAAGATCCACAAATGTGAGGGGGCTTGCCCATAATGTTTACTGATTCCAAAGAACACACCAGGAGGTCCAGCAGGGGAAGAATGAGTCTGCTTTCATAGGACAGAATGATCTGCTGATGACTGGGTGAGAATGGCCCCCCGCCATCACTGAGCACAGGCTCAAGGTATATTTTGTTAAGAACATTCATAAATCAGTTAAAGATCAATGCAGAGTTTCTGTCACCAAAACAGGGGTGTGGTTTGTATATACTTTACTTGAAGGTTACAGTAATGGTTGGCTTATTGGTGAACAGAGAAGTAGAGTATGTTTAGGATTTAGTGCTCCTAATATTGTCATGTGAATTTGAGAGGGGTGCATATACTTCTGGAAGGGCCTTAGCCTTGGGCCAATTCCCCGAGGTAAAAGTAATAGTCATAAGATATTTGCAAGGTCCACCTGGGCCAGCAGCCAGGTCTCAGGAAGACAGGGTGAAGGTGATGGGGGATCCTCAATGTACCCTACCCTCACTTGGTAAATATTCCACGTGTTCTTGAAAAGAATAGTTGCTGAGGCAGGAGAAAGCTAGCAAATGGAAGTAAGTTAAGGGGGTGGAGCATCTGCCCATGTGACTAGGTAGAAAACCCCATTCAGGGCGGAAAATTCCCTACCCAAGGTAATGTAAGCAGGAGATTAGTGAGCAATGTCTAGCTGATTAAGCCACGTTTGATATAGCCAAGGAGATGAATCAGTGGGCCCAGCCACATTGAAGATAGTCAGAGAAAAATCAGTGAACCCAGCCACGTTTGACATAGCCAATGAGATGAGAACAATCAGTGGGCTCAGCCAATGTTCAACTGACATGACCTAGATTAAAAATTATAAACTTCAGGGGCTGGCAAGTGGTGTGGTGAATAAGGCTCTGGACTCCTGCGTGGCAAACTGGAGTTCAAGTCCTGAACCTGGAGGTTTGCTTTCCTACTTTCTCTTTTTGTCTCTCTCTGGTCAAATTAGACAAATACTAATGATGATAATAAATAAAATAATTCCTTAAAATAAAAAAAAATAAAAATTATAAACTTCCAGGGCTAGTAGGTGACATGGTAGATTAGGCACTAAATTCCCATGTGGTTGACCATGGTTCAAGTTCAGACCTGGTGGCTTACTTTATCTCTCTCTCTTTCTCTCTCTCTGTCTCTCTGGTCAAATTGAAGAATAATAATGACAAATAAAGTTAGATAAACAATTCTTTTAAAAAAATATAAACTTCCAGGGCCTTTTGAGCCACTCTTTCTCTGTCTGCTCAGGTTTGTTGTCACCTCTCAGGAGTGTACTTTCACTTTTACTTAATGACCTACCTTTTCCTTATACTATTGGTGTGTTCCATTCAATTCTTTGTTCAAAACACCAAGAAACTGGATCTCATCACAGAAGCTATCCCATAACAGTATGAGTATTCTGCTGTTGTTCGATGGAGTCAACCAGTTGGTAGTTTTGCTCAAATATGTTATATATGTGCTTATTCTGTCTTCTTTATTCTCAAGAAAGGAGTATTGAAAACTCTGATCCTAATTGTGGATTTGTGGATTTGTCTTATGTCCTTGGTGTCTGTGTGTCTAGGAATCAACTCTGTGCCAGACATTGTGTATGAAGGACCACATGTGGTCCAGATGCTGCCGTTTTTTTCCAAGAGAGAATTTACTCTTTAACCTATTGGACTGAAAGAGCAGCAGGAAACTATAGCAATTTGGTTTAAAGACCTTAATTGGCTTTATTTGAGGCTCTATAATCAGGCAACACTCCTTTTTGTAAAATAGAATAAATATTCCATGAGTTGAACAGAAGATGTTGGTCTTATAGGCAGCCAGGGGTGAAGGAAGCATTAACAGGGCCAGCTCTGTGGTGTAGTCTAACATGCTGCTCAAGAGAAGCTGGATTCAGCGTGATTGCTATTAGACCCTCGGGATGACTAGGCCAAGGACTCAGTATCCAACAGACAGGGAGAGGACTGGCTGAAAAAGAAACAAACAAACAAGCCTAAACATAGGACAAAAAGTGGATTGGGCATTTCAAAGTTAATTTTTCTTGTCAGGTGGGGACGGGAGACAGAACCATAGGAAAAGAACTGAGAGCAGTTAATGTCAGATTACTTCAGGATGCTCCTTTCATGTAAGAATTAAAACAGGAGGAACTTCATTAACCTTCCAGTTGGAACTGGTCTGTTTGGGAAATAAGGCTGTTACCTCGCTCTCCTAATTCTGCTCAATGTCAGATAACCATTTAACTTTGGCTTGGTGACACAAAGGCATGAGTGACTCAATTTTTTTTTTTTTTTTTTTAGTTTTGATAAAGGGGAGGGCAGGTTTGCCAGAGAGAGACAGAAAAAGAGAGAAAAATGGGGAGACAGAAGGAGAGAGACAGAGGAAAACTGAAAAAGTGAGAAATAACCCCCCCAGGAGGGATGGCCATGTCTCAATCTCTTCTCATGATCTTGAGAGACCCGGAACTCATTAATAACTCGGGCTGATAGCTTCCTGAGGTTTCTGCCCTCCAACAAACTTACTGCCCCTCCCTGGAGTTACAGGGTAACCTGAAACCCTGAATAGGTTAGCCTTCCTGCTTCTTTGCCACCTCCACTTTAGGGCAGGTTCTGAGCCCCTTCCCCATTGCCACCATCCCGAGACCTCCCCTCCCCAATTCCTCCATAAAAGACCATGTCCAACCCCCAGTCAGGGCCAGAGACTCAGAGTGTTAACTCCTCTGTTCTCGCCAGTGTAATAAAGAGTTCTTTCTCTCCTGAGTGCCGTTTCTGTTCCTTAGTGTCTGTTTTTCTGCAACATTTGGTGCATTGGCTGGGAAATGGAATCAGATTGGCCCTTTGAGCCGCTGCTCCCAGGGCATTTCCCCTGGTGATGGGCACTACAGTGTGGAGAGATAGGCATGTCCCCGTCTCATTTGATAGGATCCCTCAGCTGGGGGTGCCTGCCCTGAGGCCAAGTGTTTCTGGATCCTTGGACTCCAATTAGAGAGAAGGAGCAACTCCTGGGCCCTGGTGCATCAACCTTGGTCAACTCTGGTAATCTGGTAAGCCCCCAGGGATCTGTAGAGCCCTGGTTAGACCTACTTGAATTGAGTAGAGGAGGAGATGGATCATTATCTTTTGGTCTCAGGACCAGCAGTCAGGGTTCATTTGGTAATTGGTTGATGTGGGGAGGGAATGTATAACCTCTGAATGAAGGTGTCTGTGATGAGTGAATGTGTTTGTGGCTCCATGGCTTCTCACTACGGAGCATGACTGGGTCTGTGACTGCATTTCTGTGGTAGTTCTGTGAAAGGCTAATGGCAAAATTGGCACCGGGGACCTAGTCCATCTCTATGCGTGCAATCCAACAGAGGATTTATATCCAATTGCTTATTGCCAAGGAAGTACACAAAACCTGCAAGGGACACAGCCAGACAGATGCATGATTGGTCCCCTCTGGGGGCACCCACCCTTTGTCTGTTGTGACACGGGAGGAGGGACACAGAGGCCGATGGGAGGGTGTTCCCTGTAGAGGCGGATAGGCAGAGTAGCAAATGTCAGGTTGTTGATTCTGTCCTTGGAGGCCAGGACACAAGTTCCTCCTGACTGTGATGAAAACTATCCTCCTGGAGCCTGTCCTGGCCTTCCTACAAAGACTTCTACCATGGAGCGAAACCTACTCACTCTGTCTAGAAAAGGACAGGACAGGCATTCCCTCTGCCTAGACAGCCTTCTCTTGTCAATCAGGTTGGCAGATTTCCGTTCCCTTGTCCTCCTCCATTCCACCTGCCCCCCACCACAGAAATACCTCTCTCCAGCACCGGGGTATC
>NW_006160052.1:1673778-1697292 GCF_000334495.1 Tupaia belangeri chinensis | reverse complement strand
ATTGATCACTTCCTCCAGCAAGTGATCTCCCAAGCCTTCTGGGAAGTGCAGGGTTTTGATAACTGGAGAGGTCAGAGATAGTTGGGATATGATGTGAAAGCCTCAGTGCAAGTTATCCAAGCCCACTCTGCTGGACTGTATGCTGATTAAGTTTAAAAAGGGCTGCTCTGGTGATTATGGAGTTCAATGAAACTGGAGAAGTTGATAGCCCTCTGTGAGGTTGAATGACCCTCTTTCAAGGTTGGAATGCTGCCACAGGGAACCTTACAACCCACTGTGTGGGCTATACACAACATTGTTACTGGCACCCCTGGCCACCCTGAGCAGTTTCTCTATGCTGACTCCTGACTTTCTATGCTGGCTACAGACAGATAGCCCAAGTCATTCCACCCTGGGTGCGAATCTGCATAAGAGGGAAAAAACAATGCACTATTTTGGCTGCCCAAGTCATGTCCCTAGTGCCAAACTCTGACCAAAAGAAACCCACAGCTCCAATCCTGCAGGACCCCCCAGAAGAGGAGCCCTTAGCAGCTCCACCCCCATATGTCCCAGCTGAGCCAGTAATTGAAACCCTGTCCCCATCTGTTTCCCTGGGGCCTGAAGAGCAGCCTGAGGGGCCAGCACCAGCTACACCAGCTCAGGAGGAAGACCATCAGCCTTCCTGAATCCCGTGCTCAGATTCTGCCTCCCTCACAGTCACCGGTCAAGCCTCTACAGCCCGGAGCAATCTCACTCTTCAGAAGACCCTTTGGGAGACCCGAGGACCTCCCCCTACCCCAGATAGGTGCAGATGGGGTTATTATGGAAGGCAGAGCAACTCTCTATCACCAACCCTTCACCACTACCAATTTGCTTCATTGGAAACATCATACGCCATCTTACTTGGAACGGCCTCAGGCAATGATAGATCTCATGGAGTTTATGTTCCAAACTCACCAGCCTACCTGGGATGACTGCCTACAGCTACCCCTCACCTTACTTAATACAGAGGAGCACCACAGAGTTGTGGCAGCAAAGAAATGGCTACAAGAGCATGCCCTAATGATATGATAGATCCTGAGGCTTGGGCCAGAACTGCTTTTCAGAATGAGAAGCCTGTGGGATTTCAATACTGAAGGTGGCCATGCCCATTTCAGCAAGTATTGAGGGGCACTCTTGCAGGGAATGAAAGTTGTTGCAAAGAAACCTACTGACATGGCAGAAACTACAGAAATAATTCAGATGAGCCTCCAGGGCAGTTTTATGAGAGGCTCTGTAGGGCATGTCAGATCTATACTCAATTTGATCCGGAGAGCTCTGAAAGCCAGCAAATGATTAATGCCATCTTTGTCACCCAATCGGCCGCTGACATCTGTAGAAAACTCCAAAGGCAGGAAGACTTTGCTGAGATGAATGCCACCCAACTCCTGGAGATTGTTAATTGAGTTTTCATGAACAGAGACCAAGAGGAAAGAAAGGAAGCAGATTAGCAAATCAAGTAAAAGTCAACCCTGTTGGCTGCCTCCCTCAGACAACCAGATGCCCCATCCGGTCCAAGAGAGGGGCCCAAAACCGGCTACCCCAGCCTTAGACCAACCCAGTTTGCATACTGTAAAGAGAATGGACACTGGAAAGGTGAATGCCCTAAGTGGAAGGCAAACCAAGGAAGAACAACCAGAAGCCCACCAGGAACCCTCAAGACTTTCTACCCACACCCCTGAAGAGACTGGAGACTTTCCACCCAGAGCCCCCAAGAGACCGCCTAGCCATGATGGGATCAGAATAGGACTGACTGAACTCCTTGATCCTAGGCCCCTGGGAGCCCCGCTCAACGTCAAGGTAGTGGGCCAACTAATAACATTTATGGTAGATACTAGCACTAAACACTCCATTGTAACCCAGCCTCTGGCTCCACCAGCAGGCCAAAAAGCTACTATCATAGGAGCCACTGGAAACACCAGGACCCAGGCCTTCTTGCAGGCAAGAAGCTGTCAATTAGGAGAACACTTGGTTACTCACGAGTTCTTGTGCCTGTCGGATTGCCCAGCTGGGAAGAGATCTATTGACTAAACTTAGAGTGCAAATCAGCTTTGACTCATCAGGCTCAGCTGCTTTAACCATTCCTGCCAAAATCCTAACCATAACAATGCCCCGGGAGGAGGAATGGTGAATGTTTGCCTCTGAGGCACCCAGCAGAGATGATGAGGTACTTTCTTCACTTGTTAGAGACTTCCCTGCAGTCTGGGTTGAAGGGAGCCTGCCAGTGATGGCAATTAACCACCACCTGGTCAAGCTGATACCTCTGGCACAGCCCGTGCTCCTTCCACAGTACCCAATAAGCTGAGATGCTAGACTGGCCACAAAGAACCCCTCAACCAGCTCAGGGAAGCCAGAATACTGGTCGAATGTCAGTCTCCCTTGGCCAGTCCAGGACTTGTAAGCTGTGAACACTGCCATGGTGTCCTTAACATCCCACTGTACCCAATCCATACCCAACTCATTTGCTGAATGCACTCCCTGTGGATTCTGAATGGTTCATTTGCCTGGATCTCAAGGACACTTTCTTTTGTCTGTGACTAGCAGCCATCAGCCAACCGATATTTGCCTCTGAATGGGAAGATCCAGATACCCAAATGAAATCTCATCTCTCATGGACTCGGATCCCCCAAGGGTTCAAGAATTCCCCAACTTTGTTTGGAGAAGTGCTTGCTACTGACTTGGAAAATTTTCCAAGCCAAGAGACTGGGTACACTCTACTCCAATGTGTTGATGACCTTCTGCTCACTGGAGTGACCCAAGAAAATTGCTGCATACACCTATGACAAAATCCAAATAATGATAATAGTAACAAAAGAGAAGGAAATGGGAAGTAGAATACTGCATCTGTTAGGGTTGAGTAAGGTGTAGGAGACACCGTCTCAAGAGAAAAAGGCGTTTATTGAGAAGAAGAGCACTGGGGGTCTGAATCCAGAGGTGCTTCAGCCCCTGCTGAGGAGAGTAGTATTACAGGGAGGGTGGAGGGGCAGGGGCACTTTGAATAGCTTATTTGCCACTGTGACCTTATTAGCCCATCTATGGGTGTCACTGCCAGGAAGGGAGGGCTCTGGCCGGAGGGTTCTGGCCAAAGTTTGCTGCGACCACCTCCTTGTTTTCTGATGGGAAATTACCTAAAGGCCATTTGGGGCCATCTGACTGCTTCTAATTTGTTAATTCCTGGGGGATTAATTAGTGAAAATAGAGAAGAGGAAATATTTGAAGAGTTAATAGATAATTTTTCAATTCCAACAAAAAATACAAATCTATGAATACCCAGAACATAACTTATGGCAAGTTGATAAATAAAAAGAACTCTAGATCTTGAAACTTTTTAATAAAATTCCAGAAAATAAATGTAAAAATATCTCTTTAAAATTGCTAAGTGGTGGGAACCAGCAGTTAGCGTAATGGCTATGTCGCTGGACTCCCACGTTGTCGACCGTGGTTCGCGTCCTGGACCCAGTGGCTTAAAACTCACGCTGGGCGCGTGTGCGTGCGTGCCCAAGATCCCCAGAGGAGAATGGAGGAGAAGGGATTGCGGCGTGACCATCCCCCCTGGGGGGTGATTTCTTGCTTTCTGTCTCTATGTCTCTCTCTGTCTGTCTGGTGAGCGCGCGCGCCCTATAGCGAAAAACCTCTCAAAAAAAAAAAATTGCTAAGTGGTGCATGTACTCACCAGAGAGAGACAGAGAGAGAGGGACAAAGCACACCCCAGTGGGTACGGTCACCCTGCAATCCCCTCTCCTCCACTGCTCCATCTTGTTGGGATCCTGGGCACTCAAGCTACCACAGCCAGGACTTGAACTGTGGCTAGCCATGTGGGACCTGGGGGACCTCCCTTAACCACTAGGCTACAGGGCTGACCTTAAAAATATCTTAAAAGCAGCTTAAAAAAAAAAAGCAGCTTAAGAGGGAAAAAAATTAGCTGTAAATGAATGACAACTAGAGTGTGAATTTTCTTTTTTCTTTTAAATCTTGTCGGAAGGCACTTGTGCTCTCTGGAAAGAGAGAGAGAGAGAGAGAGAGAATCTCCATGAGGAACAGTCACACTGCAATCCTTTCTTCTCTACTCTCCCTCCTGTTGGGACTTTGAGCACACACACACACACACATGCCTGATGTGTCTCTCAAGCTACCAAATCTGGGACTTGAACCAAACAGTTGGCCATGTGGGATCCAGCTGCTTCAATCTCCATAGGCTGGCCCAACTATGGATTTTTATAAGAAAAATTAGAAAATATATTTATCAATAATATCTTCGAAGTGCTAAAAAAATAATTGGCAGCCTGGAATTACAAAATAATTATCTTGGGACCAGCAGTTAGCATAATGGCTATGTTGCTGGACTCCCACATAGTCAACTGTGGTTCGCGTCCTGGACCCAGTGGCTTAAACTCATGCCGGGCACGTGTGCATGCATGCCCAAGATCCTGAGAGGAGAATGGAGGAGAAGAGATTGCGGCGTGGCCATCCCCCCAGAAGGTGATTTCTTGCTTTTTGTCTCTCTGTCTCTCTCTCTCTTTCTCTGGCAAGTGCATGTGCCTTATAGCAAAAACCTCTCAAAAAAAATAATTATCTACTTCAAATTATGTACTTAGCAAAATTATCTGTCAGGCATGAGAACAGAATAAAACTGTTAAAATTTACATTGGTGGGGCCAACAGGTGGCATGGTGGTTAAAAAGCTGGACTCCACATGGCTAATTGCGGTTCAAGTCCCAGACCTGGCAGTTTGCTTTCTCACTTTCCCTCTCTCTCTCCCTGTCTCTCTCTGGTCAAATAAAAAAGAAATAATAATAAATAAAATTAAATAATAATTATTTTAGAGAAATTTACAATGTCTGAGAGAATCTGCCACAGCAGATCTTCTCTGAAAGAACTTCTAAAAAATGATTTCATAAAGAAGAAAAATGGTTTCAGAATGAAAGCCTGAGATCCAAAAAGTAGTAAGGAAAGAGATTGGTAAACCTGTAGGTAACATTAAAAAAACATTATTTATATGGAGTAAAGATTATTTATTTATTTGTCATAGGGCATGTGTGCTAGCAGGAGAGAAACAGAGACAGTAAGAGGAAAGGTGAGAAATCACCCCTGGGGGATGGTCATGCTATAGTTCCTTCTCCTCTGATCTCCTCTTGGGATTTTTGGGCATGCACACACATGTCCCTGGTATGATTTTCAAGCTACCAGGTCCAGGACTCAAACTGTGGTTGACCGTGTTGGAGTTCAGTACCTTAACCACCATGCTATCTGCTCGTCCCAAGTAAAGATTATTTTAATATTCAATTTGTGTCTTTTAAGGACTTAATGAAAATATTAGAAAACAATAATTTATTAATTAGGTGGATTTAGAAGAAAAAAACACAGCCTTTGTTTTGTCTAGAAGGATAGATATAAACTATAAAATTGATGTAAATAGCCATATTAAAGTTTGCAAGGTTAACTAGTAAAATAATTGAAATATAATGTAGACCTCAAAAGCTTATATAGAGGTCAAATGAAATAGGAAAACTAAAGAAGAGAGCTGGCTTGGTGGCACAGCAGTAAAACACTGCTTGGGAGGAGCCAGGTCCCACATAGTAACCGTGGTTCAAATCCCTGGCCTGCTCAGCCTGAAACACGTGGTTCAAATCCCTGGCCTGCTCAGCCTAAAACATGCAAATGCCCTAGATTCAGTGTGTTGGATGAGTGAAAGAAGCAGATCTTGGCATGACCAGATCCTTTGAAGAATGCTCACCTCTCTCTCACTCCCACTTTCACATGTGCGCACACACACTTTATCATGCACAGAGGGAAAAAAATCCAGAAATTGAGTACTATAAGAAAGAATATCTAGGTTTTCCAGATGTGGCTATAGTGAAATAATGGGTCTTAGACTGACTCTCCAACTGGATCAAGTATAAAATTGTCAGAATATATGAAGCAACGTTATTTTAGAATTATTTTATTATTATTATTATTATTTTCATGTGAGTTTTACCAGAGACAGAGACAGAGAGAGAGAAAGAGAGAGAAAGAGAGAGAGAGAGAGAAAGCTGCCAGATCCAGGACTTGAACTGCAGTTGACCATGTGGGAATTCCAGCACCTTAACTACCACACCACCTGCTGGCCCCATGAAGTGACCGTTTTTAACTGTTGAACAATAGGTAGTGCTTAGCCACAACTTTTTTTTTTTCTTTAGATTTTTGCCATAGGACACGAACACTTGTTAAAGAGAGAGTCAGAAAGAGGGAAAGTGAGATATCACCCATTTGGGGGATGGAGATACGGCAATCCCTTTTCCATCTTCTCCTAGGATTTTGGGCATGCACGTACCCACACCTGGTGTGATGTTCAAGCTGCCAGGTCCAGGACTCGAACCACGGTCAGCCATGTGAGAGTTCCACATCTTAACAACTATGCCACCCGCTGGCCCTATCTTAGCTACGATCTTAAGTTTTTCCTCTTTACATCATGATAGAGTGCATGGAGATAAGAGGGAGAGAGAGAGAGAGGTGGAGTGCCTTCCACAAGGTCTGGTCGCACTGTGACCCCCTTCCTCCAGGCCGCCACGCCTTCGCACATGTGCCCAGTGTGTGGCAGGCTGACCAGGCTGGGGACCTGAACCACAGCCGCCACGTGGGATCTGCTTCTCTGGGGAGTGTATTGCTGATGCAACACGGAGCCGATCCATCTGCGCTCTGTAAGAAAATGAAAATGATCGGCGCTGAGTTGCAGGTTCAATATGACTTTCTATCTGGGCACATGTTCTAAACCACGGTACAGGAGGAGCCTAAGGAGATAATAAACGTTTTGTTGAGCTGAGGAGGCAGAGATCAGAGGTCCAAACTGCTGCAGTGATTAGAATTTGTGAGGCGAAGTAGAAGAGAGGAGAGATGGCACGGAGAATGCGCAAAGGGAATTCCTTGGTCTCTGGCTGAATATCAAGCTGCACATGCACAGGAAACTGTCCACGAGGGACAGGTGGTGGCAGTGGCAGCATACCCGCACCCACACGGGAACCCAGGACCTCCGTGCACGTGTGAGGCACATGCCTGTGATCCGGACTGGGTGAGGCTGGGGTAGATCACAGAGTGCTACCTATCTCTCTGTCTCTAAATGAATGAGTGGATGAGTAAACTGAAAGAGGGAGAGAGAGAAATAGAAGGAAAGAAAAAGGAAGGAAGGAAAAAGAAACATGCACAAGACCTGGTAGGAAACAGGTACTGACGGGTAGTAAGGACAGAGACGCACGCAGTCACTTAGTGCGGGGACGTTAGAGTCCTGACCAGAAAAAGGAGACACCTTGCTGTGTGTGCTGGGTATCAATTTTGTTTCCCCAAACATCATGCAGTGGGCCCATAGATGAAGGCTGTTAGCTATGGAATAAGGCAACTGTAGACCAGCCCTAAAAAAGCAAAAAATAAAGTAGAAGCAAGATAAAGCCGATCCAGACCAGAATAACTTATTACCAGGAAATAAATAAATCTTAATTTAAAAAAATTATTTATTTAATTTGCCAGAGGGTTTATATGCTTGCCAGAGACAGACTGAGAGACAGAGAAGAAGAGGGAGAGAGCACCCCCCAATGGGATGAGGTCACACTGCAATTCCTTCTGCCTTTCTGCACCCTGTAGGAATTTGGGGCACATGTGCACACATGCCCAGTGTGTTTTTCAAGCTGCTGGAGCTGGGATGTAGATTTCACAGGTGCTCATGTGGGATCCAGCTTCTCTAACCATTAGGCCACAGGGCTGGCCCAAACCTTAATACTTTTAACAGAAAGACAACAAAATCCAGAAGCATCTACAGTGTATATCAATCAATAAAAACTACCAGACATGGGAACCAGCAAGTGGTGTGGTGGCTAAGGCAGTGGACTCCCCAGTGATTGACTGCGGTTCAAGTCCCAGATCTGCTGACTTGCTTTCCCACTTTCCCTTTCTCTCTCTCTCTCTTTGGTCGAATTAAAAAAAAAAAAAAGATAATAACAATTAATATTAAATAAAAATAATTCTTAAAAAAAATAAGGGACCAGTCAGCAGTGTGTCATGGTGCTTAAGGTAGCTGGACCTCACATGGCTGACAGTGTGAGAATCCTAGACCTTGTGGCTGAAGAACATGATGAGTGTGTACATGAATGCCCAAAATCCTGAAGGAGGGAGAGAGAGACAAGAAAGGATTGCAGCATGACCCTGCCTGGCAGTGGGTGCTTTCTTGCCTCTCTCTCTCTCTCTCATGAGCATATGCACCTTCTAACAAATTAAAAAAAAAAAAAATTGAGCTCATTCAGGCCCCAAAGCATGCCTTCTCTGAAGAAGTATAGGGGAAGGATGAAGAGTGTAGGATCTAGGGGCCGGCAGGTGGCGTGATGGTTAAGATACTGGACTCCCACCTGGCTGACTGTGGTTCCCGTCCTGGACCTAGCAGCTTGCGTTCTCTTTCTCTCTGTATCTCTCTCTGTCTCTGGTCAAATTAAAGAATAATCATAATATATAAAATTAAATAAATCGTTCTTTTTTTTAAAAAAAAAAAGAGTGTAGGGTGTAGTAGCCTGGGTTCAAATCTCAGATCTGCCATTTGTTAATTATATAAATTTGGAAAGTTATTTAAATTGTTTGAACCCTGGTTTACTTACCTGAAATAGGAAAAAAAGAATACCTCACAACATTACTCTGGTATTAAGTGAGACAACGTACAAAGAATGATGAACACACGAGCAGGGAATCTTTACCCGTTAGCCATGGTTACTCGCGTGGCCTTGCACATTCTGGCTTGTCACAGGTGCTCGGGGCTTTGGCTGAGAGCAATGAGTGGCTCGAGGTGCTATTATCAAGCCTGCTGAAGCTCACACCTGCATGCCGGGGCCAGGGCGAGAGCAGCAGGTGTTACGACGCATGGTCAGACCCACTCAAGGCACCAAGGGGGCGGCCAAACGGAGAAGGGGAGGTGGTCTAGCCTCTTGGGATAAGAAGATGGCCAGAGCACAGTGAAACGATACTCATGGTTCAGGGGCCGTGGTGGGGAGAACGGAGGGCTAAACAGTGCCCAGCACCAGTTTTATCTCCTGTGCCCTGTTACTGATTAACTGTGGGCACCTACTCCCCACGCCCTCCTGCTCAAACACAATTACATTTTAAAACAACATGGCTCTTTCTTTCCCACTTTCCCTTTCTCTCTCTCTCTCTTTGGTCGAATTAAAAAAAAAAAAAAGATAATAACAATTAATATTAAATAAAAATAATTCTTAAAAAAAATAAGGGACCAGTCAGCAGTGTGTCATGGTGCTTAAGGTAGCTGGACCTCACATGGCTGACAGTGTGAGAATCCTAGACCTTGTGGCTGAAGAACATGATGAGTGTGTACATGAATGCCCAAAATCCTGAAGGAGGGAGAGAGAGACAAGAAAGGATTGCAGCATGACCCTGCCTGGCAGTGGGTGCTTTCTTGCCTCTCTCTCTCTCTCTCATGAGCATATGCACCTTCTAACAAATTAAAAAAAAAAAAATTGAGCTCATTCAGGCCCCAAAGCATGCCTTCTCTGAAGAAGTATAGGGGAAGGATGAAGAGTGTAGGATCTAGGGGCCGGCAGGTGGCGTGATGGTTAAGATACTGGACTCCCACCTGGCTGACTGTGGTTCCCGTCCTGGACCTAGCAGCTTGCGTTCTCTTTCTCTCTGTATCTCTCTCTGTCTCTGGTCAAATTAAAGAATAATCATAATATATAAAATTAAATAAATCGTTCTTTTTTTTAAAAAAAAAAAGAGTGTAGGGTGTAGTAGCCTGGGTTCAAATCTCAGATCTGCCATTTGTTAATTATATAAATTTGGAAAGTTATTTAAATTGTTTGAACCCTGGTTTACTTACCTGAAATAGGAAAAAAAGAATACCTCACAACATTACTCTGGTATTAAGTGAGACAACGTACAAAGAATGATGAACACACGAGCAGGGAATCTTTACCCGTTAGCCATGGTTACTCGCGTGGCCTTGCACATTCTGGCTTGTCACAGGTGCTCGGGGCTTTGGCTGAGAGCAATGAGTGGCTCGAGGTGCTATTATCAAGCCTGCTGAAGCTCACACCTGCATGCCGGGGCCAGGGCGAGAGCAGCAGGTGTTACGACGCATGGTCAGACCCACTCAAGGCACCAAGGGGGCGGCCAAACGGAGAAGGGGAGGTGGTCTAGCCTCTTGGGATAAGAAGATGGCCAGAGCACAGTGAAACGATACTCATGGTTCAGGGGCCGTGGTGGGGAGAACGGAGGGCTAAACAGTGCCCAGCACCAGTTTTATCTCCTGTGCCCTGTTACTGATTAACTGTGGGCACCTACTCCCCACGCCCTCCTGCTCAAACACAATTACATTTTAAAACAACATGGCTTCGGGAGGAACTGTACAAAGTGCATGTCCCTGGTCTGTGAGTGGGAGTTACCAGGGTGTAGGCAGCAGTGGAAGCTGGCCTAGAACCTTGCCTGGTACTTTAACAGAGGATCGGACCCAAGGTCTGCTCTGCATCGGAGAGAGACAGATGGCCTTCCGAGCCGGGTGTGGCCATCTCTTTAAAATCCCAAGCATGGATTCAAAACCAGATCGCACGGAATCTGAACCTTCCGTGTTACAGACTCTGGCCCGCATGGAACCTCTTTCGGCCATGCCCAGGAATGTCTAAGACCAGAGACTGAGTGGGATTGTGGGAAAGCCCCAGATGGAGGTAAGGGGCTTCAGCTTTAGTTCTGGCAACATCACTAGCACCCAGCGTGACCCGGGGGGCCTTTCCTGACCTTCTGGATCTCAGCGGCAGGTCACCCAGACAAGCTTTCCCAGTGTCCCAAGATGTCCACAAATATTAAGGAAAACCGGGTTCTGTTAGCTAATAGTCCCCAACTACTGTAGGTGAGCCACTGGTGTTAGGTGAAATACTGTTAAGATATTCGGGGTTGAAATTAAATATTTTTTAATTCTAACTAATGATCTTATTTTTCCATTTATGGTAGTGATATAGAAAATACTTTTAGAATGTACCTTTTATTTATTTAGTCATGTAAAGTTCCAGAAGACATGTGTGCTCACGAGACACAGAGAGAGGAGGAAGAGAGAACCCCGCAGTATGGCTTGATCTGGCCAGAATGCTTTTCCTCCATTTCTGCATTCCGTCAGGATTTTAGTCACACATGCACGCAAGTCTGGCATGTCTTCAAACCTCCAGGGTCAGGACTTGAGCCGAGGTCAGCCATGTGGGGTCTGGCTCCCTACACACAATGCTTAACCACTGTGCAAGGGTGGGCCCTAGAATGTACCTTTAAAAGATGACTCGTTTTTTTTTTTTTTTTTTGAGAGGTTTTTACCATAGGGTGCGTGAACTCCCCAGACAGACAGACAGAGACAAAGAGACAGAAAGTGAGAAATCACCCACCAGGGGGGATGGCCACACTGCAATCCCTTCTCCATTCTCCTCTCAGGATCTTGGGCACGCACACACATGCGCCCAGCGTGAGTTTTAAGCCCCTGGGTCCAGGACTCGAACCGTGGTTGACTACATGGGAGTCCAGCGACATAGTCATTACGCTAACTGCTGGTCCCAAAAGGTGACTAGATTTAAGGATAAAAGGGTAAGCCAGTAATAGTCCAGATTATCCACAGATATGACAAAAGGTATGAATGTGGGACACACATGACTGAAATGTGAGAAAAGTTCATCAAACCAAATTAAACTGGCTTAGTTACTGTAAGGCCAGGCAGAGAGAGACCCACTGTGGCCACAAGTTCCTCAGCCAGGCTTGGTGGACAAAGCAGAGAGATTGCGGGGAGGGTTCTGGCAGTACGAGGCTGTGGGTCTTAAGTAACACACCCTGTAGAAAAGGGCGGCAGACGCTGGCATTGACTGCAGGCTGATCACGAAGCCTGCAGGTTACTGAGTTTCCTAACAGTTATTGCAGGGACAGAACAAAAGCGAGATCTGAAACAGAGATAAGCATCAACAAAAACACCAAAAAGAATGATTTATGGGGACCAGCAGATGGTGTAATAGTTACGTTGCTGGACTGCCACGTAGTCAACCACAGTTCGAGTCCTGGACCTGGTTGCTTAAAACTCAAGCCAGGTGCGTCTCTGTGCATGCCCAAAATCCGAGAGGAGAATGGAGAAGGGACTGTGGCATGGCCATCCCCCCAGGGGGATGATTTCTCACTTTCTGTCTCTCTGGTGAGTGCATGCACCCTGTAGCAAAAATCTCGTTCAAAATATTTTGTTTATTGAAGTTCCTGTTAAGTGTTCTTCTCGGAGAATCCTTGTCCACCTGGTGTTAACACAGAACCTGCAAGATAAAATTTATTCTTGTTAATTAACTAAAAATAGGGCTGATCCTGTAGCCCAGGGGGTAAGGCAGCCAAATCCCACATGGCTAACCATGTAGCTCAAGACCGAGCCTGGGCACGTGTGAGTGCGTGTGTGCATGCCCCAAATCCCAACAGGATGGAGAAAGGGCTGCACCGTGACGATATGCTTTCTCCCTCTCCTCTCTGTCTCCCAGTCTCTCTGGCAAGTGCCCACACCCTCTGGCAAACTAGAAATTGAGAAAGCAAAAAAGGAAGGATGAAAGGAAGAAAGGAAGGAAGGAAGGAAGGAAGGAAGGAAGGAAGGAAGGAAGGAAGGAAGGAAGAAAGAAAGAAAGAAAGAAAGAAAGAAAGAAAGAAAGAAAGAAAGAAAGAAAAGCATTTCTCATACTCACCAAAATCATCGAGTTCTGCAGATTCACCAAATAAGGAAATTGGGGGTAAAATTAGCTGCAAAATTTACAGCTAGCAGAACTCATGTCTTCTCGGGTCATTGCTACTCACAGTGCCATCCGTCCATCCTTGTTCTGAAATGCAAAACTCACACCAGTTGTTCGCGACGTTAGGTGCTGGAAGCTACCTGTCAGTTACTGACCTTGGACCAACTGTTGATGACCCAGACTGGGTGGACAAAAGGTAGTGTATCCCCAGCGTTGGTATCTGGTGCATGATAAACACTCAACATATCATTGTCAAATTAATGAAAGTGCGAATGGATACGTGAGCTTCTCAGAGAAAACGAACTCTGGGATGCCAGGGTGCTAGGCTTTTCTTCTAGAGCCAACAAGACAGCAGATGACCCGAGGAATGCCCTGGTTCTCTGTGTGTCTCCTTGGCCCCAGAAACAAGGTCAGATGATGAAGATTTGACTCAAAGCTGTGGAATTCCTCAGCTGGCCTAGTGTAATCAGCCCTCAGCCACCAGATGTCCTAAGTGTAGGTATCCTCTGGCCAATAACCCACCCTCACTTAACCATACAGCCTTCTCCTCACCCCGTCTCCCACATACACTACTACTTACAGCTGTCACAAACTTCCTACCCTCCCCCAAGTCACTGGCAGCCATAGTTAACACCTGCAGGGCTCCTCCAGTACCCTGACATTTCCCTATTTGCTCTTTACTGATGGGGGCAGAGAGGCAGTCATTGAGTCCAGCACTTTGGCTCTGGACATCCCTTGCCACACCTTCTGTTTTTATTATTTCAGAGACTTTATAAAATGTCTGCTCTGCAAATATTAGTCAGATAACAGAGACCAAGTTTGGATGGGCAAATATGACAGTGATAAGGAATTTGATACAAACTCTAAAAAAATGTGTGTAGACTAATAAAGTCTCAACACTAGCTGCTCATTGGAATCAACACAGATACTTCAAAACATACTAATACTGGGCCAGCAGATGGCATAGTGGTTAAGTCACTGGACTCCCACATGGCCAACTGTGGTTTGAATCCTGGACCTGGTGGCTTCAAAATCATGCTGGGTACATATGTGTGCATGCCCAGGATCCCAGGAGGAGAATAGAGAAGGGATTGTGGCATGGCCATCCCCCCTGGGGGTGATTTCTCATTTTCCTTCTCTCTGTTTCTGTCTGTCTTTCTGTCTCTTCCTCTCTCCAGCAAGTGCACACACCCTATGGAGGTAACCTCTAAAAATAAAAAATACATGCTAATACCTATTGGGTTGTTGGGAAAGTCAAGACACATTTTTGCATAGAAAAATATACCATGACTTTCCCAGCGACCTAATAGTTTCCACTCCAGACATCTAAATCAGAATCTCTGAATGTGGGTTGAGGCATTTTTAAGCCTTCCTAGCTAGGCTGATCATCTGTCCTAGTTTGCCCAAAGCTGCAGGGTTTCCCTGTTCCCTGGATGTGCAGTGCTAGAACCAGGAAGGCCCAGGTAATTCAAGTTAGTTGTCCTGTCAGGTGATTCTAATGTGCATAGGTCAGAGAACCCATGACACAGACCAACCATTATTCCATTATTTGTTGGTGGTGGTTGAGAAGGTGTATTTCGGTTCCCTTCACCCAAGAACAATGACCAAAGGAGTTCTTGATTTGAGTCCTGGCCTTGTCACTTATTACCTGACTTTTGGCAAGTCACTAAAACCGAGACTCACTTGCGAAATAGAAGTAACAAAGCCTACCTCACCAAATTGTGCATGGGTCTAAATTGCAAACAACTGAAAGCTTATTGAAAGCAACAGGGTAGTTGACAGGCTCAATAGGAAGGCGAGAGAGACTGGTTTTGGTTGGTTAGGATCTAAGAGAGAAGTGATTCAGCCAAGACTCCCCTAACACACACACTTCAGACACCTTACATAAGTATTTGTCTTTCTGTGATTGCTTCATTTCACTTGACACAGTATCTTCAGGAATCATCCATGTGTGTCATCTTATTTCAATTTGCCAGAGAGAAAAAGAGAGAGAGAGGGAGAAAGTATCCCCCAGTGGAGCATGGTCACACTGCAATCCCTTCCCCTCCATTTCTCCATTCTGCGGGGATTTGGGGCTTGCATGCACATGGGTCCAGCATATTTTCCAAGGCACTGGGACTGGGGCTTGAACTGCATGGTTGTCCATGTGGGATCTGGCTCCCTTAACCACAAGGCCACAGGGCTGGCCTGATTTCCTCACTTTCTAAGGCTGAATAATATTCCACTTGTATGTATGAGAGGTCTTCAAAAATTCATGAAAAGTGCATATTATGAAAAAGCTGCAAGAATTTAAAAAAATTTGTGCCAAAATAAGCTTATACTTTGATTCCATTTTCCCATTTTTCAGGGATGGACATTTGGGTTGCTTTCATCTCTTGGTTATTACAGATACTGCTGCTAGGAACATGGGTGTGTGAATATTTCTTTAAGACCCTACTGTCTTTTTATTTTTAAAACAAAAAATTATTTAATTTAATTAATTAATTTATTATTGTTTAATTTGCTATAGGGCATGTGTGTTAACCAGAGAGGTGGTGGGGAGAAAAGGAAAGTAAGAAAGAAAGCTGCTAGGTCCAGGACTTGAACTGTGGTCATCCATGGGAGAGCCCAGTGCCTTAACCACCATGCCACCTGCTGACCCCAAGACTCTACTTTCAATTACTTTGGATGTATACCCAGAAGTGGGATTGTTGGATTACTGGGTAGTTCTATTTTTACGTTTTTGAGGAACCACTGTGCTGTTTTCCATAGTGGCCCTACCATTTTATAATCCCACCAACAGTGCACAAGGGTACCAGTTTCTCCACATCTTCAGCAACATTTGCTTTTCCTTTTAGTAGCCATCCCAATGTGTGAAAGGTGATATCTCATTATGGTTTTGATTTGTCGTTCTCTAATGATTGACGTTGAGTATTTTTTCATTTACTTGTTTCCATTTACACATCTTCTTTGGAGGAATGTCTATTCAAGTCATTTGCCCATTGAACGCATTTTACTTTTCTTAAAGGCTTTTGCCATAGGGTACATGCGCTCCCCAGAAAGAGACAGATAGAGACAGTGAGAGCGAAAGTGAGAAATCACCCTACCGGGGGTGGGGGGGGGATGGCTATGTTGTAGTTCCTGCTCCTCCGTTCTCTTCTCGGGATTTTGGGCACGCATTCACATGTACCCAGTGTTGGTTTCAAGCCATCAGGTCTGAGACTCAAACCACTGTGAGCCACGTGGGCGTCTAGCACCTCAGTCACCATTATCACCTGCTGGCCCCCAAAACATTTTACTTTTTAGAAAATTAGCTGGGACCAGTAGATGGTGTAATGGTTACTTTGCTGGACCCCCTCACGTAGTCAACTACAGTTCTGGTCCCAAATCCGGTAGCTTAGACTCACGTCAAGTGCATGTGCATGAGTGCCCAAGATCCCAAGAAGAGAATGGAGAAGAAGGGATTGCGATGTGGCCATCCCCCCTGGAGGGTGATTTCTAACTTTCCCTCTCACTGTTTCTGTCTCTCTGTCTCTCTCTGTCTCTTCAGTGAGTGTGCGTGCCCTATAGCAAAAATCTCTCTAAAAAATAGAAGGAAAATTAGCAGATAAGAATATATGTTTTTATCAAGCACAACATGATGTTTTGAAATATGTATTCATTGTGGGATGGTTGAATCCAGTCAATTAACAAATGGATTATTAACCATAGTTATCATTTTTGATTTGCCATTTTCTTTTTTAAAGAATTATTTAATGAAATTTAGTTTATTTATTTTAATTTGACTGGAAAGGGAGAAAGAGAGAGAGAGAAAGTGAGAAAGCAAGTTGCCAGGTCTGAGACTCAAACCCCACGGTTGGCCATGGGGGAGTCCAGCACCCTTAACCACCACATCACCTCTGGGCCCTGATTTGCCATGTTCAACAGGTTTATTGTATTATTGAGTTCTAGGAGTTCTTTTTATGTTTTGGATATTAACTCCTTACCAGATCAGTTTACAAATATTTTCTCCTATTGCATAGGCTGTTGCCTTTTTCACTCTGTTAATCATATCCTTCAATACAGAGAAGTTTTGGATGGATGTAGTCCTATAGACAAATAGTACCTCTGTTATTCTCATTCAGTTCCCCTGTGAGGTTGAGTTATTTTATTTTTCTAAATTTTTGACAGAAGGTGTGTGCACTTACCAGAGACAGACAGAGTAAGAGAGAGAGGGTAAATGAGAAAGAACTACCCATCCCTTTCCCCGGGAGGATGGTCACATTTAATCCCTCCATTTTTCTCTCCATTTACACATCTTCTTTGGAGGAATGTCTATTCAAGTCATTTGCCCATTGAACGCATTTTACTTTTCTTAAAGGCTTTTGCCATAGGGTACATGCGCTCCCCAGAAAGAGACAGATAGAGACAGTGAGAGCGAAAGTGAGAAATCACCCTACCGGGGGTGGGGGGGGGATGGCTATGTTGTAGTTCCTGCTCCTCCGTTCTCTTCTCGGGATTTTGGGCACGCATTCACATGTACCCAGTGTTGGTTTCAAGCCATCAGGTCTGAGACTCAAACCACTGTGAGCCACGTGGGCGTCTAGCACCTCAGTCACCATTATCACCTGCTGGCCCCCAAAACATTTTACTTTTTAGAAAATTAGCTGGGACCAGTAGATGGTGTAATGGTTACTTTGCTGGACCCCCTCACGTAGTCAACTACAGTTCTGGTCCCAAATCCGGTAGCTTAGACTCACGTCAAGTGCATGTGCATGAGTGCCCAAGATCCCAAGAAGAGAATGGAGAAGAAGGGATTGCGATGTGGCCATCCCCCCTGGAGGGTGATTTCTAACTTTCCCTCTCACTGTTTCTGTCTCTCTGTCTCTCTCTGTCTCTTCAGTGAGTGTGCGTGCCCTATAGCAAAAATCTCTCTAAAAAATAGAAGGAAAATTAGCAGATAAGAATATATGTTTTTATCAAGCACAACATGATGTTTTGAAATATGTATTCATTGTGGGATGGTTGAATCCAGTCAATTAACAAATGGATTATTAACCATAGTTATCATTTTTGATTTGCCATTTTCTTTTTTAAAGAATTATTTAATGAAATTTAGTTTATTTATTTTAATTTGACTGGAAAGGGAGAAAGAGAGAGAGAGAAAGTGAGAAAGCAAGTTGCCAGGTCTGAGACTCAAACCCCACGGTTGGCCATGGGGGAGTCCAGCACCCTTAACCACCACATCACCTCTGGGCCCTGATTTGCCATGTTCAACAGGTTTATTGTATTATTGAGTTCTAGGAGTTCTTTTTATGTTTTGGATATTAACTCCTTACCAGATCAGTTTACAAATATTTTCTCCTATTGCATAGGCTGTTGCCTTTTTCACTCTGTTAATCATATCCTTCAATACAGAGAAGTTTTGGATGGATGTAGTCCTATAGACAAATAGTACCTCTGTTATTCTCATTCAGTTCCCCTGTGAGGTTGAGTTATTTTATTTTTCTAAATTTTTGACAGAAGGTGTGTGCACTTACCAGAGACAGACAGAGTAAGAGAGAGAGGGTAAATGAGAAAGAACTACCCATCCCTTTCCCCGGGAGGATGGTCACATTTAATCCCTCCATTTTTCTCTCCTTTCAGAATTTTGGGCACATACACATGTACCATGTTTCTCAAGCTTCTGGGTCTGGAGCTCAAACCCAGCAGTCAGCCATCTAGGATCCAGCTGCCTCCACCACCATGACTAACTGGCCTGAGGTTGAGTTATTTTCATGCTTACAGAAGAGTTACAATTTTTTTGGATGCAGATTGTCCTGTAAATTGATCTAACAACCTAGAAATAGATCACAACCTATAGTTTGAAATCACTGCCACAGTCACACATAAAATATCAAAAGTATCTTCTGTAGCTGATATGTCAGTTCCTCTAGCATTTTCTCAGTGTTTTTCTGCAGACCAAAATTATTGCTGCAATTTGTCCCTTGCCCACAAAGCCATCCCAACCCACCTTATGAAACCATTTGAACAGTGGTCAACATCGCCTATGACTTCCACTCATTTTGGGGTAAGAGTTGAATTTCCTTCCTCTGTTTTTTCCTGAGCATAGCAATTGAATTTCCATAAATCAAAAGTAATTATGATTTGAATGAGCTACTTCGAAATCCAAGTGCCATCTAAGAGTTTCTCATCCCTCTGTACCAGCTTCACATGTGGTACACTTTAACCACTAAGAGGCCCGAAATACAAATGGATAATACATGGCAACAGAACCCTGGTGCACAACCTCTAGTTTCCAGTCCAGGCATCAAAGTGTCCAGATGGTCACTGCACCTGCTACAGTGACCCACTCAGACAGCAAGGACTTGGTCAATGGCCACCTGTTTCCCTATCTGTCCCCCGCCGTCCACTTTCCAATTCAAGACCAACCAGAACAAGCCAAATATGTTCCCCAAACTAATCATATGAGATGTCCTCCCTCGGGGTAGCCTGCCTTCGTCTTCCCTGTGCCCAAAGTCTCCAGTCAGAATACACATGAAACCTTCCATTTTTCTGAGCAAGTTCTCCCACCCCGCTGACAGGTTTCAAGTCTGCCAAAAGCAAGAGATGGCGGTGACTCCTTTCCTACCGCGAGCTCTGAGTTCTCACTTCGGTAGGGCATTACGTCCATGCTACATGTGTCGCAAATCTCTTTCATGTTTGGCTGTTTATCTTTAATTTGAAAATGTTATATTCTGTTGCATATTTTTTTAACATACATGTTCTAAATTTTGGTGTAATCAGATCTATTGGACTCTTCAGGGGCGAGGTTTTCTGTTGCTCTTCTGCTTGGCAAACCCTGAAAGCATGCATTCTGCTCTGCTCTTTATCCAGTCCCACTGAGGACAATCCGGGGACAACAGGAAAAACAGCAAATAGAAGAGATGAGCCCTCACTTCTTGTCCAGCCAGTTCTCTTCCGTCGTCCCCTTCCAGGATAGTGGCAGCTAGTGTGTGCTTTCAAGGCAGGAGATTGGAAGTGACTTCTCTGCGTCCCGAGGATAACAATGAGGGCTAACGAGAGCTTCCTGAGGGTTTACTGTGTGCCAGTTACTGTCTACCTACACGCACGGCACACTCCCATTCATCCCAGGGGTAAGCACTTGAGTCATCTCCATTTGACGGATAAGGAAACTGAGACCCAGAGAGGTTAGTGAATTGACCAAGGTCACTCAGCAAATGAGTTGTGGGCCAAGAACTGGAACCCAGACCCTCTGGCCCCAGACTCTATACTCTTTTTTTGGAGAGGTTTTTACTATAGGGCACATGCGCTTGCCAGACAGACAGAGAGAAACAGAGAGACAGAAAGCAAGATATCACCCCCCAGAGGGATGGTCACGCTGCAGTCCCTTCTCTATTCTCCTCTCGGGATCTTGGGCGGGCACGCAAGCACACACGCCCGGTGTGAGTTTTAAGCCACTGGGTCTGGGACGCGAACTGCGGTCGACTATGTGGGAATCCAGTGACATAGCCATTATGCCAACTGCTGGTCCCACAGACTCTATACTCTTAATAACGTCTCTCTCTTTTAATTTTTTTTTCTTTTTTTTTCTTTTGGAGAGGTTTTCGGTACAGGGTGCGTGCGCTCGCCAGACAGACAGAGAGAGAGACACAGAGACAGAAAGCGAGAAATCACCCCCCAGGGGGGATGGTCACGCCGCAATCCCTTCGCCTCCATTCTCCTCTCGGGATCTTGGGCACGCACGCACACGCGCCCGGTGTGAGTTTTAAGCCACCGGGTCCGGGACACGAACCGTGGTCGACTACGTGGGAGTCCAGTGACATAGCCATTACGCTAACTGCTGCTTCCCTCTCTCTTTTAATTTTTGCCAGAGGGCCCATACACTCTCCAGAGAGGCACAGACAGAGAGGGAAAGTGAGGAAGCACTCACAATGGAGACTGGTCAAGCCACAATCCATTCCCCTCCATTTCTCCCTCCTTTGGAATTTCAAACATATACGCGCAGGCAGGCACTCAGTGTATTTCTCAAGCCACCAGGTCTGGGACTTGAAACATACAACCCACCTGCTTTAACCACCATGCCAAGACTGGCCCTATCTCCCTTTTTAAAGGTTTTTCTTCCTCGGGACCAGCAGTTAGTGTAATGGCTCTGTCGCTGGACTCCCATGTAGTCGACTGTGGTTCGAGAGGTATAAGAATGTGTTAAAACTTGCTATAGGGCACATTGCACTTGCCAGAGACAGAGACAGAGAGAGGGAAAGTGAGAAAACACCCCCAGAGAAGACGACCATGCCTCAATCCCTTCTCCTTCATTCTCCTCCTGGGATCTTGGGTACACACACACAAGCACTCGGTATGATTTCAAGTCACCAGGTCTGGGTCTTGAACCATGATCAGCCATGTGGGAGTTCAGCAATGTAACCACTATGCCATCTGCTGGCCCCCTGAAATGAGGAAACTTCTGTACACCTACCAATTAGGTGTGTGTGTAGAAGGCAAACACAAAGTGGCACATGCTGTACGATTCCAGTTACATCGAGTTCTACCGCAGGCAAAACCAACTGACAGCGAAAGAGACCCACTAAGTGGTTCTCTGAGGAAGGGGATTGGTGTGGGAATTGCCCACAAAAGGGGCACAATGGAACTTTCTGGGTGGTTAAAGATGTTTTGCATATTGATTGTAGTGGCACTTATGCTGACATAAACATTTGCGAAAAGCCAGAAGATAGTGTAGCAGTTATGTCGCTGGATTCCCACGTGGCCCAGCGCGGTTCAAGTACTGGACTGGTGACTTAAAACATGCTGGCATGTGTGTCTGTGCCCACAATCCCAGGAGGAGATGGAGAAGGGATTGCAGCGAGGCCATCCCCCTGGGGGGCGGGGTGATTTCTTACTTCCCCTCTCGCTGTCTTTCTCTCTTTCTCCTGCGAGTGCATGTGCCCTAAGGGTGTGTGTGTGGGACTCTCAATAAATAATAAGCATTTGTGAAATCTCTTCAAATGGTACATTGGAAATAATTGTCAAAACACATTTTCAAATTATTCACTTAAACAGATGCATTTATTTTTTTTTTTGAGAAAGAGAGGTTTTTGCTTTAGGTCACATGTGCTTACCAGAAAGACAGAGAGACAGAAAGTGAGAAATGATCCCCCAGGGGGGATGGCCACAATGCAATCCCTTCTCCATTTTCCTCTTGGGATCTTGGGTATGCACAAACACCAACATGTTTTTAAATCACGGAGTGCAGAACTCAAATTGCACTGCTGGCAATGCGGGTTCCAGTTTCTTAGCCACCACACCACCAGCTGGTCCCAGGACTTTTCTCTTAATGCAGTAATGGCTTTCTGTTTCCTAATATTTTGTTTGCACGTTTATATCCGTATTCATAGTGATACTGGTTGGTAGTTTTCCTTTCGTTATACTTTGGTATAAGGCTTGCTACTATATTTGAGTCAGAACAAGAATTAAGAGATTTTGGGACCAGCAGATGGCATAGTGGTTACATCACTGGACTCCCATACGGCTGACCACAGTTTGAGTCCCAGACCCGACAGCTTGAAACTCATGCTGGGTACCTGCCCAAATGATCTCCCATTTCTTGTTTTCTGAGAGGAGAATGGAGGAGAAGGAATTACAGCATGACCACTCCCCCTAGGGAGTGATTTCTCACTTCCTGTCTCTGTCTCTCTGTTGAGCACATGTGCCCTATAGCAAAAATCTCTTATAAAAAGAGAGAAAATGAAGATATTTTTCTTAATTTTCAGTACTGTGATAAAAATGATAAAACATTGGGACTGTGACTTTTGTGGGGTAAGTTCCTTAATTATTGTGTCTTTTCCTATAGACATGAATCACTTTATGAACCAGCAGGTACTGTAGAGGTTAAAGTGTTGGATCCCACATGGCTGACTTCACTGTTTGAGTCCTGGACCCAGTGCCTTGGCAAACACGTTGGGTGTATGTTTGTGTATGCCCCAAATCCCAAGAGAATTGTGGCACACTCAAGATCTGGAGAGGAGACTGAAGGAGAAGGGATTTCAGTGTGGCCATCCACCCTGGGGGGGTGGGGTTATTTCTCACTTTCTCCCTCTCTCTCTGGCAAGTACACACACCCTATAACAAAATTAAAACAATTTTTTTTCATTATTTTAAGCCTTATACTTTTACAGAGTCAATTTTGGGAATCTTTATTTTTATTTATTTATTCATTTATTTTGGGAGAGGTTTTTTCTATAGGGCGCATGCGCTCATCAGACAGACAGAGAGAGACAGAGAGATAGAAAGCGAGAAATCACCCCCTGGGGGGGGGATGGCCACGCTGCAATCCCTTCTCCTCCATTCTCCTCCTAGGGTCTTGGGCACGCACGCACACGCGCCCGACATGAGTTTCAAGCCACCGGATCCGGGACACGAACTGCGGTCGACTACATGGGAGTCCAGCGACATAGCCATTATGCCAACTGCTGGTCTCATGGGAATCTTTATTTTTAAGAACAGTGCATATTTGATCTAGATTTTCAAACTTATTTCCATAGAGTTTTATATATTAATCACTTAAGATTTTAAAAATTTCTTCTGTTTCAATGGTTATAACTCTCTTATCATTTTATTTTGAATATTTGTGCTTTCTCCCTTATTTCTTTTTCTTTTCTTTTTTTTCCCCAATTTATTTATTTGCATTCATTCACTGTACATCATTACAGCATACAAAATGAGATTTTCCATCCAGAGTACACTGTATATTGTCTCAATCAAGCACATCAACAAACATGTTATTGTCAGCAAAT